>NC_138206.1:20936347-21336347 GCF_964194415.1 Vipera berus
TTATTTTCTGTTCCCTTTATTTTTTTGAGCAGTGTGTGTGTGTGTGTGTGTGTGTATTCTATGTTTCTTTCATAAGCTGTTACTAAAATTAAATGCAATACATTGGTTAAATAAGGAATTAAGACATTCAAATCTCAATCATTTTTGTATCAATCCATGTTAATTTATTTCTGTTAAAGTTACATTTCAAGAAGTAGGTGAATCCTATGGTCAAATACCTCTCAGCTGAATGTTGAACCAGAGATTTATAGTACAAACTTTTAACAACACAAACCTAGACTATTTCTGCAGTGATAAGTTTTATGAATGCCTTTTGCATAACTTCATAGGGATTTTCTCTTGTTATTTTTTCTCTTGTTATTTTTTGTGTGCTTGGCAAAATTTATTTCCGGCATATATCAGTTTCTCAGCTTTTGCTATTGATTGAAAACAATGTATATAATGCTTTTTGTTTTGTTTTCATATTTTTGTTTTGACAGTAGAGATATCCATCTTCGTTTATCCTAAAAGTCCAGAAAAGAAAATGATCTAGCTTTGCATTAGATATTTTCAAGAAAGTTGTTTTTTATTGTTGTTTTTGTTTTTCTGTCTTTGCTCCAAAGAAATGCAAATTATTTCCTTTCATCCTTTCAGGAATTTCTTTATATTTCCTTGCCCCCCCCCCTTTTTTTTTAATTTCGATTCTTCTATTAATAGCAGTGCTTTTTCAAAAACTACTTAATTGCTTCCCCGGCACCTATTTTCTTCTTATGGTTCTCATGGTCTAACAGGCAAGAGAATGTCTGTTAGACCAAACCACTATTGGAATTCCCACTGAAACCCTTCCCAGTATGTCCGTTGCCATGGAAGTAGACTTAGCACCTCAGAAACGTGCAATGGGGGTAACCTTATGCAGCTACTTCAGGCTCCTCTCATGTCCACTTCTGCCAAACCATTACAGATGGTCCTCAAATTCGTTTAGTGGCCATTCAAAGTTACAACAGCATTGAAAAAAGTGACTCATGACTTGGTCCTCACACTTACTGCAGTGGGCTAATGCCTCCTTAAGTAACACCAGCTGCCTGCAATTAGTGCAGGTTCGCATCCCACCAGGCTCAAGGTTGACTCAGCCTTCCATCCTTCCGAGGTAGGTAAAATGAGGACCCAGATTGTTGGGGGCAATTAAGCTGACTTTGTAATAATGCCGCTTGGTGTGTGTGTGAAAGCCCTAATAAGCAGGCATATACATAGAATGAAGGCTACTGCTAAGCTTGTAAGCCGCCCTGAGTCTTCGGAGAAGAGCGGGATATAAATGGAATTAAAAAATTTTTAAAAAATTATTGTACCGTTGCAACATCCACTTGGTCACATGATCAAAATTTGGGTGCTTGGCAATTGGCATGCATTTATGACAATTGCAGTGCCCTGGGTCATGTGATCACCGTTTGTAACTCCCACCTGGTTTCCAACACGGCCAGATTTGCTTAGCAACTGTGTAATTTGCTTAACAACTGCAGTGACTCACTTAACAACTCCGGCAAAAAAGAGTGTGAAATGAGGCGCAGCTCACTTAACAACTGTTTTGCTTAGGAATGGAAATTTGGGGCTGAGTTGTGGTCATTAGTCGAGGAAATCTTTCCTTGTCTAATTCTTTTCATTGGGTATATGCCTATTCCTCAAGTGGCCATTTTTCCTGTAATTGATTGATTAATTGATTGAAGGCAAAATATTAATAATATTGATTAACATTTAGAAAAAAGGACAGTTATTTCCTTGAAAAATGGGAGCTAATCCTCTACACTGTTCTCTGACTTTTCCCTTTCTTTACTGTACTTTCTAGTATTAAAATGGAATCAGATTTTAAGCTAAAGAAGCATCCCAATATCAAAGTTAGATTTAAAGACCTCACCGTTGTCTCGTTGCATTTCTGAAGAGATTAACAATGAAATAATTTCTTTGCTCCATTCTTTTTAATCCAATGATTTGTCCTAGTGCTGGCCTTGCCATCTGTTCTGTGCCAGATGTTCCTTTTTTTAAAGATCTCCTAGCCTGTATTGCACCTCTTGTCTTTTTCTGGTCATGACTGCATATTTATCCCCTTTCAGTTCAAATGGATACCAATCTTTGAGTTGCTAGTGAGAAGAAGGCAATGCAGAGACGCTTCCTCTCTGAATAAGATGTCTGTGCTTCTCAAATGGCAACATGTCCCATTATTCTTGAGAAAACTGCTTCAGTTATCTTAGGAATAATGTTTTTACCAGCTTCTGGGAGGTCCGAAGTCTGGGGGTGATACATGCTTTGGAGGGCAAGCTGTTTCAGAGAAGGGAAAATGTTCTCACCCATTTGGATCCTCAAGATATTTCTTAACCCAATAACAACATATAAGCTTTATTCTACAAGCATTACCAATGCTTTCCTTGTCAGTCAATGAAAACACAATAGCCTTTCTTGTATACTTCATTTTGTTCAGAAGAGTATCAGAAGTTAATGACCCTTTTGAATTTGTTTTTATTTTGCTGCTTATATTTGTCTATATTATAGAATTAAAGAGGGTTTTCATAGGTAAGGATATACTACCAGAAGGCTCAAATCCCAGAAGATTTTCTGTCTTCTAAGAAAGCACAAGGCATTACTCAATCTTGGAGAACTTTGTAAACCAATATTGCATTAAAGCATTTGTGTAGCAGTAATTCTTTTTCCAAATCATTTTAGCTAACAGTATTATTTTGTTCAAGGCTGCAAGGTGTGATTGCTGTAAAATTCAAGGAACTCTTAAAGAGAAAGTGCAGTGGAGAGGGGAAATGAAGCACTTTTGTGATCAACATTGCCTTCTGCGTTTCTACTGTCAACAAAATGAACCAAATATGGCAACACAAAAAGGGCCAGAAAACTTTCATTATGGTATGTTTCTTTGCCAACAACTGTGTACATTAATTTTTAAAAAATATTTCAAAAAATTTCAAGTCATATAAGCTTTTCTTTCCTATTATCAGATAATAGGGCATATTTTACTTCAACCTAGGAGATAGGATTACTGGAGTTCTAGGCTAACACACATCAAATGAAATTGCTTAGTATAATTAACAATCTAGCTACACAACTTAAAAAATTTTCTTCCAAAAGAAAGGTGAGCATGCCACTTTCCCCACACTTAGAAAGCTAATTGTTTTGAAAACAGCTTATTGCTTAAACTTTTACTAGTTAATCTATAAAATGTATAAAAGTAGTATGACTAGGATAAAGTATTGTGGTATTTGTCATCTACAGATTATTCTAAGTAACAAATTATGCTAAGGTTGTTGTCTTCTGCTTGTAGATCAAAGTTGCCAAACTCCCCGAACAAAAAACACAGTAAGTAAATCATAAAGTATTCAAAATTCATAGCTAAGGTAACAAAATCCCTCACAGCCTGTAAAGAATTGTATACTGTTTTCTGTCTTAACCGATACAATTCGTTATTATCACTTAGGATGCATATCCTTTACATTTAAATAGTATGACAAGACATGACAGGTTATTTCTTGGGTATTTTCAATATTGTAAACTGGTGTAAGTTACAATGAGAAGACTATACATTTATTCTTCGATATTACATGGCTCTAAGTGATAATTGTCATAAATGTGTAATTGTTGAGATAACATACAAATATAAAGTTGCAAATAGTAATAAAACTATTTGTGTTAATGAATAAATTGTGTAATGATGTTAAATAGCTAATTTGATTAGAACCCAAAACTTGTTCTCCGTGAAAAGGATAAATTGAGGTATTTAATTTTTGAAGAGTTAGCTAAGGTTTTAGATAAGTTTTCTCCTTTCCTTGATGGATTCTTTTTCTCAGATGAATCTGCCTCTGAGAAAGAAGTTGAACTGTACTTTATTTTATCATTTACATTTTTTAAAATTTTACATTTTTTTAAAAAATCTACAGGGATCAGCCCCACCTCCTTCCCCTACACCAAATAAAGAAATGAAGAACAAAGCAGTTCTCTGCAAACCGCTAACGATGACAAAGGCTACTTTCTGTAAACCCCACATGCAAACAAAATCTTGTCAGACAGGTATTTATATAATGGAAGGAACTGTTCTCATGTATGGCGTTTTGTCAGAATATACAATTATGGTTGGGACACTTTATGGGATGTATGTAGTGGTGGCAAGTAACATTACAAATTGTCTTTCATTGTAGATGATGACTGGAAGAAAGAATACATCCCTGTGCCTGTTCCTGTACCAGTATATGTACCTGCTCCTATGCATATGTATAGTCAAAATGTTCCAGTTCCTACAACGGTTCCTGTTCCAGTAAGCTAGGTTTCAGTCTACATTTGAATTACATTTTTCTCTCTCTTTCACCATAGCAGCTTCCTTGCTTGAGGAAATGCTTAGGAGGAATTAATCCTATCCCAGTGTAATTCTTTTTGGCTTCAGGTCTATTCCCCAACACAGAGCAGACAAAGGGGGAATGGGCTAGGCTACAGAAGGTAAAATCTAGTAAAACAAAATAGGTCCTAGGACAGCAGGCAAGTCCAAGAGAACTCTATCCCAGGGATGAAATGGTGATCAGGGCTAAATCTTTGTAAGAAATTTAGATGTTTGCACTCTAGGTCAGCTGAAGATGTTTATTATCAAGTCATTATAAACTTGATGCAACAACTTCTTCTAAATAGGCTGTTGGTAAAATATGGAGAGGACCAATTAAAGCCTCACTAAGCATCTTTCTGTTGTATGTGATCTAAAGGGGGAAAATTAATTAAAAAGAAAAAAATGTAACACGGAACTTTTTATGTCCTGTAAGTATCTTGCTATTTATATTCCAAACAAGACAAATTGTATACCAGAATTAGGATTCTCACTTTAAACTAATTTATTTTCTCTAAAATACATCCAGTATTTTAATATTTACTTATATTTAACATGTCTTCAGTTATGCCATCCACCTTTGTGTTCTTAAACAATATTCAAAATTCTTATACCCTTTATGGCTTTTTCCCAAAAGTTCATATCTGATTCTTCCTTTACCACTATGCATTAGACCATAATATGCAGCTAACACTAATGGACAGATTCCTATTTTCATATAAGAGCCGTGGTGGTGCAGTGGTTAAAATGCAGTATTGTAGGCTAAATTTGCAATACTGCATTCCAACCACTTTGCCATCATGGCCTTAGATGAAAATAAGAACCTGTCCCTTAGTGTTAGCTGAATATTATGATCTAATGCATAGTGAGAAAAAAAAGACTAAGCTCAAGGTTGATTTTTGATGTTGGTAAAATGAGGACCCAGATTGTTGGGGTCAATAAGCTGACATTTGTAAACCTCTCAGAGAGTGCTGAAAGCACTATGAAGCGGTATATAAATCTAAGTGCTGTTGCTCCTGCTATATATGCCTGCAACAAGCTAGATGACATCAGTTCATATTTTCTGATATACATGTTAGCCCTTTAATTCATAGTTAAGCCTGCATCTTCACTTATCTGCGCTCATCAACCACACCACCAGATTAGACTATTAGTACAGATAGGCACTATATCAATCCCTTTTCTGTTAGTTTTCATAGACTCACAATAGATCTATTTTTCTTCCATTCATTTCATTTGTTAATATATTATGGTTATTTCTCTTCTACTTCTCATTCTAAATCATAAATAGATCTGTCTATAGCTTAAATGTCAATCGGAACTTTGGTTAATTGAAGCTTTATTTTATTTTACTTTTTTATTTTAATTCCATTTATATCCTGCCCTTCTCCGAAGACTCAGGGCGGCTTACAAGCTTAGCAGTAGCCTTCATTCTATGTATATGCCTGCTTATTAGGGCTTTCGCCCCCCCCCCCAAGCGGCATTATTTCAAAGTCAGCTTATTGCCCCCAACAATCTGGGTCCTCATTTTACCTACCTCGGAAGGATGGAAGGCTGAGTCAACCTTGAGCCTGGTGGGATGCGAACCTGCACTGATTGCAGGCAGCTGGTGTTACTTAAGGAGGCATTAGCCCACTGCTCTTACCAAGGCTCTTTCGCAATACTTTCATTCTATTTTTTATAAATTCAGGGAAGATATAGTCTAAGCAATCAGACAGAGGTAGCATTCCCTGCTTATTTAGATGGTACTGATTAGGGCCAGTATGCCACAAGCACAACTAATGTTTGGACCCATGCATGTTTATGCTATTGTAAGTAGGCTGAGATTCAGAGGGTACTTTTCATATCAAAACACCATGGATCACATCCCATCAGTTCAGAGGTACATGCAATAACATTGATATTATTAAACATTATAAAATGCTACAGGGGCTTTATTCAGTTCTTCTCTGTATTTTATTTCATAATGGCACTTAGCAAAGTTACAATATTATGATTTATATTCTAGATTCCAGTTCCAATTTTTCTACCTACTACGCTGGATAGCAGTGAGAAGATACTTGAAGCAATAGTAGAACTAAAAAATAACAATCCCCCCAGTCCTGAAGAGACTTCAAATTTATCGAATGTATCAGAAGATATTTCTGGAAAAAAAGAGCATGTCGAACCCGCAGAGCTCAAAAGTATGTCTTTTAATTTTTGTTTTGCTATATCAGTGGTCTATAGGTTACTTTGTTAGTTTTTCTGTCATACTTTGTCCATCTTTGAAAATTTACTTACATAAAACAGTATAATCTTTGTATCAATTACTAGCACAGTGCACAGTAATTTCTGCAATTGCAATACCAGGAAAAGGAAATACACGAAAGAAAGTAGAATAAAACTAGACTGACTCAAGGAATGAAAGTATGAACCAGGTATGGAAAAGAAACAGAAAATATTGTTCTGTTTGATTTAGAGAAAGCATGTGATAAAGTGAAGAGGCTGAAATTATGGAATGCTTAGCATGAATATGGAATTATAAGCAAGTTGCTAAATACAGTAAGAGTGGGTACAGGATAGAAGTAAAGCATGTGTGAGCATAAATTGAATGATTAGTAAATTATTCAACAATAAGCAGAGTATAAGACAAGGATGTGTAATCCATAATAAATAAATAAATAATGAATACTTGTCTTAACATTAGAGACGTGTTTGTTGAGAATATGAATTTGTACATACTTTTTGGTATGACACCAGACAGATTCATTTATAGCAAATGTTAGATAAATTGTATAAAGGTTATGGATCTGAAAGTGACTGTCTGAAAGATCAAGGTAGTTATGCTTGAGAATACAAAATAAAAATGTTACACATAGTAATGAAAAACTACCTACTAACATGTTTATCAAAGATAAGAAGATGGATAGGAGAAGAGTGGTGAGTAGTATGTGGTTTCTTCTAAGGAGTTTGTACCTCAGAAGAAGCCAAAATGATTGGGCATAGGAGTGTGCCTCTGTCCTCATTGTTATACAGAAATGAGAACTGAATATGTCAAGAAAACATGCAAATTAGTTGAACATTGTAGAATTGGATATTTAAGAAGTGAGTGTGGTAAATCAGTAGATGTAGTCAAGACTTGAATTGGTATTGTATGAATGTGGATTGTCCCAAAAGTGCTTATTTTTTTCAAAATTCAACTGAATTAAAAAAAACTTGAGCTTTTTTCCCCTTTGAAAATGTTTTGCTTCTAATCCAAGAAGGTACTTCAGTTCTATTTAACTGGTGGGGAATGGAAGGATTTATATTCTTTCCAGTCATCATTCACTGAGGTCACTTAGGGGTTTATCTGTGTCAGAGTCACCTGAATCAGAGTGCAAGTGTGTGTGGAACCTTCTTACTGAAAGGACTGCATTGTAAACAGGAGATAGATGGTGGCGTATCACTCCCCCTCTGTTTGAGGGAGGACTGTTAATTTTAGTATAGATGGACTCCTTGACTCATCTTTCAAATCAGTGTTCAGAATATGAACCTTGCTGTCTTGAAAAAAAGTGGCCTTTTCTTTTGGATGCAGATTTACTGCTGAATCCTGTCTTTGTTCTCCTGTGTTGTGCCATGTATTTGTGAAGTGGTTGTTTAGTGTCCCCAATGAACAAGTCTGCACATGTTTCATTCCGTTGTACTGCATATATAACATTGCTCTCTTTGTGTCTGGATGTTTTATCTTTGGGGTGACAAGCTTCTTGTCTTAATGTATTTCTGGGTTTAAAGTGAACACTTATGCTGTGTTTTTGTTGAAAATCCTCTTGAGCTTTTCCGGTATTCCTGAAAGATATGGAATGACAACATTGCTTTGTTGGTTGTTCACTTCTTCTCTGTCTGTTGTGATACAAACAGAGTAATGTTATATATGCAGTGCAAATGTAGTGAGACATGTACATTAGGGAGGCAACCACTTCACAAATGCGTGGCACAATACGCTTAAACCTAGCAGAAAACAAATCCTGTGCAACCATTGGAACCCAAACAAACTCAGTTAGGACAGTAGTGATAATTTTGTTCCATTCCTTCCTTTTTCTGGAAGAAATGACTCAGCATTACTAATAGCAATCCTCTCCATCCTAAGGGATGAAGTCCAGTGCTTTTTTTTGTAAAAGAAAAAGGTGCCGGAACTCACACATGTCATATGGACCCGCCTTGCCTACCCTACAAGGTTCCATCTAAAAAAGGTGCCAGAACTCTATTCTGAGCGTTCTATGAGGAAAAAAGCCCTGATGAAGTCAATAAGGATCTGTTCTTGCAGAAGTATGCAACTGGATACATTCCCATTCTTAGCAAAGGAAAATTCAGATATTATTTCCTCCTAAAAGTGTAATTTCTTGTATTTGGGTATATATTTCTGGATATGAAGGTACACATTCCACAAACTTGAATTTCTATATGAGTGTATCTTTTGTTTGCAAAACTTTGGTATTTATATGAGAGTATTGTAGTACAGTTGCAAGAAAAAGTATGTGAACCCTTTGGGATTACGTGGAGTTTTGCATGAATTGGCCATAAAATGCGCTCTAAACGTCATGTAAGTCACAACAATAGAAAAACACAGTCTGCTTAAAATAATACTACACAAACATTAGCTGTTGTCATGTTTTAATCGAACATAAGATGGAAACATTCACAGTGCAGGGTGGAAAAAGTATGTGAACCCCTAGCCTAATCTAATAAAATTAATGACTTCTCCAAGAGCTAATTGGAGCCAGGAGTGAGCCAACCTTGACTCCAATCAGTGTGATGATATTGGATGTGTTGCTGACAGCTGTCTTGCCCTTTAAAAACACATACCTGTTTTGGGTTTACTGGTCTCAAGAAGCACTGTCTGATGTGAACCATGCCTCGCAGAAAAGAGCTCTCAGAAGACCTACGATCAAGAATTGTTGACTTGCATGAAGCTGGAAAGGGTTACAAAAGCATCTCCAAAAGCCTTGATGTTCATGTGTCCACGGTAAGACAGACTGTCTACAAATGGAGAAAGTTTAGCATTGTTGCTACTCTCCCTAGGCGTGGTCAGCCTGTAAAAATGACTGCGAGAGCACAGCGCATAATGCTTAATGAGGTAAAGAAGAATCCTAGAGTGTCAGCTAAAGACCTACAGAAATCTCTGGCACATGCTAACATTTTTGTTGACACATCTACAATAAGGAAAGTACATGGGAGGACACCACGGAGGAGTACATGGAGGACACCATGGAGGAAGCCATTGCTGTCCAAAAAATTATTGCAGCACGTTTGAAGTTTGCAAAAGAGCACCTGGATGTTCCACAGCACTACTGGCAAAATATACTGTGGACAGATGAAACCAAAATTGAGTTGTTTGGGAAAAACACACAACACTATGTGTGGAGAAAAAAAGGCACAGCACACCAACATCAAAACCTCATCCCCCCTGTAAAACATGGCGGAGGGAGCATCATGGTTTGGGGCTGCTTTGCTGCCTCAGGGCCTGGACGGATTGTTGTCATTGATGGGAAAATGAATTCCAGAGTTTATCAGGACATTTTGCAGGAAAACGTACAACCATCTGTCCGCCAACTGAAGCTCCGCAGAGGATGGGTGATGCAACAGGACAATGACCCAAAGCATACAAGTAATTCAACAAAACAGTGGCTTCAACAGAACAGAATACGCCTTCTGGAGTGGCCCAGTCAGAGTCCTGACCTCAACCCGATTGAAATGCTGTGGCATGACCTTAAGAGAGAGATTCACACCAGACATCCCAGGAATATTGCTACACTGAAACAGTTTTGTGAAGAGGAGTGGTCCAAAATTACTCCAGATCGTTGTGCAGGTCTGATCTTCAACTACAGGAAACGTTTGGTTGAGGTTATTGCTGCCAAAAGAGGGTCAACCAGTTGTTAAGTCCAAAGGTTCACATACTTTTTCCACCCTGCACTGTGAATGTTTCCATCTTATGTTCAATTAAAACATGACAACAGCTAATGTTTGTGTAGTATTATTTTAAGCAGGCTGTGTTTTTCTATTGTTGTGACTTACATGACATTTAGAGCGCATTTTATGGCCAATTCATGCAAAACTCCACGTAATCCCAAAGGGTTCACATACTTTTTCTTGTAACTGTAGCTCTGTAATACAATTACCAAAATGCACACACATACAATGAGAGAGACAAAGAAATGGATATAGGTATTTAGTACAATGAACAAAATCTTAAAGTTCTGAAATTTATTTTTAATTTGGTTTTGGTATCTCACTGACAATGTCCGAGAAAAGGATAATATATATCATGGTGCCTGTGAGCATTGTGTTACTAATTTCTGCCTTTGTGACCTTGAATTAATGTAGTGCTCCAAATATATCACTTAATCTAATTTTCAACAGCCTTGTTGCCTTTTTCACTCTTTTGAAATGCAGTGATTCTTGAATTAATAGACTTTTTTCTTTCCTTAAATATTACATATCACTTTAATATATAAAGACCCATTTATATCAGATATTTTTGTATGTTTGCCTGCTTTTGCTGCCTTATTACTCTAAATCACCTTTATTGAACATTGCATGGATTATACCAAAAAGAATGGTAACATATTTGTCTTTATTCAGTTATAGATGTAATAACTGAGACAGAATTGCTTAATTCTGTGGCAGAAACACAGACAAGCTTGCCTGATGTCTCATATGAGCCAGATCTTGATATTGAGGTTGATTTTCCTAGAGGTTTGTGCATTAATTGCTTAAACGTATAACATGATTGTGAACTTGCTTTGAGTTTTAAATGATTGTTTCTATATCCCCATGAAAGAAATGGTGGTTTATTATTACAGATAGTCCTTGACTTATGACCACAATTGAGTTCCAAATTTCTGTTGCTTAACGAGACAGTTGTTAAATAAGTTGTGTCCCATTTTACGACAGTTTTGCCATGATTGTTAAGCGAATCACTGCAGATGTTAAGTTAATCGTGTTTGTTAAGTGAATCTGGCTTCCCCCATTGACTTTATGTGTCAAAAGGCAACTGGAGAGGTCACAAATAGTAATCACATGACTCTGGAACAGTGCAACTGCCAGAAATGCATGCTAACACCCAAATTTTGATCACGTGACCATGGGGATGCTGCAGTGGTCATTAAGTGTAAAAAACAGTCATAAGTCACTTTTCAGTGCCATTATAACTCTAAATCGTCACTAAATGAATGGTTGTAAGTCAAGGACTACCTGTATTAGATTTTTAACTCAATTTTTTTATGAATCTGCAGTATTCCAGAAATAGTCAAACAAATGCTAATAACTAATTCTAATAACTTTTCAAGGGAAAAATAGATAGTCATAGAAGCGCTATTCGATCAAGAAATAAAAAAAGGCCTAGTGCTGACTGGGCTCAGATCACAAATTTCTTCTTACAAAATTAAAACTTTCACTTGAGAAAGCAAATAAAACTATCAGACCAACAAGATATGTCAGAAGTACCCTATAGGCAGTGAGGCTGAAGAGAAGATTGAATTATGTATTGTATTGAATTATGTATTCAATAGAAGGCAATGATCTCTCTTCCGAGAAATAAAAGATAATAAAATAAGGACAACAGATATATTTAAGCAAGAGATTGAAATTAAGAGAATCTTTCACACAAAGTTGGCCATGAGAAACCCAAAGACAATAAAAAAGACAGAGATAAATATAGAAAAAATAACATAGTGCTGAGTCATCACAGGAATATGGGACAACAATACATTTAGCTCCTAGCTGTGACATAAAACTCTGAAAGCTAAATTGTCAAAAGACTAAATGAAGGAAAATGGATGCTTTTCAATTGCAATGCTGCAGGAAATTGGTTTTATTTATTTATTCATTTTATATGCTGCCCATCTCCTAGTGATTCTGGGCAGTTGTTTAAAACATTAAAAACAAGAAAACAAAAGAAACTAAAGCACAAGGCACAAAGATGGGAACAAAGAAAATTTAAACCACGTAATCTTAAGGGGCTTCACCTTCACCTTCACATTTAGCTTCACCGAAGGCCTGGCGAAGAGCCAGGTCTTCCAAAGCCGTCAAAACAAAGTAAGGTGGGGATCATCTGAATCTCCAGGGGAATCTTATTACAGAAGGCAGGGGCTGCTACAGAGAAAGCACGCTTCCAAGATCCTGATAGATGATATTGAAAAACACTCACAGCACCCCAACCCTGCCAGAAAAATGGCTTAAGTCCCAAGAAAAACAAACCAATACTTCCACGAAGTTAAAAACAGACTGCCCATGAAAGAAGTAGTAATGAAGCTAAAATTTCAGTATATTACACATAATACAGAGACAAGTCAATGAAGATGCTTGGAAAAACTTGAAGGCAGTTCTAAAAGAGACTTATAGAAGAAAAAGTGGGTACATATTATTAATGATACAAGCTGGAATTTACAAGAACAGTTACTAACAGACAGTCTTGACAAAATGAGGTCCATGGGGAGGAATGAGAACACCTTTGGGAAGGAACCAGTTTAGGGAAACTGACTTGGAACATTTTTGCAAAGAAGTCCCATGTGTAAAAAGATGCAAAAGATCATATAGGAATAGGAGCAGGCAAGGGCCAGGAAATGTGTGCATATGTGTGTACATGCGCACACGTGCATAACTCTGTATTTAACTGCATTGTGTTGCCTATAGACTAGAATTACAGTTGATCAGGATTCGATTATTAAAGTATTTTTATATATAGAAATACCCAATAATTTAAATAATTTATATTTGTATAATTAATTAAAATAACTAGAATATTCACTTTCATTATTTTCTACAATTGTTAAAAGTACCTTTGAATCCTGAGGAAAATATATTGTAAAACAAATAATTCCTTCATCACTTATAAATATATGTACAAAATGTTGGACTGCATGTTAACTATATCCTTGGTGGATACACTTTTATATATATGCAGCAACAGAAGAACTTGACACAGAGAATGAATTTTTGCTACCACCTGTATTTGGAGAAGAATACGAGGAACAGCCAAGACCTCGAAGTAAAAAGAAGGTATAATCTATATTTGTAATTAGAGTAGTAAACACAAATAGTATCTTCTGTGGTTGTGTCTTCTTGTGATGGTAGTCTGATAACTGTACCTAAAGGGGCAATGAGGCAGGTGACTTGTGCTTGTTGGTATTGTTTTATATGTTGTGTGTCTTTTCAAATTTCATAATTTATGGTGTGAAATAGATATTGCTGTTTGTATACATTCATGAACATAACTAATTTAAGAATCTCAAACTTCACTCCCAATGCCTGTTTCATAGTTGGTTCCTATGGCATAATTGGATCTCAGCTCTCTTTAAAAAAATAGCATCATTGGTTGTTCAGTATTAATAAGCACTGTTAATAAATAAAGTCTATTTTGATGACAGGGACTAAAGAGAAAAGCGGTGTCAGAATACCATTCTCAAGATGATGGCTCTGAGAACTCAGAGTGCAGTTTTCCTTTCAAGTATGGATATGGTGTGAATGCATGGAAACACTGGGTAAAAGCTAGGAACCTAGAGGAAGATCTAGATAAGCTAAAATCAAGTAAGTATCTCGCTTAGCTTTAAATCTTTAGTTTAAAACATACAGACAGTGTGCCCAGCAGATAAAACTGTAGAGCTGTGGTGGCAAACCTATGGCACGCATGCCACAGGTGGCATGCAGAGCCCTCTGGGCACGCACACTGCCGCCCCAGTCCTGGGTCTTCAGTCCCATCCATGAGCAACCTGCATCAATATCCACGCAGGGTAAGATTGCCACGCCTGCCTCCCCAAGCGTTTTTTTTTACTAATCTGCCTTTCAGCTGCATTCCGTTTCTCCGTTCCCTTCTCAGCCTTCGCCGCATATTTGTGGGACTATCGGTAAAAAAAAAAAAGTTCCATCAGACTTTCTAACTTCTCATGAGATCTCAAGAAGTTAGAAAGTCTGATGGAACTTTTTTTTTACCCTTAGTCCCACAAACATGTGGCGAAGGCTGAGAAGTGGAGAAACGGAATGCAGCTGAAAGGCAGGTTAGTAAAAAAACACTTGAGGAGGCAAGGGCATCTGGGCGGGGGCGGATGTGGCAATCTTACCCTGCATGGTAGCGGGAGGGTGGGGCATGTGTCCTTCCCATGCTAGGCCAGCCCCTGCAGCCCTGGGGCAGCCGTGCTGGGTGGTGGTGGGCAGGGTGCTGAGGTGGGAGCCGGCAGGCCGACCAAAGCAGCAGGTGGAGTGCCGAAGGCTCGGGGAGGGAGGGCGCTGAAGTGTGCAGTCAGGCCATTGACAAGAGCAATGAGTCTGAGTAGAAAGCGGTCTCGGAACAAGTGGGGCAGGCAAGGAAAGAAATCCACGCTCCCCCCAGAAATTGCCTTTCTTTCCTTATCTGACTTCCAGCCCCGTGTCGTTGCTCCTTTGCAATACGCCGCCACGTGCAAGGAAACAAAGGAAGTTTTTTTGGGGGGGGAAGATCAATCAATCCAGTGCTTCACCTGCTGCTTTGGCGGCTCTGTAGGCAGAGCTGCAAAGGTCTCTGACAGAGAAGAGAACTTCGCAGGTCTGTCTGCAAAGCCATCAAAGCTGTAGCTGAATGGGCAGATGGGGAAACATGCCTCACTTTTTCCACGGCCGCTTTCGGCTGAGCCGCATTGCAGCAGCATTGGGTGCAATACGCAAGGTGGCAAACTACGTCACGCCAAAACCAGCCTTTTGTTGCCTCCTGCCCAATGCCGCTGCCATGAGGCCACGGAACAAGTCAGGCGGCAGTAAGAAACCGCTATACTGATTCCTTACCTCCGCTCAGCTTGTTCCGCGTCTCATGGCAACAGCATTGGGTGTGACGCATGAGGCAGCAAATGGCCATGCCTGGAGGCAGACAGCCATGTCACGCCGAAACCGGCTGTTTGCTGCCTTCTGCCCAGTGTCACTGCCATGAAGCGCCCCTCTGGCTCCTGGGAGTTGTACTGGTGTGCTTTGTGCCGGATGTCCTTTCCGGTGAGTTTCTGGAAAGATTTGTGATGGGGGTAGGTGCAGTGCGCAAGGCGGCAAGTGGCCACGGCCAGAGGGAAACAGTCACGTCGCGCTGAAACCAGCCGTTTGCTGCCTCCTATACCAGTTCTTTACCTCTTCCCGGCTTGTTCCACAACCTCATGGCAGCCACATTGGGTGCAACGCGCAAGGCAGCAAACAGCTATGTCACGCTGAAACCTGCAGGCTGTGGCTGCTGATGGACACAGTTGGCCCCCATGCGCTTGCTGTGTGCAGGGGCTGATGGTGTCAGGCAGCAGCCTCCCCGGCCCCTGGCTCACCTTGCGTTGCCCTGCGGCAATGGCACCCCTGCCCTGCCTCTCCTCGCCTCATCCTGCAGGATGAGCCTCCTGCCCACCGTCCCACCCACCAGAGACCCCCTGGATCCCCCCCAACCCTGTCTGGCCCCCACAGGTGTCCCCATGAGCAACATTGAAGTGGCCACGGCCACCCCGGCCACAGCCACCCAGTCTGCCCTGACCATCGCAGCCAGGCCCACCCAATGGGCCACACTCACCCAATGGGCCATGCCCACCCAGCACGCAACGATACATAAGTGGATTTTGGGTTGCAGTTTGGGCAGTCGGTCTCTAAAAGGTTTGTCATCACTGCTGTTGAGCTTGGATCTGGATTCAGATATTGTTTTTCTAATGGGCTTACTGGGGTTGTGAAGGGCAAATTATGTCTTCATCTTCAGAATCTGATCATCAAATGAGGTCATTGTATGTTGACAGTTACTGCAAACTAAGCATTATGTGTAGCATAGAAATCAATATTTTAAGTGAAAACCCCTTGCTATATGTCTTACGTTTGAAAGAGTTTTTTTATGATGATATTTGCAATATTTGAATGTTTCCTTTATTTTATACTCATCTGCTGGGTGCTTTATTTTATTAATAAGAAACAGCATTACGTGATACCCTACATTTCCCACTACAGCAAAGTCAGTAAAATTGAAAGAAGATATTATATCACATACTTCTACTGAGCTAAATTTTGGGCTGGCACACTTTGTAAATGAAGTCCGAAGACCAAACGGAGAAAACTATGCACCTGACAGTATCTATTATTTGTGTCTTGGGATTCAGGAAGTGAGTAATTTAAATATTAGATAATCTGCATGTGGTTGCTATATTTTTTCAAATAAATGTGATTGACAGAACATAGAATTATCAGTTGAAATACTAGCTGCATTTACACTTTCTACAAAGCCATGGTTTAATGTCATGTAGATCAATTGGAACGAACAGAAGCAGGACCCAGGCTTATGTACTTTTTCTCCTCCTTTTCCCCCATGGGCTGGAGAACTCATATTTACCCTTTTATACACTCCCTGAATTTCAGCTTTTTGTTACATGCTATCTAGGGATCATGGTTTATAACAAATCCTGGCCAATTTTAAAACAAGGCTCCTTCAAGTCATGTGTTTTGAGATTGAGTTGCTGCAGGATCCTTGGAATAGAATAAGAGGTTGTATAAAAATCACTCCCTACTTCCTTGAATGAATCCCAAATCCCTAACAAAGATCAAATCAATTAGTAGTTAAATTAAGGTTGCTTTCTTATGCAGTTATTTTTTTATATGCATGAAAATGATCAAGAACAGTTTGGCAATCTTCTTTTGTTTGAGTATACTAACTTTTATGTTCCTCCTTTTCTATAGTACCTGAATGGAAGCAATCGAGAAGATAATATCTTTTTGGATACTAATTATCATACATTTATGCAGGAAATAAATAAAATACTCAGAAGCTGGCAGCCCAGCATACTTCCAGATGGTAATTTATCTTGTTTTGGTGTTTTTTTATCTTTTTGGCTTTGTGTTCTTTAAGCAATTCAGCCAGAATAATTCATAACTAATTGTATGTAAAGAATATGAGGGGCGCGGTGGCTCAGTGGGTTAGGACGCTGAGCTTGTCAATCAGAAGGTCAGCAGTTTGGCAGGTCGAATCCCGAGTGCCGCATAACAGAGTGAGCGCCTGTTACTTGTCCCAGCTTCTGCCAACCTAGCAGTTTGAAAGCACGTAAAAACGCAAGTAGAAAAATAGGGACCACTACGGTGGGAACAGCGTTCCGTGCGCCTTTGGCATCTAGTCATGCCGGCCACATGACCACGGAGACGTCCTCGGACAAACGCTGACTCTTTGGCTTTGAAACAGAGATGAGCACCGACCCCTAGAGTCGGAAACAACTAGCACGCATGTGCGGGGGAACCTTTACCTTTACCTATGTAAAGAATGTTGAGTTTATAAGCACAGTCTTTGGTTAATTTGTTGGGCTAAGGTACTTGGTCTTAAATATTTCACATGGTTTTTTCAGATTAATATAACTTTTTTATTTTCTTAAGTTTTTTATGTTGGATTTGCTTAAGTCTGTTTACAGGCTGGTTCTTTATAAGTCTTTTCTTTTTCACCTGTCAGGTTCAATATTTTCTCGAGTTGAGGAGGACTATCTCTGGAAGATTAAACAGTTGGGATCCCATTCTCCAGCTGCTCTTTTAAATACACTATTCTACTTCAACACCAAGTATTTTGGTCTGAAAACAGTGGAGCAGCACTTAAGACTTTCCTTTGGCACTGTTTATAGACATTGGAAGAAGAATCCTCTAACGATGGAAAGCAAAGCTTGTCTTAGATATCAGGTTTCCTCTCTGTGTGGAACAGATAATGAAGGTATTGCAACTTTTTCTCTCCATGGCAAAGGTTACTGAGCTACACTGCTTGCAAAACCAGTAGACATTGTAGAAAGACACTGGGGCCTCTGTGATACTTGGATATGATTTTTTTTCTATTACTCACTGGTCTCTATCTGAAGCAGAGGGATGTGTTTTACGTAGGTTGTAGAAAGAAAAGAAAATAATACAAGATATAGTGATTCACTATTGTATACACACACACACACACACACACACACACACACACACACACACACACTGCTGACAGTACTTCTCCACAGTTTTCAAACTTTGTATGTCTCTACCCAGAGATTAAATTCAGGACCTTATTGTTTACTCTTTAAATGTCATTCACCTTAACTATACTTGTCCTCATATTAACTAGGTTCGCATATTATACATTGTTATATGTGATTTGTTTGGTTTTGGTTTAGTTCACGGGTGTCAAACTCGATCGCATCACATGATGTATCGCAATGTTTTTTGCCTTTGTGGAGCCAGGGTGGGCATGGCCTGCACGTGACGCATCCGGCCTGTCAACCGCCAGTTCGACACCTCTGGTTTAGTAGCTCGGTGTTATGGACTAATTAGTTCAACAAGCCATCCTTTACTATTAGTGGAATTAAAAACAAGTAAGCTAAGTAACTAATTACTTTTAAGCGACTGAACAGAATCATGTAGCTGCCAACTTGGAACAGACTGATGAATTAGAATAGCATATTTGGTTTAAATAGCAAATTTAAAGGAAAGGTGGAAAATCAGATTCTCAGCTTATTTTGTAAGATAAAATACTTGTGTGGATAGAGTCTTTATTCAGAAAAGAAAAATAACTGGAACTGGAACTTAGGTTTTTCGTCTTTTCCTTGATAAAGCCACAGTTAAAATTACTTCGATGAAGTTGCTGAAAAAAGGCTTTTACTAAAAATATATATATTTAACTGAAAAAAAAAGATCCTGAAAAAATATTCCTGAATCTCCCTTCAGGTAAGACCGTGATTGCAGCATCACAACATTATAGCTGTTGTTTTTGTATTTAATTTAGTCCCTGTGTGATATAATATGTCCATTTTAAAAATAAAATAATAAAAATCATATTGTATAATTTTCTTTTTTAAAAAAGAAGATAAAATTACTGCTGGAAAAAGGAAGCATGAAGACGATGAGCCAGTATTTGAACAAATGGAAAACATCGCAGATCCTTCTAGATGTCCTGTGAAAATGTTTGAATGCTATTTATCTAGGAGGTATTTTTTTTTTAAAAAAAAGATTTTAATTGTGTCTATATGTGGACCTTTTTTTTCATTTGGTTTTAGAATTTCCATCAGGGAGCACTTGAAAACATTCCAGCGCAAGGAAACCATCAAACTATATATTAATTATAATATCACTCATGTTCAGTGATTGTGTCTGCTAAGTGGTCTTGTGTCCCAATCTTCTTCTAAATGTATTAAACAATCCTGTTTACAGACATACTTTGCAGCATCCTAGATGTTCACACATCTAATCACCTGTTTCATGCTTAGCAGCTGTTTCATACTTAATGGGCCAAAACTCAGAATACTCAGGTGTTCCTCCAGGTTTTGGAGCAAACAAAATCCAGACTAGACAAGAAGGGGTAACACTGCAGTACATCACCCTCTCAGCTCTATAGCAGTGCTGTTCTTCCTATCTTCCCAGCATCTTCCCTTTCCTCTTTGCCTTGCTTGTCCCAGCACCTTCTCCCTCCAAGGTCCCAGGGTGGCATATCCCCTTGGCCCACCTTCCCTCCCCATTCCTCAGCCCCTGCCATCAGTGATATGCACAGCCTATGCTACTAGTACGCTCATCTCAACAGCCATCATTACTCAGGTCCCAGCATCCCTCCAACCTCTTGTCAGCTGCTGATATCCTTGGTTTTCCTTTGCTCCTTAACTGAACCACTTTGCCGGAACAAACATCCTGTTTTGTTTTATACATGTCAGTCTCCTTAACCCAGTCCAAAATACTTGCAGCGAGTATATTTCAAATTCAGGCACAGACCACCTAAAACCAGCTATTACAGGAACAGGAACTTTTGTGTTACTTCTAAGAAGCCAATATAGGGACACATCAGGAAGTTTTTAGTAAGTAGAACATTGTAAGTAAAATAACAGAATGACAGAATTGGGATGGACCTTTGAGGTCTTCTAGTCCAACCCCCTGCTCAGGCAGGAAAACCCTATACCATTTCAGACAAATGGTTGTCCAGTCTCTTCTTTAAAACTTCCAGTGTTGGAGCATTCACAACTTCTGGAGGCAAGTTGTTCCACTGAACAAAATATAAGTTACGTTTACAAATTAGAATTATTTGACTTTATAAACAGGGTGATTATGTCAGTAATATCGTTTCATGGCAGTAAAACAAAATCTATACAGGTAGTCCCCACTTAATAGCCATCTTTCAGCAACAGTTTGAAATTACAATGGTGCTAATCAAATGGCATTTAGACCTGGTCTTTGAAGTTATAGCCATTGTGGCACTCTCACAGTCACATAATCAAGTAGCCTGCCCATGTTGACCACCTCAGGGTGCCCTTGAACTCTCTCACCCTCAATCTCCACCCCACCTCTTGCCTTTCAAAGCTGTCTCATACTTTCCTGGGTCTGCCACCCTGCAATCCACTACTCCTGCTGCCCTCACTGACTTGTACTCCACCCTGAATCCCTATTGCCTTGTACCACTGCCGCCCTCTTCTTCCTCCTGCTGTCAAAAGGTGCTCCTGGCCTGGCTTTTTGTGATGCTCACAAGGTGCTCCTGGCCTGGCCCTTTGTGATGAATCTGCTGGCCTTGTATAATCTTCCCAAAGCTTCATTTGGCCCAGCAGCTGCCTTGTGAAGTTCCAGGTTCAAATACACCTCATCGGTACTAGGAAGAAGTTAGCAAAGCTCCACTGGGAGTAGTGAAGGGCAGTGAGGGTTCAGGGCAGCAGAGTCCAGGGTGGTCAAAGGTAGAGGGAAAATAGGTGCAGGGGGGAGTTGAAGCAAAGGCAACTTGTAGCAGAGCAGGAGAAACATGAGACCTAGCCTAACAACGGCACAATCCCTGCTTTATGATTGCAACCAGGACTATCAAAAATTGTGCAGTCGGGTGATGTTACGCTTAATGACTGTATCACTCAGCAATGGAAATTCCAGCCCTAATTAGGATCATTAAGCAAGGACTTACAGAACTTTGTACAGTATCTCCCTTGACACCCAAAGAGGTAAAGGAGAAAGTTAAGAAGAAGAAGAAGCAAGGACTACCTGTAGAATAGCACTACTATAGAAATCCAGATTGTACGAAGTGAATATTTCATTGATATTTAAAAGTCAATAGCTGCTATCTGGTAAATAAATATTCCTTCTGCTCTAACCTACTTTATGTTATGATTTAAACTGAGGCTATCACAGTGACCACATAGTTAAAATAATATGCGTCCCTTATTAATTTTGCTCTTGTTTTATTCCTTTCAGCCCACCTAATCTCACTCAGAGAATGGACGTGTTCTATTTGCAGCCAGCTTGCCCAATATCTTCCGAGAGTTCCATTTGGTATACTTCCACTTCAGTGGACCGCAATACTTTGGAAAATATGCTTGTACGGGTTCTTTTAGTAAAAGATATTTATGATAAAGACAATTACGAACTGGATGAAGACATAGATTAAACACTTCCCAAATTCAAGAAAACACAACAGCATTAGCTAGTCAAGCTGCTAGATTTTTACTATGGAAAAGAAATAATCAAACATTTCAAGTTTACTCTTTGTTTAACATGTTTTGTAGCAGTGTACCCTTTGCTGGGTATTACCATGTATATAATATGTGAGAGAAAACGGCCATTATTCTGCATAGTGGTTTTAGGATACTTAACAAACACATTCATTTTTAATTATTATTTATTTGGTTAGATATGTTTGTAACTTTTTACATTGCAAAATTTGAATGAGAATGTGCCATGTGTAATATTCGGGGGGGGGAGGGTGTCATAGTAAGGAACATCCATATTGCACAACATCACTGTTGCAGAGCTTCCTTGAAAGAGTTGGGGCTTTTAAATAGGTTCTGAAACCAGGTAGTTGTGTATGGATAGCACTACTAAAGTTTAGGACTTGCTGTGTATTTCTGAATTTTTTAAATAAATTGTAAACTAATAGGTTTTTTACTCTTAGTTACTGATGCCTTATGAGGTTATGTAGAAAGGTTCCATCTTATGTACCAAAAATAGAAAAAAAAAGAGAATGCTGTTAATATTGATGTACTGTAATGTGAATCAATGCTGGTGAAAATTACTTTTCTGAGTTGCTCTTATTAAAAAAAATCTTAGTATCTTTCCTTATTTGTGATTCTCTGAATTTGAACTTACAAATACAGTGTATTTTAGATAAGAGCACAAGAGGGAAAAATGTATCCATTTGGATTTCGCCCTTGGATAGGATGTGTACTACAAACTTTTGTTTGAATTTTTACTTAAATTCAAAATATACATCTATCTTACGTGTTAATATTCTTTATGCTTTTCTTCAATATATTAACTGGAAGGCATATCCAAGAATAAATAAAAGAAATGCAGCAAAAATAAATAGCATATAGCAGCCAATTAAAACCTAACAGCAATATAATAATTTTAATTGGAAGACATAAGAACAGGTTTAGTATTGAAAAGACAGGTAGGTGTTGAGAAAGCTCTTTGGGGGAGAAAATTCTATAACTTGACATCCACTGCTGAAAATTGCTCTACCTTCATTAACAGATTACGGCATAAAAATGTCTGCAATTCTACAAATGAAATCTTTACTTTGTTGTATGTACTTATACATTCATTTATTATCTTCATTCCCTAAAATCTTTGCTCCCCATCATCTGGAATATTTCTTGTTCAGATATGGGCTATATGAATGGCGGCTGCAGAATTCCGACAGGTTCAGCACAAATGATGCAGCTGCATTTTGCCTTTTGTAAGTAGTCATCCAGAAATGCTTGCACAAAGAGAAAGGTTTTCAGAGATGCACAGCAGTTTTTGCCTCTCATTAATTCTCTATGGCTCTGTGGAGTCCCAATTGTAGAGAATTCCTGGAGTTTGAAGGATTGGTTTTTCAGGCACCAAAGCAAAGGGAAGGGTTGGAGGCCCAGCAAATAACCAGTAGTGTATGAAAGTTAAAACAGTCCAGATGATGGTGGCAACCAAAGTCCTCCTTTTTATGAGAGGAAGGGAAGTCATCCTGATTTTCGATACTAATACTCCTTCCCTGACGCCTCTGGTATAACCCTATACTTGCATATAAGAATTATACAGTTGTATTTGCTTGTTGCTTGGCCCCATTTTTAGGTTGTACATTATTGAATATATACTACCTGATGTTTTCTTCAGTGCAGTGCAGAAATACTCAGCATGCTAACAGTTTCACATTAAAGATGATTCTTGAACAAGTGTCTTGCTGATGTCCATCATTTAGTAAACCGTGGACCAGTATGAGACAGAGCTACATAGTCTCAAACATGCTAGATTCCTTGGACTGAACATGGCAGGCAGGAATTAACATTCATCGTATATGTTCATAAAAGGAACCATTATTTATTAATTTGAAAATATTTTATTATTTCACCAGGCGTGCTTGGACATAGGCCCTTACAATAGAATGAGAATATTGTGGTAGAATGCGTACTCTGCATGTACTGACTGCACATCCAGAATTACAGATTCCCATGATGGTAATGACATAGGGAAGTGGCTGGGGGCACTACAACTGAGCATTTTATTATTCATGTAAATGCTTTTGCCACAAAATTGTGGTACTTTAAAAAATAACAAATTGATTTGTGGTACGGATTTTCATGCAATATATCACATGCTTATTTGTGTGTATGTGTGTTTTTAGTTTAAGGCTGTGCCAACAAAATCAAGAGATGGTCATTTGTCATTTCAAGGATGCCATTTTATCCCCAAAACATGCAAAGGTTAGGGAGAAAGCAACCTTATTCAAAACCAGAATAATCTAAATATAGAGATGAGTCTTTTGAAGCTATTGTGGAAATCAAAAATCTAGCCTCTGTGGGGATTCTAAAGACCAATCAGGGTATTCAACACAAAATCATAACTGAAGAACAGTCAAAAAGCACATCACCATGTTTTTACTCTGCATGGAGACTTAAATATTAGCTGTATTGAAAATAGCATGCTAAAATAATCTTCAGGATTAGATATTGGGGAAAAAATAACCTTTTTAAGATCCATACTAGAAATTGTGCTATTTATCTTTTTTCCCCTGCAGTTCTTTTATTACCATTATATCATTCTTATAGTAGGCATTAAAAGTTATGTTTCTTTAGTATCAATTCAATGCATTCATAAAAAAATAAGCTAAGGTGTATTTTCTATTACAGTATGTTAATACAGCAAATTAATTACTAAAAGAAGAAAAACTACATACTGAGTTAATATAATGGTATAATATTGAAATTCACCCTCCCATTCATAAAACTGGAAGGTGGGGAAGGCCTGACAATTTGATTTTATTACTTGAAAATGCTCTCCTTGCCTCCATCAGAAAACTGTAATTCAAATTATATAAAAAAAACATGGATCAGAAATTATTGCAACTGAGGTACAGATTTATCTTTCAAGCATCAAATGTTTTTATGTTTTCCATGCCCAAACAGTCCATGAATCTTGATGGTGGATTGATTCCAAACACTGGGTATATAGTCAAGTAAAATATGTGTCCTTCATCAGCAAGGATCAATCTTAGACCAGTGTTTTTCAGCCCTTTAGGTTGTGTGAATTTCAATTCCCAGAATTCCTCATATAGCCATGTTGAAGTCCACACATCTTAAAGTTGCCAAGGTTGAGAAACACCGATCTAGACTTGGATCTCATACATTTTTTTTAGATAGCAATAACAATCTTCAAGTTTTTGAAGGGTATTTATTATATTCAGGCCAAAACTCAAAACTATTTTGATATGATACTAAACAAAAAGAAACAGTTCAAACATGTATAGATGATCATAACTTGGAGCTCAGGGACTTTCCTTTTTTTTTTTACTTTTAGACAAGAGGCTTGGATGTGTCTTAAATTTATTTTTTAATGGAGGGATTTTGATCAATCTGTTCAATTCACCTTCAGTTGCGGTTCTGGATATCTATTTTAAGAAATAAACATCTTTGCAGGTTTTCGCTGTAAAGTGCAACATGCATGGTTACCAATAGTTACCAAGCATATGTACAGTCCCATTTTAATCCCTGCCACATATGACTCTTTAACCTAGATTACAGGCTTCACATGTTACTGCATTGAATCAGGATAAGCCAGATGCTCTCCTTTAAAGTTATCGTATTTATGGGAATAAAAAATGGCAGCTGTTTTGAGTTTACATGGCACAATAATCCTATAACCTTGTTTAAAGAGTTCCATTTGTGTGTAGAAGTAAAACAAAATGTGTAACTTTATCATGTAACCACAGACAAAAATGTGTTTCTTCCAATGAAATACAACATTACATATAGCTATGTTAATAGACTTTTAACAACAACGTACTTTAGTTATGAATTACATTTTAAGAGAAAAAAACAATGCTCAGTTTACAAGGTGTGAATCCCACTAAAGTGAAATACATAAGCTTAGTCAGCAACAAAGTAATGCTTCTGATCTGGTAGCCATGATCTCCCCCCACCCCCACCCTTACTTGGCTTTAACCATGGCACAGGATGTAAATTTGATTGAAAAAGAAAGTTTGTTAACTCATAATTTCAGACTAGCTACAAACAGAAAAATCTAGGTTTTAATAGCCATGGTTAGTCCTGATGCAGAATAACTATTGATTCACATGGTATGATAATCCATGATGGGGATTTCTCGGTTTTGGCTTAGTACAATGTATACACTGCAATAGAGCTCCATGGTTAAGATAATTGCGATAAATGGGCAGAGAATGAAAAAGCCTCATGGAAGGCAGTGGTGTTATCAGAAATGCAATGTGTGTGCATCAAGCTGAGTATTGCCTGGCACATCTCTTTGATGAGAAAGTTGTTCTTTGCAGTAAAAATGATCAGAATTTGCTGCTGATATGTAGTTAACTTTCTGTATATAATTGTATTTGTTTATTTAATGCTATGCTGTCTTTTTTCCGCTCAGTTTCTTAAAATTTTGTTTGTTTATTTTAGTTTTACTGTCTAATTTTTAAAAAATAAAATTTAATTTGCTCCTCCTCAAAAGAAGACTCGGCAGCTTAATAATGATCACAAAACTTAAGTGTGTAATATTTTCAAAACTTTCAAGAGTCATAAAACATTCAGCATCAACATTAGCTGTTCTTTCCGGTTGTTCTGGGGGTTTTAGAATAGATTAATGGGTCTCTAGAAGGTTCATAAACAGTTGTAGAGTTGTACTAATATGGCTGCTTTTTCATGGCATACAAGTATTCACAAGGCACTATTTTCTACCTGCATCTGCAGCTCCTTAATTATTGTTTTTAATCATGGTCTATGTGCTTATGTAAAGCCAGGTTCAGAGCCTACAATTTACAAAATACTTTGGTAGAAACTCCACTTTAAGCATATCATGCAACTTAAAACTTAAAGTATCTTGAGATCCTGATAGATTTCCTGCAATATTCTGTAAGATCTTCCAAGAGAGCCTGATTAATCCATTAATTCAAGTAATGAATGAGATTTACCAGTGTCGGGTTTTTTTTTTCTTTCTAGAAAGAGTTCAATTTTTTTCCTGATTTATAAAAAGATGAATGACCCACATCGTTCAGAATCAAATTGTCAACAAGATTATCAAAAGAGAAATCCAACCTAAAATCAAGCAGAAATTTTCTGCTTAAACAGTACAATCAATCAATCAGTGGAACAGTTTGCCTGGAGACCTTATGGGTGCTCCATCACTCGAGGTTTTCAAGAAGAGATCAGACAACTATTTGTCTGAAATGATATAGGACAGAGGTCTCCAACCTTTTGGAATCCTTGTTATCTTTGGTGGAGCAGTGGGCTAATGCCTCCTTAAGTAACACCAGCTGCCTGCAATTAGTGCAGGTTCGCATCCCACCAGGCTCAAGGTTGACTCAGCCTTCCATCCTTCCGAGGTAGGTAAAATGAGGACCCAGATTGTTGGGGGCAATTAAGCTGACTTTGTAATAATGCCGCTTGGGGTGTGTGTGAAAGCCCTAACAAGCAGGCATATACATAGAATGAAGGCTACTGCTAAGCTTGTAAGCCGCCCTGAGTCTTCGGAGAAGGGCGGGATATAAATGGAATTAAAATAAATAAAATAAAATTTTATGAAGCCACATCTCATTTACACACATTGTCTTTACATTGCTCTCAGTGGGATGGCCATTATCTGTTTTTGGGGGGAGGAGGAAGGGGCAGGGGGCATTTGAAAGAAAAAGATTGGCAGGCATTTGCAGCACAAATCATTTTTCTTTGCTTTAATGTCTGACAGTGGAAAAGCACTGATTATAGAGCTTTGTACAGCTTACAAAGGAGAATCTCTCTCTCCCTCCCTCTCTCTCTCCCTCCCTCTCTCTCTCTCTCTCTCTCTCTCTCTCTCTCTTTCTCTCCTTCTCCCTCCCTCCTGCTTTTCTCCCTCTTGCACAGGAAAATTTTGAAAAATTTCAGAGCTTTAGGACATCAAAAAAACAACCCCTGATCTTTAAGATTTCTTAGGGATCTTAAGATGGTAGCTTATCTGTGCATGTGTGTACTCAGGATTTGTGCATTGAGATACAGTAATTATATTAGCAGACATGGCTTTTGCTATATGGCACAATCCTATACTTTCTGATTTTGTAGAAAGCTTAGGTATTTAATAATATCTTCTAGCTTTTCATAAACAACTGATTTGGGTATTGTGCTTGTAAAGGGTAGGTGGCAGTATTATTATTTGATTCATTAAGATTTTGCTTTGAAAAATTGGAAAATTCCCTTCTCTGGTGGCAGAAGATTGAAACTTAAATGATGATAAAATAGAAAAAAATTAAAAACTGAATGTGGTAATCTGTGATGGAATAAGTGTGATTGTTCCATCTAGAGATTTTGTACTCCGCTAAATTTGTATTCTACAAGCAGGCAGAATAGATGTTTCATTTTCCAGTGATACATAGGTTTTGTTCCCATGACATGCTAAAATACAGAGTTCAATTATCAAAAATAAGTCCATATTATTCCTATCCATACTTCATATGTTTTTTTAAACTTTAATCTTGTTATCTAGAGTGGAAATTGATGCCCCAGAATAAATTTTCTGTTTCCCTGCCGTTTTGTTTTTAATCTGGGTCATAATCTGTTCCGTCATTCAAGTGAGATTGCATTCATCTATTTGCTATTATTATTTATTAAATTTATATGTTGCCCATCTCGCCGTCACACAATTCTGACATATTTAGGAAAGACATCATGAAACTATCAACTGTACCTGCAAGCAACACTCATATATAGAATTTTTAAGTTTAAGAGTTTGTTGGAGTTGGGTAACTAATAAATTAAATAAATAATAGTCTTTATGATCCTGTTTTTTTCCTTTCAGTTCTGCAAAGCTAAACTCTCCAATTTCAAAATAAGATATTTATGGTCCCAAGAACTCATTGCTGTTTTTGAACTAAAGTTCAGCAAAGTTTCTTTCTCTTTTTTTTTGGCAGAGCAACATGTAACATAATTATTTAAGACTGAAAGATCGTGAACTGGCCCCCTGTTTAAAAAGTTTGAGGACCCCTGATTTAAGTTATCTCATTCACTGTTTAATGCAGAATCCCAAATTAAAGAGTATTGAAAGATCTGCCAGTAGATGGCAGCAAAATGTTAAGAGAGATCCTGATTTTTGCAGCCCAAACCTGCAACCATAATCTCCCCAGCCTTTCTCTAAATACTTATATTGTATGAAAGTAAGAAACTCCATCTGTAATTGGCTACCCTAACAAGTGCCTTCCAGTAATTTAAGGCGATAATTCCATGTCCTTCATTTTTAGAACAATAAAGAGATATTGAGCTTCATATTTCATCCATCCATCCATTTATAGTATTTACTACCCACCCTAATCCCAAAATCCAAAGTTAGTATGATAAATAATATAACTATCAATCAGTACTACAGGGATTCCTCAATTTACAACCGTTGAAGCATCCCCACGGTCATGTAATTAAAATTAAGGTGCTTGGCAATTAGTATATATTTATAATTGTTGCAGCACCATGGGTCTTGTGATCCCCATTTATGAGTTTCCCAAATGTTTCTAACAAGTCAAGTCAATGGGAGAAGTTGGATTTGCTTCCTACCTGATTTACATAACTGCAGCAATTCACTTAACAGCATAGCAAAGGTCATAAAATCAGGCACAACTCACTTAATAATTTAGCAATCAAATTCTGGTCCTAGTGATGGTTGTAAATCCAGGACTCCCTGTATCACATTGGCCCTCATTCATCTTTTTTCAGGGATAAATATATTGCAGTTTTTCTGATCACCCAGATTGTGGGGTTTTTTGGGGGGGGGGTGCTTTTCTAATGAGGTTTCCAGTGTCAGTTTATTAATCAACATATTAATTTTGATTTTAATTTAGATTTTTAAAAAAGATCTTTTAAAAAGAGTTGAAGAACAGAGCTATTAAGGATGAATGATTGTTCAATCCCATTTAATGAAGATCTCTTCAAGTAGAATTACTGAGAATAGCATTTTGATTTTTAGGAGTTGCATCAAACTGATTAAGCAACATGAGAGAACACTTCCTGATCCTAGCACCTTCTTACAAAAACCTTCTTGCAAAATTAAAAAGAGGTGGAGACTTCTAAAATGAAGTATGACAACTTGCTGATCCATATTTAAGGTGAAGATTTTGGGGGATTAAAGGTAGATTATCTTCATGTTATAAAGCTGGATGTTTTGAAGGTACTTTCTTAAATGACTCAATCAGGATGATAACCTAAGGGACAGAAAGAGATTTGCATGTATCCAAGTGTCTAAAGTTTCTGGGTTACAGGAGTATTGATCATAAACTTCCGTTAACAAAGGTGAATAATCTTGCAACGTCTCTCTTGCTGATACACTCTTTTCTCCAGTCAAGAAGCATGTTAAACAAGACTGTAAAGCAAGATAGTGTTTCTTATGGCCACATTCCCAGCCTTCCAAGGGTCCAAACCTTCATCCTCATATGTCACTAAAATGCTCCTTCCTTGTTTATGACCAAAGCCCATTAATAGAGACTTCTTAAAGAGGGCAGGCAGTGGGGGAAGTTCAACCATTTTTATTTTTATTTATTTGTATGCAATCATTGCAAGAGTTCTTGGCAGTATTTTTATAAGTTAAAATGCAATGCAAAAAGTTCTTTTGATATTCCCCATGTATAACTGATTATTTGGTCGCTAACTTCAAGGAACAAAAAAGAGGGGGAAAATTACACTGGGTGTAATAAGAAAAAAGGGGACTTTTTATTACAATCCCTCATTATCAATGGTACTGATTGCCACCAAACTTTGGTAGCAAATTGCACTGTCACCTGTCACCTGTTCTCATATTTATGACCTTTACATTTCTGTAAAGAAAAGATAGGCCGAAGCAGGATCATAAGCACAGTCATGATTTTACATATAAATCATTTTACTTATATGTAAGGGTGTAGGTCTATACATATGTTGTATAAAATACGTTTAAATGTGTGTTATGTATGTGTACACTTTGAGAGCAAGCAACTAAATTTCATTTTTAATATGTGCCGTTGTGCCCACAGTAAAAAATGACAATAAAGGTTATCTAATCTAAATTTCACTTAGCGCCTGCCTTGCTTAACAACCAAGTATGGTTGCTAAATTAAAACTATTTATATACACAGACACACACAAGCACACCAGTGATGACAACAGTGAAACAGCCTTTCCTTCAAATATAATATTTTCATTCCATCTTCTGGATCTCTTGGAAATATCTGACTGGCCACAGTTAGATGTGAAATAACTTTTTTTTTAAGTTGCTACATCTTAAGTAGCATTTTTTTTCAATTTCTGTTTTGGAAGTTCTAGCATTTTTCTTTTGCATACATTACAAAACTGTTGAAAGCTATCAAGTCCCAAAAGTTTGCCATCCTTGTGTTAGACCAATGCCAACAGGAATATAAGCAGTCCCCACTTAACAACTGTAATTGGACTGGTAACCCCATCACTAAGCAAAGTGGTTGTTAAGTGAAACATTACATGACCACACCAACCAATGATTGACTTTGCTTGTCAGAAGCCAGCAGGGAAGATTGCAGATATTGATCACATGATTGTAGGGATGCTGTTGTTGTGTATCGTATGCAAGTCTGTGAAGAACCATGCAGTTTCTAAAGTTTACAATGAAGTGACCAACCTATTGATGTGAGTTGTTCAAACAAACATTACAACTGGCAAATTTTGAACTTTATTGGGTTCCATTTTCTTTTCTGATGTGATTCCATCTTCTGATTTAGGACAATTAGCAGATTGAAGCAGTGTGTAACTGTTTGAGCATGTGCAAGAGCAGAAATATATCAGTCAAATAAATAAATACCCGAAAAGCTTGTATTCTTCCCTAAAACCTTAGATCAGGGGTGTGAAACTCAATTTCATTAAGGGCCACATCAGCATTGAGGTTGCCCTCCCTCGGGGGGGCTGGGTGGGTATGGCCAGAGTGGGCACAGCCTACTGGCTGGGCATAGCTGGGGTGGGTGTGGCCAACTCAACGTTGCTTGCATCAGGGGTGCCTGTGAGGGCCTGGGCAGGACTGGGGCAGATCAGAGGGAGTCCAGCAGAAGGGGGTGGGACTGGGGGCAAGCAGCAGGGCATGGCCCACTGGAGGAGCCTCACTGTCCCTCTCAGGCCATGCAGGGGGCCTGGACGGTGGCACGGGCTGCCAGAGTCCTGAGCAGTGGGGGACAAGCACCCAGCCCAGCCCTCAAGCTCCTGTGGCACTGGGACCCCACATCCCAGCCTAGCACAGCCCCACTTCCCCAAGGGGGTGCCCAGCTGTGCTTACCTCCTCCTCAAGGCTGCTGCTGCTGTGTTTGCTCAGCCAGATTGCTCAAGGTGGGTGCAGGAGTGCAAAGTGTATGGGTCACAGGGAGGCCCACTCCCTCTCCATGCAAGGAGACCTGGCTTTGTAACCAAAGCATCCTTAGTGATAGGATGGGAGACTCCCAGGGTAGGCCAGGAAGAGGGGGCAAGGGGATGGCGAAAGGGCAGCAGGGCTGCTGGTGGCCAAGTGCTAAGGCAGGACTTCCCTCAGACCCTCTCTCCCTCTTATTCCAATCTCCTTCCTTCCTTCCTTCCTTCCTTCCTTCCTTCCTTCCTTCCTTCCTTCCTTCCTTCCTTCTTTCCTTCCTTCCTCCATCCATCCATCCATCCCTACCCTCCTTCCTTCCCTGCCTCCCTTTCTCATTCCCATCTCCTGCCTCCCTTCCTTCCTTCCTTCCTTCCTTCCTTCCCATTTCCCTCCCTCTTTCTCATTCCCTCCTTCCATGCTGCCTGGTGGACGGGACCTAGCCTGTAGGACAAAAGGCAGGGAGATGGGAGCGTGCAATGGCACAAGCTGAGCATGGGCAAGGGCCAGCTCCCAGTTGCCCTCCGCTCCACTTGGTAGGGCAGGAGAGGGGAACATGGCACTCATGCCACATGCAGAGCCACAGCCTACCAACAGCCAGCAATGTGTGAGTCACCCGGTCAAGGATGGCTGCACCTCGAGCCCTGGGGAGTGAGGCTGACAGAACTCTATGGCCCAAGCGAGGAGAGGTGAGGCCCAGCAAAGTGGGGTCGGGCATGGTGAGATGTGGCCCGGCAAAGCAGAGGCAGACAAGAAGTGGAAAGACCCGGCAAAGTGGGGCATAAGTGGGTGTGATGGGGCGAGGTCAGGAGTGGTGGGTGGAGTGAGGCAAATGAGCTGCAGCTGCTGTTGCCCACCACCAAACCCCAAGTGCTCACCGTTTCCTGTGCGTGTGCTGGGGGGGTGCCCAGCCGGGTGGGGTGGACCAGGACCGGGGCAGCGGGGGCCGGTCCCTTGCCGGGGGACAGCCCCAGGCTCGATCCAAATCCAGCCCATGGGCCTTGTGTTTGACAGGTCTGCCTTAGATTAAGGTGCTTTAAACTGCAGTTGGATATTAGGCAAATAGCAATTGGGGAATAGAGTGTCTGTTGTGGTGGCACCTCAACACCTGTAACTTTCTCTCCCCAAGCTCATCATATATTAAGTTTCAAACCAGGTTTTTCGACAAATATACAGCCAATAACTATATCTTGTTTTTGACGAGCTTAAAATTGTGTGTGTTTTTCATTGGGTACTTTCTTATTTATAAATGTATTCTGTTGAGCTGATTCTTGAATATTTATTAAAGCAAGCTTGAGACATTAATTTCAGAAGACGTTGTGCAGATGGAAATTATGATTATGGTTTTTACTTTTATTCACCCAAGGCAATAATTTTAAAACAATCTTCAAGTGCTCTAAGTCTGGACACGTTAAATACCATAATTACTTTCTTTTTTTGTAAAAGTTTTACTGGTTTTTTACAATAACAACCTTAGTGCCTGGTGTACAGCATGTTGTCTTGGTTCATAATTTTTTTAGAAAAGAATATACAATTAATAGTTAATAAATATCAATAATAATTAATTTTTATACTTCCATAATTAGTATATCAATTAATAATATATTTCCTTCATCTTCTCTTCACCCAGTAGTATTCTTCTACAACATTAAACAGTTTCTATTTATATTTCCCATATTTAAATGATTAAATAAAAACATTTTCTTCTATATTTATACCAACAATAGTAGCATCCATATATAGCATTTTTTCCTTATCAGCTTATGTTATTTTCATAAAATTCATCTTACTGATTCAACATATATCTTATTTTCATAAATCTTGTTTAAGCTCAATTTCTCCATAATATTCAAACAATTCTTATCAATCATATTTTTCCCAGTATTTAACATATAAATATCCAAATTTTCCATTTAAATATATCACCCCAGTATTTTTATATTTCATATATTATAGAGATACTATACTACTTATCTATCATAATATCTATCCATAACATCTTTCTAGTCAATTTATATTTCACTTCTATTTGTAAAAATTAGTTAAATCACTATATATCCTTTTTTCCAGAGTTCTTATTAAGCCTAATTTCCCCTCAATATTTCAATCATTCCTTAATCCTAAATCTTTTCAAACTTAATTTGTCTTTAAAATTCAAACTTTTCCTTCACTTACAACATCCTAATATTTTTACATTTTGTATCTTATCAAAAAATATTATATTACTTATATCTCCTATCCCACTTATTCTCAAGTCCCTTTATGGCCAAAGTTATTTGTTTATTTAGCCATGTTCAAACAAGTGTTTACTCATATAATACTCCATCTGGTAGGGCTAATCCAGTCTGTTCAGCCGGTCTCTAATCTTTTTCCTTTGCCAAATTGTTTTCCCAATTAATATTTTCAACTTGTCCTGTTCTTGTATTTTTGTAGTTATTCTTAGGAGTAGAGGATACATAGTAGATAAGATGTATGCTTTTTGTCTCCCAAACAATGATTCTCCTAGCAGTGTCCATTTTGTTAAGTCTTCTTTCTTCTCAGGTTTATTTTGACGTTCTAATGCATAAGGTATCTTTTCCATATTTATTGTTGTATCCAAGTCTTGTAAGTTTTTTCTTCTTTGTATTAAGTTATAATTCCCTTCATTTGTAACTTCACCAGTTAAGTCATTATTTCTAGTTCACATTCTGTTGTCTGGATTGTTTGTTCATTCTTTACCATCATTCTTTGGATGTTTTTTGATTGTAGATTTAAATTAAAAGTATATTCACTTATAGTATCAAAGTTATGTTAATCTCTTCGTGGTTTAGGTCTATTGTAGTTTGTACCTGTCGTAGCATTGCATAAATTTCATCTTGGTATGGTAAATACCATAATTACTTTCATACCAGAGCTGTGATGACACACTTATTAAAACCTGTGGAATATTTGCAATTAACTTCTACAGATTTCTTATTCCAAAGGATAACTATCCAAATATTAACATTAGCTTATGTTAACCCCAAGAATCTTATGTGAATGAGAACAAATCATATTTTATGTAATCTTTGTGCAGACAAATTGAATATTTAAAAGAGTTCACAAACGTTTAAGCACCACTGTGTAGTGAACTGTCATTCATATACCGTATTTTCTGGCGTATAAGATGACTTTTTAACCCATGAAAATCTTCTCAAAAGTTGGGGGTCATCTTATACGCCGAGTCGTCTTATACGCCGGAAAATACTATTCACCTCTCTGATCTTTTCTGCTGGACAGCGGGATCGCTGGGTGAATGGAGGTAGGCGATGGCGACCTGTGGTTAAGCGGCCAACAGCGAACAGGTGATGGAGGGAAAACTCTTGTCAGATCATGGGGCTGCAGTCGCCACCATTGCTCTCTCTAGGACTGGCCATGCTGGCGCTTCCAATGCTGGCTGTCAGGTCCCCGACGAGAGGAGGGGCAGGCGGTCCCCAGAGGCGCGCCGCTCAACAGTAGGAAGGGAGCACCTTTGCTCCCGCCGAGGCACTGCCTGACCCGCACCGACCAGAAGAATCGCTTGCCCGGTCACGGAGTGCGGAACTGAGAGCAGCAGCGCACCAAGCGAGAGAGCTCAGAGGAATGAAGGCGAGGCGCCCATTTGGCGGGGAAGGAGCAAAGCTGGGCAAATCACAGAGTAGGCGGAGCAGGGAAATGTTACAGGGGAAAAGGGGGAGGGGTTTAAAAGGCGAGGTGGGCGGGACGTGGGCCTGGAGATGTTCTGTTAGAAGTAATGAAGGAGCCTCCGGGCGCTTTCTGGATCGGATTGTTCGAACTGAGGGTGCCGCTACAGTCCTCGTGTTTCCCAGGGTTGCCTGTCGTGCCAGAGGTATTCCCTGTAGCCCCAGATTCTTTAGCTCTCCACTTTCCTTAATTCGGGCGAATTTTGTGCTCTGTGGAGAAACATTAATACGCAAATGCCGTTTGTTTAACCGCGCAAAACTCGGGAAACCTTGGTATTTGGGAACGGAAAGGCTTAAGACTTTTCATTTCTGCTTTATGCACGGGCTGGGAGGGTCACGAAGTTTACCTCTTTTATTTTAGCAACATCGTGGCACTTATAAAAAAAGGGTACTAATGTTAAATGAGTTGTTAATATGCAGATTGTGTGCCAGGAAGTGAAATATTGAGTTATTAGCCCAAACCCTATAATTTAACAGAAAAAGTAGGGGGTCGTCTTATACGCCGGAAAATATGGTAATTCATACTCATTCGTCTTCTCCTTTGCCTCCACCTACCTAGAGATTTTAGGAAGGGTTGCTGGAAATTAAGGGAAAGCAACAAATCTTCCCTTGTCAAGCAGTATTGTAGGGAAAAGGTTGAAAAATGGCCTTTTTTCTCATATTCACTTAGAGAAAACAAGAAAACTATGTCTTCCTGTTTTCCAGTTATTTGGCTGATCAGCTGGTGAATGGACAAAGGAAGAATATTACAAGCTGCATAAATAGCAATAAGAAATGAAACATTTTTTATTTTTTTTATTTTAATTCCATTTTATTTAAATTATGTGGGTAATCCTCAGTTAATGACCATCGTTCAGGAACTACGGTGTGTGAAGTTACAATAATGCTGATCAAGTGGTACCACTGTTCCTCAAAGATCTGAGCACTCCCGCACTCCCACAGTCATGGGATTGTGATCTGGGTCCTTAGCAATCAGCTTTCCTTTACAATGGTTGCAACAGGACCGTCTACTGCCGGGAACGACTTCCCATCGCCCAGTGCGCTCACACAGGGAGGGCCTCCTCAGGGTGCCGTCAGCTAGACAATGTCGGCTGCCGACCCCCAGGGGGAGGGCCTTCTCTGTGGGAGCGCCAGCCCTGTGGAACCAACTTTCCCTTGAGCTCCGGATGGCCCCAGATCTCCGGTCCTTTCGCCGCGGCCTTAAAACATTTCTTTTCCATCAGGCTGACCTGGACTGACAGGGATTTTTAAAATGTTTTTAACTTATTAATGGGGCTGCTAGTTTATTTATTTTTTTTAACTTTTGTATTATTGTATTTTTATTGTTGTTAGCCGCCCTGAGTCCTTCGGGAGATAGGGCAGCATATAAGTCCCAAAAATAAATAAATAAATAAATAAATAAATAAATAAATAAATAAATAATAAATAAATAAATAAAAAATAAATAAATAAATAAATAAATAAATATCCCATGGTCACGGAACTGCAATTTTCAATCTTCCCTGCTGGCTTCCTGCATGGAAAGTTAACAGGAAAGCTGGAAGAAAAGGTTGCAAGTCTCTCCAGTAAGTCATTCCCACTACTTTCCCATGTCCCCTCCTGCCCTCTGGAAGACTCACTACTTGCCTGACCACATTCGCACTGCAGCAGTGTTATGAAATGTACATCTGGAGAATCAGTGGATAAGAGTTTTGGCAACACAGAACATTCCCAGTGAGATGCCCAGATTAAGACACTGGGCAATCCAGAGCTGGAAGAGTGAAGAGGTTCAGGGTGGCCATTCCTTAGAATCTCTCAGTAAGTACCATGTTTCCCCAAAAGTAAACCAGCCCCTGAAAGTAAGCCCCAGTTGATTTTTGGGAGGTGGGCCTAATATAAGTCCTCCCCCCAAAGTAAGCCCTAGTTAAGGGCCTGCATGGACGGGCTGCCACTGATTCTGTCTGGTTTCATCATAGACACAAGGTAAGGGGGGGATCTGCCAGTGCCTCTGTGACAAGGTGAAGCCAATGGGGGAGGGGGGGATGTGACCCACAGTACTGGTATACCGGTTCCTTACCACTGCCCAGCTTGTTCTGTAGCCTCATAGCAGCAGCAATGGGTGTCACATGCAAGGCAGCCAATGGCCGGTTTCAGTGCAATGTGGCCATTTGCCATCAGCCATGGCCGTTTGCCGCCTCATGCATCACACCCAATACCGCTGCCATGAGGCCTGGCAGATTCTTCCCCCTTCTGACCCATGTGCCTTATCGCTGCCCGGCTTGTTCCACGGCCTCATGGCAGCAGTATTGGGTAGGAGGTGGCAGATGGCCAGTTTCGGTGTGATGCAGTAGTTTGCTGCCATCCGTGGCCATTTGCCGCTTCATGCATTGTGCTAAATGCCGCTACCAGGCCTACCGTACGTTAACTCTAACCCCCACTGTCCCCCAACCCTAATGGGAGATGGGAAGCGCTGGGGAAGTAAACAAAAAAACTTGGGTGGAAAAAAACAGTTTTTCCCATTTGTTTCCAAAGCATTTTGAAACAAACGGGGAAAAACCCTCTTTTTTCACAAGTTTTTCAGTTTTTTTTCTGGCTTTCCCATCTGTCATTAGGGTTGGGGGGGCAGTAGGGATTAGAGTTAATATACAGTAGGCTTGGCTACAACCTCACGTGGGTCAGATCTTGTGAATTTATTGATTGACCTTTCCCCCCCCCCAAAAAAAACTTCCTTTGTTCCCTGCACATGGCGGTGGCAGATTGCAAAGGAGAAACGGCACGGGGCTGGGAGTCAGGTAAGGAAAGAAATGCAATTCCTGGGGGAGCGAGGGCATCTGGGCAGTGTTGTGTCAAGCTCTCCGGCTCCATGGGGAAGGGGCAGCCAGCATGGGTGCTGACAGCAGGACGCCCGCCAGCTTCACCACCCTTCCTCCCTGAGTCTTCGGCACGCCACCTGCCACTTTGGTGAATCTGTTCTCTTCTCTGAGAGAGAAGAGAATGGGCAGGTGAGGAGGGAACTTGTTCCGTGGCTGCTTTTGGCCAAGCCACGTTGTGCTCACTAATGGCACACCTGCCCTCTTCACTACCCTCTCTTGCCAAGCCTCCGGCACTCTACCTGACACTTTGGTGGCTCGTAGGCAGAGCTGTGAAGTCTGGCTCGGGAGTGATAGAGAAGAGAATGGCCATGTGAGGGGGGAACCTGCCCCACTTATTCTGCAGGCACTTTCGGCTGAGCCGCTTTGCATTCTCCAATGACTCGCCTGCCTGCTTCACCACCCTCCCTCCCTGAGCCTCTGGTGCTCCACCTGCCACTTTGATCAGCCTAGAGACCCCCACCTCACCACCCTGCCCACCGCTGCCCAGCACGGCCACCCTGGTACTGTACCTAGTTCACCACACTCACTGCTGCATTGCTTCTCCACCCCAGGCACAGGCCCTGCCCCACGCCTGCCTGCTTGTGTACTACTACTATGTTGTTGTTGTTAGTTGCGAAGTCATGTCCGACCCATCGCGACCCTATGGACAATGTTCCTCCAGGCTTTCCTGTCCTCTACCATCTTCTGGAGTCCATTTAAGCTCACGCCTACTGCTTCAGTGACTCCATCCAGCCACCTCATTCTCTGTCGTCCCCTTCTTCTATTGCCCTCAATCTTTCCCAGCATTAGGCTCTTCTCCAGTGAGTCCTTCCTCCTCATTAGGTGGCCAAAGTATTTGAGTTTTAGCTTCAGGATCTGGCCTTCTAAAGAGCAGTCAGGGTTGATCTCCTCTAGGACTGACCGGTTTGATCGCCTTGCAGTCCAAGGGACTCGCAGGAGTCTTCTCCAGCACCATAGTTCAAAGGCCTCAATTCTTTTGCGCTCAGCCTTTCTTATGGTCCAACTTTCACTGCCATACATTGCAACTGGGAAGACCATAGCCTTGACTATACGCACTTTTGTTGACAGGGTGATGTCTCTGCTTTTTAGTGTGCTGTCTAGATTTGCCATGGCTTTCCTCCCGAGGAGCAAGCGTCTTTTAATTTCTTGACTACAGTCCCCATCTGCAGTGATCTTGGAGCCCAGGAAAATAAAATCTGTCACTACCTCCATTTCTTCCCCATCTATTTGCCAGGAATTGAGAGGGCCGGATGCCATGATCTTGGTTTTCTTAATGTTTAGTTTCAACCCAACTTTTGCACTCTCCTTCTTCACTCGCAACAAGAGACTCTTCAGTTCCTCTTCACTTTCTGCCATTAGAGTGGTATCATCTGCATATCTTAGGTTGTTGATATTTCTTCCAGCAATCTTAATTCCAACTTTTGACTCCTCTAGCCCTGCCTTTCTCATGATGGGCTCTGCATATAAGTTAAATAGGCAAGGTGACAGTATACAGCCTTGCCGGACACCTTTCCCAATTTGGAACCAATCAGTGGTTCCGTGTCCAGTTCTCACTGTTGCTTCTTGGCCCGCATATAGGTTTCTCAAGAGACAAATAAGATGTTCTGGTACTCCCATCTCTTTAAGAACTTGCCACAGTTTGTTATGATCCACACAATCAAAGGCTTTAGCATAGTCAATGAAGCAGAAGTAGATGTTTTTCTGGAACTCTCTAGCTTTCTCCATGATCCAGCGTATGTTGGCTATTTGATCTCTAGTTCCTCTGCCTCTTCGAAATCCTGCCTGTACTTCTGGTAGTTCTCGATCCACATACTGCTGGAGTCTATCTTGTAGGATTTTAAGCATAACTTTACTAGCATGAGAAATGAGTGCAATGGTGCGATAGTTTGAACATTCTTTGGCACTGCCTTTCTTTGGAATTGGAATGTAAACTGATCTTTTCCAATCCTGTGGCCACTGTTGAGTTTTCCAAATTTGCTGGCAAATTGAGTGTAGCACTTTTACTGCATTGTCTTTTAAGATTTTGAATAGCTCAGCTGGAATACTGTCACCTCCACTAGCTTTGTTGTTGCTCAGCTTTTCTAAGGCCCACTTCACTTCACATTCTAGGATGTCTGGCTCGAGGTCAGTGACCACCTCATTGTGATTATCAGGGACGTTAAGCTCATTCTTGTATAGTTCTTCTGTGTAATTTTGCCATCTCTTCTTAATCTCTTCTGCCTCTGTTAGGTCCCTGCCATTTTGGTCCTTTATCATGCCCATTTTTGCATTAAACGTTCCCTTCATCTCTCCAATTTTCTTGAAAAGATCTCTGGTCCTCCCTATTCTATTGTTTTCTTCTATTTCTTTGCACTGTTCATTTAAGAAGGCATTCTTATCTCTTCTAGCTATTCTCTGGAATTCTGCATTCAATTGGGCGTATCTTTCTTTTTCTCCCTTGCCTTTTGCTTCCCTCCTTTCCTCAGCTATTTGCAAAGCTTCCTCAGACAGCCATTTTGCTTTCTTGCATTTCTTTTTCTTTGGGATGGTTTTGGTTGCTACCTCTTGTACAATGTTGCGAACCTCTGTCCATAGTTCTTCAGGCACCCTGTCTATCAGATCTAATTCCTTAAATCTATTTGTCACCTCTACTGTATATTCAACGGGGATATGATTTAATTCATACCTGACTGGCCTGGTGCTTTTCCCTACTTTCTTCAGTTTAAGCCTAAACTTTGCAACAAGAAGCTCATGGTCTGAGCTACTACTATAGTAGCAGCAAAAAGTAAGCCCTCCCTGAAAGTAAATGCTAGTGCTTACTTCAGAGCCCAAAGGAAAGTAAGACTGGGTCTTACTTTTGGGGAAACACGGTATCTAGTATGTTAGACGGTTATGGCTTTAGTTTGGCAAGATTCTGTCCATTAGATATAAGCAGATAAAGGATTGGACTTGATTGGATTTTGCGGCATTGTCCTTGGGCTTGGCCCTGACATGCAGCCATTTACCCGGCCACCCTTCTTGTCACCTGGCATTTGCTTCCGCATTGATTTTGTTTGTTGGAAGCTTGCAGGAAGTTGTTTGGAAATCCTTGCTTAATGACTCATGTTCCTCTTTTAATGACAGCAACAGGACTGCTAGAAATGCCATTGCTAAGCAATGCAGTCATTTGCTTTCTAAAACCACATTACTTGGAGCATGGTGACTCACGTGGTTAGGACACTGGGTTGGAGGTTAGCAAGACCACATTTGAGACCCGAGTGCTGCTGTATGGCAGTGAACTCACATCTCTTGCTCCAACTGCTTGACAGGGATATGAAAGGAGCTTCCAAGGGTGCTACCTGGGCTACAGTGATGTCATTGGCTAATCTTTTCAACCTGTACCTTAAATGCCTGCCTCCGACATGAACAGGATGGGGGACCACATTAGTGATGGAAATTTCAGGATCAACTGCTGTTGTGACTTAAGTTCTATTAAAGCTATTGAGCTCAAGGTTTATTTCCTTCTGAATATTACTAGTTTTCCTGTTTTTTGACACCTGTATAGGATTAATTAAATTGAGTGCTGGGTCTCAAGTTTTCATTAATCTGTGTAACATTTTACTTCTACTTTTGTACTGAAATTGTTCCATTTCTGTACTATTCTAAGTGTACTATTCTATCTCTGTGTGCTATGCAAGTGGAATTTCTATTATAGTTTTGATATACAAAGTGTATACTAATTGTCTTAAAGCCAGGCTATTTCACTATGTTATCTTTGTCTCATTGTGCAAATAAGCACTTCTGCATGGTGTTAAAATATTTATCAAACCAGTGTTGCTTTCATACATTTCAAACAACTACCAATGCTGTTTCACAGCTTAATTGGCACCATTTTTTATTTATTAAGCATAGTTTACCACATATTATTTAACTCTTCCAGTAACAACAAACGTCCAAGTATGGGAAATATAATTAAGTTAACAATGTAGTAAAAATACTATTATTATAAATGAAATAACTGGAGAAGTGGTTAGAAACAGCAATTCATATTCTTAATAGTTAAACAAACAATAATATGTATAACAAACAGATTACATCAAAATTCCTGAATTAAGTATATTCTCACAGTCCAATAAACCAGCCAATATAACTATTAAATCCAAGCCTTTTGTATAAATTTAATATTGGAAGATCCTGATGCATATTATAGATGTGTTTGAGGATTGTGGGCATGTACTAAATAATGAATTTAGAAGATGGATATCAGCCAATTGATTTAAAAGCAGTTAGAATGTTATCTAGTAGCTAAAAACAAATTAACTGTTCAGAAACATCGTTCTTAGAATAATTTCAGTAGCAAAATTTGGTTTTACTTTTCTTCCAACAATATAAATATGGCTGTTAAAATAAGGTTCCATACAATTTTCATGATGACTGGAAGTATTGTTGACCCATGTTCACAATTAATGCAAAATAAAATATCAATAATATACACATCTAATGATTAGGCAGTGAATTTACATCTTTTGGCTTCTTTGTGCAAAACTTTAATAGTAAATAAGATAATTCAAGCACATTTAAAAACATGCAAATGCCTGAAACTGCAAGCATGAAAATAGTAAATACAGTTTTTTCAGTGGGTCGGGAAATAAAACAGTCAACTGTATTTGGGCAAGGAAAATCAGTACATTTCACTACCCGAGGCATTTGATATCCTCTGTAAATGTAGTAAAATATATATATGAAGGTTACCTCAAAGATAATTCGGAAAAAAATGCTACTAGTGTATGTCCACCATAGGGGACCCTCGATATGAAACCTTTGTTTTTTGAGATCTTCGACATCCATCTTTCTTTGTCTATATTCCTGTTTTTTCTTATGTCTTCTGTATGCCACATGCATGGCCACCAACAGAGCAGGAGTAGAGACAAAGATAAGTTGGAGAGCCCAAAGTCTAATGTGTGAAAGTGGGAAATGCTCATCATAGCAGACATTTTTACATCCAGGTTGTAGGGTATTACAAGAAAAATCTTGCTGCTCATCTCCCCAGACCTTTTCTGCTGCAACTACAAGAATCATGACACGGAAAATAAACAGGACAGTGAGCCAGATTTTCCCAATGCTGGTGGAGTGTCTGTTTACACCTCCTAAGATGGCTTGTAGAGCTCCCCAGTCCATAACTGAGTGTGTTCTTTGGTCTATTAAGACAAAAATAATATGCCAGTTTATAAGTAGTTTCATTCCATAATAAAAGCTTCATTTAAAATTCTCACATTTTAACTAGGCTAAAGAAAGAATAAAATCTCTGCTACAGAACTGATAGTTAATGTTAATGAATAATTTATGGAAATGGTTCCATAATATTTACTACTTATTGCTATTTGTCAGTGCCTGCAGTTGCCACATAACTGTTCCATAGAAACAAACAGATTTAATAATCATTCCCTGAAATGTGAAAATGGAAAATGTAATACCAGAAACTGAAATAGTTTAGCAGCACCCTCAACCACAATAAAAAATACATTTATTTTTTTAAAAAAGGATGCCCAAGTTACGGTACTTTCTTTATCCTATTCCTTTTTAATTTGGTTCTATATCTCTAAGATTGTATGATTGAGAACACCACCACTTTTTCTTGATTGATAAGCTTCTTTGGAAGCATTTATGGCTATGGTAATTTAAAGGTATATTATTTAAATATACAACAGATACACAATTGATACAGGTTTATTATATAGAAGTTTAAATTCCACTGAAAATGCCTACTAGATTTGTTTGACAAACATCATTAACATTCAGTAGAAATGTATTCTTTAAAATTCATCTAAAATCTTTACTTATTTACTTTTAATCATTCTTTTGTGCAACAGTTTTATGTCTCCATATAAATACACTGTCAATATACGGTAGATTATTTTTTAAAAAATAACAAGAAGCATGCTTTTAACTCCAATATTCGGTTACCCATTCAACCACTGCATAACCTAAAATTTTATGGAACTATATTTTTTAGTGTAACTTAGTGTAAACCACCCAGAAACCTTTGGTTATTGAATGATTTTAAAATGTTAATAAACAAAGAAAATAAAATCCAAAAAATTATGATTGTTTTTGAAAAGAGGCACATATTAAGTGGTATATCAGATGTAGAATCTTAACAATGAAGATTAAGACAACACACAAACTTAAGGTGGAAATTTCATTGAAATCACTAAGATTAATGAGATATTATGATAATAAATATGACATTGTACAATTCATTTCTCAAGACTGCCTCTTGCAATTGTTTTCCAAGGATAGCAATATAGTTGCCAAGGAACTTTTAAAAAATGATGATGGATATGGATATAGGTAGTCCTCGACTTACGACCACAATTGGGCCCCAAATTTCTGTTGCTAAGTGAGACAGTTTTAAGTGAATTTTGCCTATCTTGCCTTGGTGGAGCAGTGGGCTAATGCTTCCTTAAGTAACACCAGCTGCCTGCAATTAGTGCAGGTTCGAGTCCCACCAGGCTCAAGGTTGACTCAGCCTTCCATCCTTCCGAGGTAGGTAAAATGAGGACCCAGATTGTTGGGGGCAATAAGCTGACTTTGTAATAATGCCGCTTGGGGTGTGTGTGAAAGCCCTAACAAGCAGGCATATACATAGAATGAAGGCTACTGCTAAGCTTGTAAGCCACCCTGAGTCTTCGGAGAAGGGCGGGATATAAATGTAATAAAAAAATGTTAAATGAATCACTGCAGTTCTTAAGATAGTAACACTATTGTTAAGTGAATCTGGCTCCCCCATTGACTTTGCTTGTCAGAAGGTCACAAAAGGTGATTACATGACCCCGGGACACTGCAACCATCATAAATATGAAGCAGTTGCCAAGCATCTAAATTTTGACATGACCAAAATTTGGGATGCTGCAATAGTTGTAAGTGTGAAAAATGGTCATGTCACTTTTTTCAGTGCCATTGTAATTTAAAATGATCTCTAAATGAATTGCTGTAAATTGAGGATACCTGTAACAGAAGGAGTATCCTGACCATAGATGCATTAATTATCACAAATACACTAACTGAGATACCAAAGCATTTCTCACTTTGTATCCATAACGGAATGAAAAAAGATACTAGGTTGTTATTTGCATGTCCAAATAAATCTACGTAAAATATTATGTTTTAATTAATGAATTTTCAGGGCTTATAGGATGCTCAAATCCACCAACATGGAAAGGAGTACAGCTTCCAATGCCTTATTAAAAATATAACACATGCAAAACAAGTTAAAAACAACATTATACATCACAAAAAAACAAGTTAAAACAACATTATGCATCATAAAAAACTGGGACAGATTTCAAAAGCTATCTTTAAGGAATATAATTTATTATGCAATTATTATTGAATGAATGAATTTGTACTCTGATTTTGTGTTGATACAGTCGTTTAAAATGGCTTTACAACAATCAAATTAATTAATTATGTAAAATGGATGTTGGCTAAACAAGTTTGTGGAATAAAACATTACAGGTACTGTAGTTCTTAACTTACAACAATTTATTTAGTGACCATTCAAAGTTACAACACTAAAAACAGTGACATGACCATTTTTCATGCTTACGACCATTGCAGCATCCCCATGATCATGTGATCAATTTCAGATGCTTGGAATTGACTCAGTTGCAGCGTCCCAGGGTCATGTGATCACCTTTGGTGACCTTCTCACAAGTGAAGTCAATGGGGGAAGCCAGAGTCACTTAATAACCATGTCACTAATTTAATAACTGCAGTGATTCACGTAACAACTGTGACAAGAAATGTCATAAAATGGGGCAAAATTCACTTTAACAAATGTCTCACTTAGCAACAGAAATTTTGGGTTCAATTCTGGTCCTAAATTGAGGATTACCTCAACTTACGATTTGAATGGAAAGATAACCTAAGGCTGAAGCAGATTGTCTCAGTCCAGGAATTAACAAACTTGACAGAAAGCACTGGTTTCCTTTCAGAGTAAAGCTATAAATAATCTATATATCTATAATAGATCTATAAATAACGGTACGGAATAGAGGATATTTTCTTTCTTTTAAAGTCCCTATTACAGCAGCTGTGGAGGCAAGAATGCTACTTCTATGCTGTCCAGAGGGCTATTCAGGAAAAGTGATCAAATCCACATTTTGAATTTAAAATATGCTGTTCATTCGCATAACCATGTAAAATTATCTTCTTTATATTTGCTTCTGCCTTGTCCTGGATCCAATTTTCTATTTATGTCAAATAATTTGGGGGGAAAAACACCTGTAAAACACGCAGTGTAACTTCAAACATGAATCCATCGGTAAACACAGCATACAATACTTTGAATGAAAACTTACCACGACTGGAAGGCTGAATATAAATCGGATCTTTGGATTTCAGTGGGCAAGAAACAGGTGTTCCCTTGCAAAGAGAAAAAGAGAGAGATCCTTTTCATCACACAAATTTGGGGGTTCTGTTGAAGCACACCGATGCCTTCTTCACCAATTACTTGCTGAATCTCTTCTAGACAAAATGAAAGAAGGTAACATCTCCTACTTCATCCATTCTCCTGTCTGCAATCTGTTCCCAAGGAGGGAATCCTGCTGCTGTAAACGCCCCAAGTTCTCCGTACAACTCAATACTGGAGGCGCAGCTAAACATCCAGATAACAAATTTTATTTGCTGAACTGGGATGTGGCTAGGAAAAAAAAAACATTCCCCCAAATACTTGCCTTCTCCTTGTATGTGTCTTCCCTTTCCCTCTTTTTCTCCCTCTCATACAGATGTCTTCCACTGGAAATCTATAACTACCCCACTGTTTCTCCTCCAAAAACCCAGATTTCTTCAAGAAAAGGAAAAGAAATGCCCGCCCTGATCTGCTGGGTTTAGATATGCTTCTGGTTTAGCTCTCCGATTTCCAGGCTCCTTATGGATTAGAAGAGAGGTGTCCAACCTTGGCAACTTCGAGATCTTTTTAAAAAGAATAAGAGTTGGAAGGGACCTTGGAGGTCTTCTAGTCCAATCCCCTGTGGACTTCAACTCCCAGAATTCCCCAGTCCCACATATCTTTAAAAAGTTGCCGAAGTTGGGACACCCTTGAATTAGAACAGGGGTCTTCAAACTTGGCCCTTTTATGACTTGTGGACTTCAACTCCCAGAATTCCTCAGCCAGCAAAGCTGGCTGAGGAATTCTGGGAGTTGAAGTCCACAAGTCATAAAAGGGCCAAGTTTGAAGACCCCTGAATTAGAACTTCCCATTTTCCTCCAAACACCCGGCAGCCCTCCCCAGTCGCCATCGCCTCCAATTCTTTCCTTTCTTTCTTTCTTTCTTTTTTTTAAATCTCCCCTACTTTCGTCAGTTTTGAGGGAGAAACCGAACGTGCGGTCCGCGCCGGCAGGCCTTCAGGCGATAGCAGGCGTCTCCTCACCTTTGAAAGCAACCTGTAGGCGGGAACTCAGGAGTCGCGGGTCTTTGGGCGCCCGGCTCTCTCTCGGTCCTCGTGCGCGACGGCCAGCCGGTACGCCCGACTGTTCCCGGCTGGTTGAGGTGCAGCAGCTTTTTAGCTACGCCTCCTCCAAGCGGACGCTGTTGCAAAAAGCCAGAGGCGGGAAAAGACCGAAGGCGGGCGAGAAGACAGATGAAATAAAGGTAGCAAATTCTTCCAGTCCGGATCCTCGTCCGGAATTGTACAGCTCGCATTTGCATCTGCCCAGCACCTTTGAGGCCAACAATATGACACGATTAGAGCTTTTTTTTTCCCCCGAAGGCCTATCTATCCACTTTTATCTCCCAATTCCAGAACTGGAAAATCAAGCTTACTCAATCGGATTAGCATTAGCCACTCTTTGCTGCTGTAAAAAATGAAATACAGGTAGTCCTCAATTTACAACCACCATTGAGCCCAATATTTCTGTTGCTAGGTGAAACATTTGTTAAGTGAGTTTTGCCCCATTTTACGACCTTTCTTGCCACAGTTAAGTAACTCACTGTAGTTATTAAGTTAGTAAACAGTTTGTTAAGTGAATCTGGCTTCCCCATTGACTTTGTCAGAAAGTCTGTAAAGGTGATCCACGTAACCATGTCCTGACATTGCAACCGTCGTAAATAGGAGTCAGTTGCCAACAGTTTGAATTCTGATCACGTGACCATTGGGATGCTGCAACGGTCATACTGTAAGTATGAAATATTGTCGTCAGTCATTTTCCCCAGTGGTGGTGTAACTTTGAACGGCCACTAAATGAACTGTTGTAAATCAAGGGACTATCAGTAAGAACCACACCCTTGAACTGAATGTAGATGGATATATCTAGGTTGTTTCCTTGATACTAGAACAGACATGGTTTATCATCTATGCTCAAATCATCCAGATTATGGTTCTCCCAGATGTGCTTTTTTTCAAAAGGTAACTGGACTTTCTTGTTTTTTTTCTTTGAAAATGTTTCGCTTCTCATCCAAGAAGCAAAACGTTTTCAAAGAAAAAAAATCAAGAAACTCCACTTGCCTTTTGGAAAAAACACCTTATTGCCTCTCCATGAGATGTTTTCCACTTTCCCTGGTTAGCCTATAGACCTGTTATTTCAGACAGGGCTTCCAACCAAGAACCAAACTGAAACTGGACATATCCGTCTTTACTTCCCAGCTCAACAAAGTCCAGAAGCTGGAAAAGAGAAATAATTAGTTCATTTCTTGTTAGGATTTGAATTAACTGCTTGGGACAGCTACAGTGCCTCAGTTATCCAACAATAAGATCAGCCTGGTTGAAGAAATAATCTAGAAAACCAAGCCCACTAAAGATAGAAATACTTCTACCGTGTCTTTTGAATGTGAATGCTAGGAGATGTGTGCTTGAAGGCATTCTGGACTCTATCCGTCTTGTTCCTTCCACAAAGATGTATGTTTTCTGGGCATGCTATCCTGGCCAAATATTGTTAATTATTATTAAGTTATTCCTATCCTTCACTGACTGTTTCCTGTGAAAAAGAAAAATGGAGAAAATATAAAGCTGGTCACTTATAAATTAAATGATCTAATTCCATGCCAGAGAGTCTCAGCCAACAGTTTGTACACACCAACAGATGAGATGGGTGAGCAGGAAAATTGGATTGGCTTTTCACAGACGGGATGACATGTGACTCCAAGGAGTGTGCGTGATAAGTTTCCTTTATGGAAGAATACAGCTCATTTTCTCTCTTTCCCCAGTATAACAAAATATGAAAATTTAATTGAAACAAGTGAAACACATTTAATTAGTTTTAGAACAACTGAAATAAAATGGAGATTCACTGCTTGAGGGTGAGAAAAGGCTCAGAATGTTCCTCCTTTTCATTTTATTTTATTTTATGAAATTTATTGACTGCCCATCTTGTTTTTTAAACCTGTTCTGCTTTGACAAGTAAAAATAAACTCACTGATCAGGGCATCTTAACGTGTCAGTAATTTTATAAAGAATGGTTGAGTTATGTTTTGCACAAAACTATTACAAATTGTTCAGATTTGTTTTAGCATGAGATTTATGAACCGAACTGGCTATGGTTTGCAAATCATAATTTAGGGCATAATATGATGCTTGAAGCTAGCCATTCTCAGATTCAGTAAATTGTGGGTAAAGCAACTATAGTTTATCCTAATGTGTGAATCCAATCTCTGGTGACCACATACACCATTCTTGAAAGGGACAATATGTGAGCTCCTAATACTGTAACATATAGGTGTGCTGTTGATAATTGATGTCTATGTGGACACTATAAATGTAACTAAATTTCCCCCTCGTCTTATAATTACATTAATTCCAAAAGTTTTTTTGCATCTCAAGTGACTTTTAGCAGTGAACTCTTATCAGCTCACAGTCTCTGGAGATGAGATCAGGTTGTGAATCACTGCCTATCATGAAAGATATACCGATAATTAAAATATGTGCTACAGAATGATAAATTCCGCACCTATTATGTATCAGAATATATGATGTGTGGTTTCCTCAGATGTCATATATGGTGTTCATCTAGCAAGAGACTACTGAGTGATGCAGTGTTCTTCCATATTCCATTTTTAAAAATCCAATCTATTTATATAAAATTAATGATGAATTTTCCAAGCAGCAAAAAATAAAGTAAAAAAAATATCTTTCAATCCTCAAAGCTATAGAGAGAATCATGTTTATCACCTTACCTTTTAAAATAAAAAACTTTTAGAGTGGGTTTTTTATTATTTTTACTGTTTGTACATTGGGTTTTTATTTTTTGTAAGCTGCTTAGTGTCATTGAAAGAGAGTGGGCATCTATATAAATTCTATAAGTGAATGAATGAATAAATGAATGAATGAGTGAATGAATGAAACAGCAACCATAAATCAGCATAACCGACATGGTTGATATGGATGTGCTTTGTTGAATGTTCAAAATAATATACCGTAAACCAAAAATTTATGCCTATTACTTACAATATTCTTTTAAGGCCTGCCTTTCCCAGCTGGTGCTTTACAGTCATGCAATGTCCCCATACTCTCCAACCATATCCGTTGGGTAGACCTGACTTAGAAAAATGAAGTTAGCAATTTTATTTTTCCCGCTAATCGTATTTTTTTTAAAGCTGAAGACATTTACTTCTCAGTTAAGAAGGCATATGTGCATTTCATTGTGTTCTCTTGTTCTAATTGCATCTAAATCAGTTAAAAACCTCTTGTTTAGGAGAATGTATGTAGATAGAATACAACAAGTAATGTAGCCTGTCCTTAGAGCTGGTTTGCTAATATGGAGTATGCATATTTAAAATTTGGGGCAGTGCAGTGGGGCAGTGGTTAAGATGCTAGGCTTATCAGTTGGAAAGCCAGGAGCCCAGGTTCAAGACCTGAATGCTGCCTGATGGGTGAGTTCCCATCCTCACCCCAGCTTCTGCCAACCTGTCATAGGAGTTTGAAAGTATACAGATGCAAGTAGATAAATAGGTATCACTTCAGTGGGAATGTAACAGTATTCCGTGATGTCATGTTGGCCGCATGATGACGGAAATATCTTCACAGATATATATGGCCTTGAAATGGAAACGAGCACAGCCCACCTATAGTCAGCAACAACTAGCAGAGTAAAATCCGCAACAGCTCCTTTACCTTATATATTTAAAATTTATATTTATATTTCACCTAAACAGTTGTCTACAGTGTATTACTAATATAGGTATTCCATATATTTGGTTATTAGATAAGATTTATAGCTTATTGTACTGTATTCATTAAAATATTATTCCATATTTCCTCCAAGGAGTTCAAGGCATCACAAAGTACTTCTTTCCCCCTCATCTAATTTCATAATAGGGTTAGGGTTAGTCAAGACCACTCAAGGTTGCCTTTGTTCTAGAGAAAGAATAGAAGATACATATTGAGTGGAAAATACTTTTGTAGCAAACCATTTGATGAGACTTCATTAATACGTTGTTGTTTGATTGCTTCTAACTCTTCATAACCCTATGGCAATTATTTCATCTGGATTGTCAATAACTGCTTCTCTGTCTAAGAAGCTTAGGAGATAACTAAATATTTTCACTAATGCTTGTTTCATCAGTGAGAATATATAGCTGCCTTGCCTTTCTTGATTGACCTTGATTTTTCCAAGCAACAGGGTGACATGGTAATGGGCATGGTCCAAAGCTAAGAATTATATCCAACAAGTTTCAAGCAAAACCAGGCTTTCATCTTTTGATTTGAAGGTGGAGTTTGACTTAAGTACTGCTGATGGAACTTATTTAGGAATACCAAGAAATTCACAGAAACATACGCATCAGAAGAACATTTGGGAGTATCAAACATTTTTCGCTTAAACATGATGACAGAACCAACTCATGTTTGCACAGTGCAATTAACTGGCCTATAATTATATGCATCTGATCTAATTTCTTAAAAATATTTCACTTCTCTATATAATAGAAACTTTATCTGAGTTTGCTATGTGTGTAAAAAAAAGGCACAAAGGAACCTTCCTTGATACTTTACCATATGATTTTTTTATAAATAGAATTAAATCACAAGTTACATGATTAATTGTGTATATTCATGTCAGAAATTTAATTAAATATCCAGTGGAGATGAATCCATACTGCAGTTTGAAAAATGGAAAAGAAAACCATGCCATCTCTTATTAACCTTTGGCAAAAATATAAAATTGAGATGTAGCCAAGGAAATATTACTTTTTTTATTAAAATTCTTAGCCATGCATAGAAGGGGATTTTATTTTCTGTTGTTCCAGAAATGAAAAGACTCTTCACATACTGGTTACATTCATATACCATATTAACTGTTTTTAGTGGTGTTGGGTTTTTTGCTTTTGTTTTAATCTATGATCTTAACCTAGCCACTAAGGTTACATCATAGTTTATGGTTTACAGAATTGATGGAGAACATGAAGGCCATAGTGGCTTCTAGAAAACTTAATACATTGTTACCCAATAGTAAATGCTTTTGTGACAGAAAGTGCAAATTATTAAATACATAAATTGATGTTAACTTTATTTAATTTCAAGGTTAAATGTACATGAAATTAAAGAATGCTTGGGGTTTTTTTTGTTTTGGCTCCATCCCATACTTTTTGGAGAATGACCTTTGACACATCACTTAAAAATCAGATTTAGCTCTTATTTCAGAAAATTCTAGAACTCTGGATTAGATTGTTGTATGAATAGCAAATGCTAACATTCAAGCAAGGTTGTTTTCAAAAGTGGTTAAAAAAATCACGATGGCAGACACAACTATGCAGCTGAAGCTCTGACCCTTTTTGTGTGCATGTAATTGTGCAGTCATGCCCATCATTTTGACATTTTTGACCACTTGGATGTCTCTGCATTCAGTAAACCATGATTAAATGAACTGTGATTTAGTATGAAGAGTGAATACCATAGAAATGAGTACCTGTCATGGGCAGCGCATTATGGAATGTTGTTGTTGTTAGTTGCGAAGCCGTGTCCGACCCATCGCGACCCTATGGACAACGTTCTTCCAGGCCTTCCTGTCCTCTACCATCTTCTGGAGTCCATCTAAGCTCACGCCTACTGCTTCAGTGACTCCATCCAGCCACCTCATTCTCTGTCGTCCCCTTCTTCTCTTGCCCTCAACCTTTCCCAGCATTAGGCTCTTCTCCAGTGAGTCCTTCCTTCTCATTAGGTGGCCAAAGTATTTGAGTTTTAGCTTCAGGATCTGGCCTTCTAAAGAGCAGTCAGGGTTGATCTCCTCTAGGACTGACCGGTTTGATCGCCTTGCAGTCCAAGGAACTCGCAGGAGTCTTCTCCAGCACCATAGTTCAAAGACTTCAATTCTTTGGCGCTCAGCCTTTCTTATGGTCCAGCTTTCACAGCCATACATTGCAACTGGGAAGACCATAGCCTTGACTATACGCACTTTTGTTGACAGGGTGATGTCTCTGCTTTTTAGTGTGCTGTCTAGATTTGCCATGGCTTTCCTCCCAAGGAGCAAGCGTCTTTTAATTTCTTGGCTACAGTCCCCATCTGCAGTGATCTTGGAGCCCAGGAAAATAAAATCTGTCACTACCTCCATTTCTTCCCCATCTATTTGCCAGGAATTGAGAGGGCCAGATGCCATGATCTTGGTTTTCTTAATGTTTAGTTTCAACCCAAGTTTTGCACTCTCCTTCTTCACCCGCAACAAGAGGCTCTTTAGTTCTTCTTCACTTTCTGCCATTAGAGTGGTATCATCTGCATATCTTAGGTTGTTGATGTTTCTTCCGGCAATCTTAATTCCAACTTTTGATTCATCTAGCCTTGCCTTTCTCATGATGTGCTCTGCATATAAGTTAAATAGGCAAGGCGACAGTATACAGCCTTGCCGGACTCCTTTCCCAATTTGGAACCAATCAGTGGTTCCGTGTCCAGTTCTCACTGTTGCTTCTTGGCCCGCATATAGATTTCTCAAGAGACAAATAAGATGGTCTGGTATGCCCATCTCTTTAAGGACTTGCCAGAGTTTGTTATGATCCACACAATCAAAGGCTTTAGCATAGTCAATGAAGCAGAAGTAGATGTTTTTCTGGAACTCCCTAGCTTTCTCCATGATCCAGCGTATGTTGGCAATTTGATCTCTGGTTCCTCTGCCTCTTCGAAATCCTGCCTGTATTAAAGCATTATGGAATACTTTAATAATAAAGGATTCCATTTATTTCATATGTACTTAAGCTATTGTTCAAGGTAAAGAATGAGACATGCAAATATTGTTGTTGCTGATATAACTAAAAGAAATGTAAGTATTTAATAGAAGAAATCATTTACTATAGAGATTAATATAAAATATTCAACTAGGGTGATCAATCAAAGCAATATTTGATAATAAATGATAATAAAATATATCAGGAAATATAAGTTTAAATAACAGAAAGTTGTTCGCTGTTTGATATATTGTTGGTAAATCTATATACTGCAGGCTGGAAAAAATGTTAAAGTTTTCTGCACCTTTCTGTACCACATGCACTGGAAGAAAGGATATTTGCTCTTCTGCCTCAAAGTCAATGAATTGGATCAATCTTGTTTCAGCTGCATAACTGGTGTGATCCCCAGGATGATGGCTTTTGCAACAGACGGGCTGGACAGAATTTGGGGCAATGAGGTTAAGACATATTTCAGTAGTATACATCTAAATCTAGATACATTTGACATCAGAGATAATAACATTAAAAAGAGTGAGGGAACATCTCAGTTCTCCAGGACACATTCAGTTCTTATTGTTCCTAATATCTCCTTTTGTTTTCCACCCATTCCCCTCAGAGCAATGTCATAAATTCTAATTTGTGAACTGTGTGACCTGATGTCAGCTGTGATTCAGGAAAACCTGGCACTACGATAAACCTGTTAGCCTTTAATATAGTGTCACAATATAGTTTCTAGGACTAATACCCAATTTAAAAAGTAAGCAGACATGTTGAAAGCACCGTAATTAAAAGTTTTCATTGCTATGATGCAACAAATCATTCAGAGTTTGCACCCTATCTTGCTGATGTAATTGTCAGCCCAAATCTTACTGATTGCCAGTAAAAAAACACTGTCATGATCATGGCAGCTGATGTGAAATTCTTTTATGAACTGGGAAGAAACTTCCTTCTAACTCCACCTTATGCACGTAGAAAAGATATGACTAACTAATACAGTAAATCTCTAATTCATAGAAAAGGTTCCTAAGGATGATGCAAGAAAAGGGAGGAAAGATATATTCTTCAAACAGTTTTTGTAGGCCACAACACATCTGTACTATAGGTAAGGTAAAGTTAAAGGGTCCCCCACATATGCGTGCTAGTCGTTTCCAACTCTAGGGGGCCTGTGCTCATCTCCGTTTCAAAGCCGAAGAGCCAGCGCTTGTCCAAGGACTTGTCCGTGGTCATGTGGCTGGCATGACTAGACGCCAAAGGCGCACGGAACACAGTTACCTTCCCACCGTAGTGGTCCCTATTTTTCTACTTGCATTTTTACGTGCTTTCGAACTGCTAGGTTGGCAGAAGCTGGGATGAGTAACAGGCACTCACTCTGTTACGCGGCACTCGGGATTCGACCTGCCAAACTGCCGATCTTCTGATCGACAAGCTCAGTGTCCCAACCCACTGAGCCACCGCATCCCATCTGTACTATAGTATGCATCATCTAGATCTCCATTTCGGCAACTGTGTGGACTTCAGTCCCCAGAATTCCCCAGCCAGCATGTTGGAGTTGAAGTCCACACATGTTAAAGTTGCTGAGATTGTCATCAAAAGCATGGTTGTCATCAAAATCAATAAAATCCAAGATCAACACCATAAATCCCTTTCACTGTTGCAAAAAAAAAATGCTGGCATGCAAGCTTAGATTATACTCGACTTCACTGGTACCCTAAAAATATAGCTGCCATAAGCATATCTAGAATGATTTAAGAAAAGCAACCGAGGAATGTGATTTAACTTTCTCTCAACTTATCTTCCTTTACATCCCCCTCTTTTTTTTCTCCAATGGAATTAGTTTTTCAGTAATACTAGAAAAAAAGGAAAGATTGTGGTTTTGAAAGGAATTATGGTATTTTTTAATCTGAAAATTTATTCCTGCAGATTATATGCTCAACCTGTTTTAAACTGAGTCAGTGTTTCGTAGTCCAATAGCTTTTGAAAATATTAGTGGTTTCTCTGTTGCCCTATCCTCTGCACGCCATTATTCATTTAGTAGAACACTGATTATCTTCTTTCTTAGTCCCCATCCTATTGTTGTTGCTTTTTGTCTTTCTTTCAAACCATTCATTAACTGGGTTTCCTCTAATTGGTGACAAATCTTAACAGATTTTAGATACCTTGAGGTTTCCCTTAAATAGAGTGAGGCTACTGATGCCAGTAGAGATATGGATAACTTCAGCCTATCTCACAAGAGAAGGAAGCATTGTGAGGATATGGCAGAAAAAAAGATAATGCAAGAGTTTCATTTTTTCTGGTTCAGTGCTTTTGCAAAAACCCATAAGTAGGACTCCTTTCACTCAGTTACTTGATTTTCATTTAAGTGGAGACGCCAGGACCTGAAGCAAGGATCCTCTGTATGCAGAATGATGGAGAGATGAAAAAAAAAGATGTTTAAATGTGAGAAAACTTTGAAGTAACCTTGTTTGATCTCTTCAGCTCCTTCAGCAGGACATGCATTTGTGAATATAGGACTACCATAACTAGGCTGCAAATCTACTGATCACTAAATGACCTTTTGGGCTGTGACCTCTGCCACATGCAGACTAAATTCTTGCCCCTCTTGGCTTCTTCGGGTTCCCTGAATCCAGGAAGAGATGTCCCTAGTGGCCCTGTAGAAGGCAGTTATGCAACCCCTCTTTAAGAAATCTTCTGTAGATCTAGAGGCATCGGACAATCACGCCCAGACTCCCATCTTCTCTTTTTAGGCAAGATTGTCAAGGCAATAGTAGAGGACCAACCTTTGTCATAGAGGGAACAGATTAACTGGGTCATTTTAGTTAGAGTTCAGACCTGGGTATGACATAGACATAATGTTGGTCACTCTATTGGGTAACCTTTGTGGACACCTGGACCAGGCATTGTTTTTCTTTGCTATTTGTCTTCGAGCCATTAAAAGATATCTTTCTGGACTGTCTTCAGGGATTGGACATTGAGAGCTCTATGCTTTGGTAGTTTTGTTCCTTGCTCAGCAGGTGGGTCTGGTCAATGGTAGTTATGAAGAGCAATTAGCCTGATGGTCACTCTGTTGTAGAGAGCCATAGGATCAATACTGTTTAATACCTATATGAAGTCACTGCAGATGATCTTTTGATGGTTCAGGGTTTGATATTGTTATATTGCTGACATCAAGATTTAAAGTGTGACCCTGAGCCCTGCTGGAAATGCTGTCAAATTCGTGTTCCAGAGCCTGGAAGCTGTAAATGTCTAGAAGGACAGAATGTGAAAATTTGAACCAAGCACAAACAGAATCATTGTTTGTCCACTGAAATTCTCTGTCTGCTTTAGTCTCTTGATAGGAAGACGTCACCTCTGAAGACGTTCCATGACTTAATGAGATTGTTCTCCTGGAGTCATGGTTACAATTTGAACAACAGGAGAAAGCTCTGGTTTATGCGGCTTTACAGAATACAAAATAGCAGAGTTGGGAGGGATCTTGGAGGTCATCTAGTCCAACCCCTGCTCAGGCACGAAACCCTATACCATTTCAGACGAATGGTTGTCCAGTCTCTTCTTAAGGACTTCCAGTGTTGGAGCATTCACAACTTCTGGAGGCTAGTTGTTCCAATGATTAATTGTTCTGACTGTCAGGAAATTTCTCCTTAGTTCTAGGTTGCTTCTCTCCTTGACTAGTGTCCATCCGTTGCTTCTTGTCCTGCCTACAGGTGCTTTGGAGAATAGGTTGACCCTCTTCTTTGTGGCAAACGCTGAGATATTGGAACACTGCTATCATGTCACCCCTAGTCCTTCTTTTCATTAAACTAGACATACCCATTTCCAGCAACTGTTTTTTATATTTTTTAGCCTCCAGTCCCCTAATCATCTTTGTTGCTCTTCTCTGCACTCTTTCTAGAGTCTCAACATCTTCTTTAGATTGTGGTGACCAAAGCTGGATGCGGTATTCCAAGTATGGCTGTCAACGCTGCTAACATCTAATGTTCTTGCTTGACAAGAGATGAAGAAGCAGCTACTTTATATGTTAAACTTGTGTATTGCTTTAAGAGCTAGGATTGTAGCTGGGAGGAGGGAGGAGGAAGATTATACCTCAAGGCCGTCTGAAATAAAAGAAGATAAGAACTTGGCCTAATGGAAGGGAAACTGATTCTTTAAATTAATTGGAGAATATGATTAATGACAAAATTAGAAAGGTGGAGAATTGTGTTTAATATATTGTGCAAGGGAGTGGAGATTTCAGATCCCAGCTTCCTTCGAGCAAGTATTTGCCGGTGTATTTGGCTAATAAAGGGCTTTTAAGTTAAACAATGCCTCAGAGTCACTTGAAAAGCTCATATATCGGAAACTTGACAATGGCCTTATCAAGGCATTATAAAGTGGTATTAACACTTCACGTGTTCTTGATTTTTTTTAATTTTTTTTTAATTTTAATTCCATTTATATCCCGCCCTTCTCCGAAGACTCAGGGCGGCTTACAAGCTTAGCAGTAGCCTTCATTCTATGTATATGCCTGCTTATTAGGGCTTTCACACACACCCCAAGTGGCATTATTACAAAGTCAGCTTAATTGCCCCCAACAATCTGGGTCCTCATTTTACCTACCCCGGAAGGATGGAAGGCTGAGTCAACCTTGAGCCTGGTGGGACTCGAACCTGCACTAATTGCAGGCAGCTGGTGTTACTTAAGGAGGCATTAGCCCACTGCTCCACCAAGATTTTATCCCTCTGTTAATGCAGCCTAGGACTGTGTTGGCTTTTTTGGCAGCTGCAGCACACTGCTGGCTCCTATTTAAGTGATTGTCCACTAGGACTTCAAGATCTCTCGCACAGTTACTACCACCTATACGATACCTGTGCATTTGATTTTTCTTGTCCAAATGTAGAACCTTACTTTTTTCACCACTGAATTGTCAAGCTTCAGATGATGTACCAGAAAAGTACTGGGAAAAGTTTGCTACAGGGACTCATGCCCTTATCACCATGTGCTTGAATAACTCTGGCTCACTCTAGGTGAGGCTGTCTTTAAAACTGCCAATGATCCAATGTACAGTAATCTGTATACTCACTAATACCCAGAGTTGGAGCATATAGCATCTGTGCTATGGGCCCTGTAATGGCTACAGTAAGCTTTCAGATGCAATTTAAAATGTTGCTTTCAATCTATAAAATTCTCTGTGGCTTTACAACTGGACAACCCTCCTCCCCTAGGGTGATCTGATACCCATCTTGTAACTGTGATTCAGGGCAGTTCACACAATTAAAAAAAATAACAGAAACCAAAACCACCTAGAAATAAATAGCCAAAACAAGAACAACTAAACAAAAACAAGTTCAAATAATACAAACTTTTTGGGTGAAGCAGCTTGTCTTTCCTCACCTCTGAAAAGTTAGAGGTGTCAAAGCAGGAGGTGTTGCTTCTTGGTGGCAACATTAGCATGTTAGAGCAGCCTTCAGATTAGATGTACTCACTAACTTCTTTTCAGAAACAGAGCTATTTTGCATTTGGTTTGTTGTTATTTTATTGTTGTTTTTCTATTACCGTATATTTTAATTTATTTTTTTAAAAAAATAATATGGATATTTTAATTGTATAGATGTATGTCTCTCAATCATTCAAAATCCCTAATTGGATTGTAGGAGGTTATAAATATAAGTAATACTAATACATGACAACAAAGAGATTTCTTTAATATGCAACATTTGCTGTTAATTCATCATCTGGATTCTTGCAGGCCAAATATAACTGTCCAAAGTAAATGTTTTATTGTCTAGGGCTCTAGGCCAGTGTTTTTCAACCTTTTTTGGGCAAAGGCACACTTGTTTCATGAAAAAAATCACGAGGCACTCCACCATTAGAAAATGTTAAAAAATTTAACTCTGTGCCTATATTGACTATATATAAAGTAATTCTCTTGAATAGGAATCAAATAAACACAAAGAAATTATTTTATAATTACTTTTCAATTTTTCCCACGGCACACCAGGCAACATCTCGCGGCACACTAGTGTGCCGCGGAACAGTGGTTGAAAAACACTGCTCTAGGCAATGGAAGAGAGAAAACGATTTTCAAGAAAATAGGCTTGAGTGGAAAGTAGAATATATCTTTCATTGAGAAAAAAGCAGAACAGAGACAAGAACACAAGGAACAGGTAAAAACAGGGAATCCCTGGTTGCTGTATCTACTTATAGTAGCCAATAGCATAAAGAGTGAAAATTGTTACTGAAATTTTTGAAGTTGCAGGAATATGAATAAAGCACATTTGAACCATTAAAACCAACTGTTTTTTCCACCTGTGCTTCTTTACAAATTGCTCCTGGCCATCTATGTGTGTATATGCAAGCATACCGCTTCCTTTGCACACAATGTGAAGCACCTCTTTCAAAGGATTGCCCAGCCCTTATTATCTTTAATTCAGCTGTTACTGTTAAGTTTCCTTCTCTTTAAAAATTTTCCAGAGTTCCAGATGCAGGTGTGCAATGCCCAGGCTGTCTGCTGGAGTATATACAGTATTTAGAGGAAAAGTCTGCAGAGCCAGGAGGAGCAGAGAGAAAGGCTCTGGAGGGAACTTCAAATATTTTGGTACTAAAAAAAGTCTCCTGTGTATGTTGTACATCAAAAGTAGATCACGGATGTTAGACTCTTCCTCTGTCTCTTACACAGATCAACTGCTTTTATTCAGGATAGACGTAAGCCTGAAAAAGGAGAAGTCTGGTCCAGAAGAAACAAATTGGAGTGAGATATTACAAGACAAAAATACAGCAGACAGAAGAAACTTTTTTCCAACCTCAAGTCATTTCTCTACGTTACGGGTGTATTTGAAAAATGCCTTTGTATAAAGTCAATCACCTATGGCTACAAACAACAGAGGTAGGATTAAAGATAATTGATGGCTACATAGATATATCCCATGTGGTTTCTTTGGCATTTAGAAGTGGTTTGCCTTTGATGTCTCCAAGCACATTTTTTTCCAGCTTCCAAATATTGTGTATAGTTCTGAGAAATCATGCTGATCTTCCATCCTAAGCAGGTGCATATTTAGCTTTTTGAGACCAACTATAGCCAGCTACATACTGCATAAACTGGGCAATAGAATTGCCATATGCAGATGTGGTTTGTAGTTCCACTCTGTAGCACTAGATGGGAGCACGAAGATTTCTGCGATAAACTCCAGTGACAACCCACAGGGCTGATGATAAATTCCATGTGCCTAAAAAAAAAAGAAACTTGCAGGACGAGATAGTTCAGCAATAGTCAACTATTAATAGAATAAAAATTTGCTGAGTCAATAGAGTTCAGAAAGTGGAGTTTTGATTAAGCTCATTAATTCATAAAAAGAAACAGATTTTTAAAAATCTGATCCAGTTCTTCAATTTGGTGCCATATAGATTGTAACAGGAAGTTCAGCATGATGCTTTAGATATCTATATTGTATCTACATTCAAATTAATTCTATTGTCAACTTCATTTTCCAGGTAATTAAGTAGGTAGATCTACGAGTGCTCTCTAATGATATTGGAATCAGATATAAATTATACTGTATATAAATAATGCTTGTAAATATTCAAATTGCAAGCATACATTAAGATTATCTATCAACAAACTACATCCATATTATGTATGCCAGCCTTTCCTAACTTAATATTCTTCTGCTATGTAGGGATACACCTCTGAGAATTCTTATAGGAATTCTGGTAGTTGAATCCAACATATTTGGAGGACCGAGTGCTGAAAAGGACAAATCAGGAACAAGCTGCAGATTCCTTCATTGGAGTAGAACAACGGAGTACTTTTGTACCATCTTGGCTTTGTCTTAGGTGGAGTTGAACAGAAGAGGAAACAAAGTTGGCAGCTCATCTGTGAGACTTGATCTGCAGGACCAGCTGCTAGATATTTATATGTAATTTTGATGGGTGGGGAAGCACTTTGCCTTGTCTTGAACAGAAAGCAATCGTCTCCAGTAAATCTCAGATTTGTGAAGTACATTAGAGGAAGTATCCTTAAATTATGAACGAAAATGTTGGCTAATTTGTGCACAGTCAGGATCAAATGGCAGCATTTAGTAATGCTCAGGAACACAACATATCTGTTAGCTGTGTTCCAAGGAAAAAACAGGCAACTCACTTATGGTCACCCCTGGAAAATTGGGAACAGTAGCATACTTACATAATGAATTTGTGACTCTTGAGGAAGTGCACAGAATCCTTGGGCTGATGACTCTCTATGACAGTGCATTGTGAAGGGCATCTGACAGTTGGCAAATAGTTGGGTTTCTGCAAGAGTATTTGTTTCTTTAAGAGCGGAGGTGGTACCTTGCACTTGAAGGAGGCACTCTCAGGAATCCTTCACTTGACTGATGGTTTTCAATAATTTTCATTTAGTCTCCAATTTCCCCTTTCTGGGAAAGTGCTCACATTGCAGATTCAGAAGACCCCAGGAAGATACAGATTATCTAGGTCTTTTTCAATATGGTTTCAGACGGGGACATAGCAATGAGACAACATTGATCATGTTATTGACAATTTCTGGCAAAGCTGAGAGGGGGACAGTGCAAATATCCTGCTGCTATTTGATCTGATGACAGACTTCAATATCCTCAACCATATTATATTCGGAATGTCTGCAGTGAATGGGAATGGGGGCATGGTGTTCATGCGGTTCTTCTCCTTTCTCTTTGAACAGGTTCGGATGGCTGTTCCTATGGAGAATTGATCAGAGCTCATCAGTCTCAGCCAGCCAAGAAGACCTTTACACAAATTCACCTTGTCTCCCAGTTTATGTCCATACCTACTGAGAAACACTTAAGACAGTCACTCATGCTTTGGTCACCTTGTGATTGGACTCTTGCAATATATTCTATATGAGGCTGCCTTTGAAGACAACTTGGAAACTCTAGCTTGCCCAGAATGCAGCAGCAAAGGCAGTTATGGGCAGGCCATGACATTCATAAGTTGCATGGGTTACCATTAGTTTCTGGGTGTTGGTTATCCTCTATAAAGCCATTCATGGTACAGGGCCTGGTTAAGTGAAGTACTGCTTATTTAATGTAGTGTTTCTCATAGTCTGACAGAGTTGGCATGTCATGGTGCCTGCTCCTTAGAATACCATTCCCCCTAAGATTTTTATGGTTCTCACTGGTCAGATTAAATGAGACCCAATGTTCAGTGTTCTCAGACGCTGGGTTAGAGTGGATTACAGACCCTGTGTGTGTTTGTAGTGATATGTTGGGATGATTTTGGGAGATAGAAGAAAAAGCCACAACCTAGAGAACAATATGATAAACAAAAAAATGAATCCATTTGTGACTCAGAAGGCATCTTCCCTAGTTTTCAGACCTGTAAGATTCCCTTCGTGTAAACTTATAATAACTAGTACTCCTGAGCATGCTTCTTGTCTGGACTATCTTGCAAGGCTGGAGGTCATGTTCCAGTTTTTAATATGATTTATTTTCTGGACTTGGATGATTTATTTATTTTTTGCATTTTTTATATGGTTATATTTTATAAGCTGTTCAGAATTGTAACAGACTGGGGTGCCCAACACATCATGAGTGTCAAATCATTTGGCTTGCCTGGGCCATATTGAGCGATAAGGAATAGTCTTGGGCCTCATATAAAATATATAATATAGTTAATCTTGTGATGCCACATTATGGTTCATAGCAGTTGGATGCACCTGCTATACAGTAACTAAGGATGGGATGTAGCATACAACTGCTTTCTTTATGTAGAGGAAAACAGATAACTACAAAAGCAGTTATGTAAACATCAGCTTAGCTTGGAAAAATAGGAAAGGCTAAGGAGGAAGTTCAGTGTTGCCCCACCTTGACTCTCTTTGGTGTAAGAGAAGAGAGACAGAAACTCTATGCCCTGTATCAATCATATAGCATTCCAGTGTCCTTATGTAGTCAGTTTCCTGACGTGGACTGCCTCAAAAGGAACTATTTGTTGATGGTCTTACAGCAAATATAGACAACTAAAATCAGTACAGTCTTGATTTGGACCAAGATGGATTCTACCAGCGGCATACCAAGGGTGATGCAGTGGGAACAATCATCGCTGGATGCCGGCAATAAGCGAGCATGTCGTCTGAATAGGCTCCAAGTGTCAAATAGTCTAACTATGCCACCAGATCCCACCTATAGAACTCCCTCACTTCCAGTTTGCTGAATTTTAGATCTCAGTTTCAAATGCAATAATTTCACAATGGCATACCTTATAATAATTTAAATATTTAGTCTGGAATATTGTTCATGTTTGAGAAGCCTTAATTTCCTTCCTGCTACAATAAGATACAGTGGGCAACCTCTGTGGTCCATTGTGATATCCAATGTTTAAATTCTACTGAGAAACCTCAGAGGCTTTTTATCTATAAGATGTTGGATAGTTTTCTTTCAACTTGGTTATTATACTGCATGTTTGAACAAGGCTGTCTTTGAATTAACTGTCAACCCACGTCATGTACTACCGGATGTTAAATGATATACAAGAGGTGTTTTTTCATGTTTATATCAAATGCTATTTTCTGATTTGGAAATCTGCAGAAAAGTAATAAGGGAATATCTGTTACTAACATGACATGGGGTAACTCTTTGTATTTACAAATATTGCTGACTTCATTGGGATGTGCTTTTAAATTAAACATGAAGTTGATTTTTACCTTATTACCACCATTTAATTTCAAATAGCACACTAATTAAGGGCAGGAAAATGTTCCAGATTTGCTCCTTCAACTTCTTACTCTATATTTCATAACAAAGAGGGAAATGTTACATTTATTTAAAAAAATAAATTTGCATACTAATTTGTATAAGATTTTTTATAAACTAGATCAGGGGTCGGCAACCTAAAAAAGGAAAAGAGCCACTGGGAACCGGTTCCATCACAAATTAAAAAAAGTGGGAGCCGCGTGCGTGTCTCCATGCACGCGCATGCGCAAAAAACATTTTGCGCATGCGCAAAACGGTTTTTTGCACATGCGCAGACGCACGCGGTTGCCATTTTTTAAAAAAGTGAAGAGCGGCGCCCCTGCCCGTTTGCGCGGAGGTACGCGCGCACCTCTCCAAAGGTTTGGGGAGGTGCGCGCGCACCTCCGGTCGTTCGGAGAGGTGCGCGCGCACCTCTCGGAATGGGCAGGGCCGCCGCTCTTTGAGGAAGCTGCCGCGGCCCGTCTGCGAAGCTGCCGCTTTCGGCAGCTTTGCAGACGGGCCGCGGCAGCTTCCTCAAAGAGCAGCGCCCCTGCCCGTTCGCGCGGAGGTACGCGCGCACCTCTCCAAAGGTTTGGGGAGGTGCGCGCGCACCTCCGGTCGTTCGGAGAGGTGCGCGCGCACCTCTCAGAATGGGCAGGGGCGCCGCTCTTTGAGGAAGCTGCCGCAGCCCGTCTACAAAGCTGCCGAAAGCGGCAGCTTCGCAGACGGGCCGCGGCAGCTTCCTCAAAGAGCGGCGCCCCTGCCCGTTCACGCGGAGGTACGTGCGCACCTCTCCAAAGGTTTGGGGAGGTGCGCGCGCACCTCCGCCCATTCGGGGAGGTGCGCGCGCACCGGGCGGCTGGGAGCCGCAGGAGACGGCTCAAAGAGCCGCATGCAGCTCCGGAGCCGCGGGTTGCCGACCCGTGAACTAGATTAAAACAATTCATTACACAGGGATCTGTTATAAACCACAAGGAGAAAAATAAATGACAAAAAAACGCATTGCGATGTTGGACACAAGTCATGGGGCTTATGTTGTGATATCATGATGCATCTTTCATCACTTAATCCCTTTGCCCTGCCAGGAGATGCTTTTGGTCAATATATCTCATTATTATGTAGATGGATTGGCAGTTGCTGTTCAAATTTTAAGTGTTTCTACATCCTACTGAGAAAGCATTTGACACGGGGATTTTCTGCTTGCAGTGCTATAGTCCTTTTGTAGAAAAGAATACTTTAGAGGCCAGTATTTTAGTGACAGATTAAAATAGAGAGCTATTTTATTGATGTTGGGCATCTGTGTAATACAACAGATAAGAAAAATGAATAGCTTGTATTGCTTGATAAATGTTTAAGACAAGGAGAGGAAATAGTAACTTGAACTGACAAATCTTCAGTGTCTTTCAGGATTGGCTCAAGCACCTATACTAGCATCTTAGTTTCAGCTGTGTTCAGCTACATATATCCCCAAAAGCCAAAACAGCAAGATGCTAGTCATAATTGCTAATTAATGTACACCTCACCCTTCTGTACATACATGCAATGTATGCTTAAACTCTGTGTTTAAATAACTGCTCTTTTTTTCTTAACAATCTCTCACTCAAGGAAAACAAAAACGAATCTGTCTAGACTCTAAGCCATCCATGGAATGTGTATTCTGCTGCCCCATTTTTATGTTTTTGGGTGAGTTACTACTCTTACATTACTTCATCCAGCTGTCAGAAGTGTATTTATTCTCAGAGATTACAGCTGATTTCAGCTTGATTTCCTGGTATGTTACCACCACCAATGCTCATTGCTGTGTGCTTTCCCATTTTTAAAGTGAGATGACAAGTTAATCTAGAAGTAAATTGAAGGACAGTGCAATGACTGAAGCATGGATGCTATGAGGTTAAACCTGCTACCCCAGGTAGCAGATGGGCCTCTGCAGTTTGGATCAATTGACTATCCAAATTGCCTTCAAAGGCAGTTTCATTGCTGTGTGGTGACAAAGGCATGAGTCACTGTAATCAAAGTTTTCTAACCCAGAAAAGTTTACAATTGATGCACCAGTTGGTGCTGGGCAAAAGCCCTCCTGGCCACAATTTCTGCTTGCTTCTCCAGTAAGAGTCATGATGGTAAAAAAGGGCCTCCAGACTGAAAACCTGACCATTAAATAGAAATTTGATCTCATGAATAGCCACAATTGGAGGCAGATGTATTGCTAGCCATGGAAACTTCATCTTGGTGGCGCAGTGGGCTAATGCCTCCTTAAGTAACACCAGCTTCCTGCAATTAGTGCAGGTTCGCATCCCACCAGGCTCAAGGTTGACTCAGCCTTCCATCCTTCCGAGGTAGGTAAAGTGAGGACCCAGATTGTTGGGGGCAATAAGCTGACTTTGTAATAATGCCGCTTGGGGGGGCCCAAAAGCCCTAATAAGCAGGCATATACATAGAATGAAGGCTATTGCTAAGCACATTGGTTTGTGCTTAAATTGTAAGCCGCCCTGAGTCTTCGGAGAAGGGCGGGATATAAATGGGATTAAAATAAAAAATAATAAAATCTTTCTAGAACTGAATCTGAAATTCTTAAACCATGCAAATCATCAGGCATGAAGTAGACAGGATTTGGACTGCATCTCCAGATCAGGAGCCCTAACAGTCTCCCCCAGCAATTTCATGTACATGTTAAATAACCTAAGGATTAAACATCATTGAGAGATCTAACAGGACCTTTAGTCTGATGGGGCAGGCTAAACAAACAAGCCACCACCATGTTCTGAAGCTATCATTGCAAAACTCAGAAATAAGCGCCCGCTTCTTCTGGATGTTACTTCTGATTCAGGAATGCATAGGCTACAGGCATAGCCAGTTGTCCAAAAATGAAATTTAAGGGTAATCAGAAATCAGGCTAAATGTACAGGTAGCTCCCTAGATTATTTGCAGAAGATGACCAATAATTTTTTAATTTAAATTATTTAACAATAGCAAGTAAGAGTAAGTGCCCTGCTTTCAATACACATTAAAATTTAGGCCATGAAACAAAAGTTTTATGAAAAAGCTAGACCTGTGAGAACAATATCAAATTCACCTTTTGCTACTGAGAACAAATTCCTAGTTAAGCATGTGCTCAAAGACATCTAAATCTAATACCAAGGATGTGTGGTTTTACTTTTAAATAAATATCCATAGGATTGTGCTACAAGTGTCTGATACTTTCTCCTAGCTGTTATTAGCAGCTTGGTATCACTAGTACAGTCAATGGATATTAGAATTCAGGGAACAAATAAAATTACTGTATTCCAAGCTTGTCGATCAGAAGGTTGGCAGTTTGGCGGGTCGAATCCCAAGTGCCACATAACAGAGTGAGTGCCTGTTACTCGTCCCAGCTTCTGCCAACCTAGCAGTTCGAAAGCACGTAAAAATGCAAGTAGAAAAATAGGGACCACTACGGTGGGAAGGTAACAGCGTTCCGTGCGCCTTTGGCATCTAGTCATGCCGGCCACATGACCATGGACACGTCCTTGGACAAGCGCTGGCTCTTCGGCTTTGAAACGGAGATGAGCACAGGCCCCTAGAGTTGGAAACGACTAGCACGCATATGTTTACAAAACATATATCTCATAAAATGATTCTAGGTGGCTTACACGCATATGTTGGGGACCCTTTACCTTTACCTTACCTATAGTACAGATATGTTGTGGCCTACAAAAACTGTTTGAAGAATATATCTTTCCTCCCTTTTCTTGCATCATCCTTAGGAACCTTTTCTATGAATTAGAGATTTACTGTATTAGTTAGTCATATCTTTTCTACATGGCGGGTCGAATCCCGAGTGCCGCGTAACAGCTTCTGCCAACCTAGCAGTTCAAAAGCACGTAAAAATGCAAGTAGAAAAATAGGGACCACTAAGGTGGGAAGGTAACAGTGTTTGGCGTCTAGTCATGCCGGCCACATGACCATGGAGACATCCTCGGACAAGCGCTGGCTCTTCGGCTTTGAAACGTAGATGAGCACCGGCCCCTAGAGTTGGAAACGACTAGCACGCATGTGCGGGGGAACCTTTACCTTTTTATTACTAGTACAGTCAATGGATATTAGAATTCAGGGAACAAATAAAATTACTGTATTCCAAGCCTGAAATTTTCTACCAGGCTTACTTACCTAAAACTCAACTTAAAGCAACCTGTTTTGTTTCAATGAAATTTGTTTCCCAAGAGCCAGAAACTCATTGCATTAATCAGACATCTTCTATTTAATAGCCAGTAAGCTGGGGGTTTTTTCACAGTCATTGGGTGTCAGAGGCAGAGATTGTTTTAGAATTTTGGTCAACTGTGCTATTATTATTTTTTTGCTGTACTTAATGTTGCTTATCAAGCTAACTGATATGGAAGAAAAGGAAAATCACTATACTTTCTTCTGCCATTTATTGTAGAATTGAACATGAAGCATAATCTGCCTTATCTTTTCCTTGATGCGTTCTTATTAGAATAGCATGAGTTGTGTGGAAAGCTTTAGGATGGAGGGTTTGTTGTCACTGTGTGTTGGGGGGAGAGAGCATGGGGGGAGGCTCAGTTAATCTCAATGTACACATGTTGTACTTTGACAATAAAGGTTTATTATTATTTAATCTCTTTTGACCATGGCTGCTGAAAATTAAATTTATATTTTCCCAACTCCCTATATTAATTAAAATCCTAGCCCCATCCATTGATGTGATAGAACTCTACCCAATTTGCATCTTCCTCTTATTCCTGTCTACTCGGCCCATTAATGCTCCAAATAATAACTGTGGTCCTTCCTGTATCTCAATAGCTTTCTTCCAATTCTTGTTGTAGTAAAATAAATGAATAGGTTCCGATGCCTACGACTTAGCTTGCAGTTTTAAACTGAATCAGTTCTTTCTGGGAATGTGAATGTCACATAAGATAATGGAGGTAAAGGTAAAGGTAAAGGTAAAGGTTCCCCCGCACATGCGTGCTAGTCGTTTCCAACTCTAGGGGCCGGTGCTCATCTCCGTTTCAAAGCCGAAGAGCCAGCGCTTGTCCGAGGACGTCTCCGTGGTCATGTGGCCGGCATGACTAGACGCCAAAGGCGTACGGAACGCTGTTACCTTCCCACCGTAGTGGTCCCTGTTTTTCTCCTTGCGTTTTTACGTGCTTTCAAACTGCTAGGTGGGCAGAAGAGATAATGGAGACTGAAACTTAAATCTTGTGTAGAATTTAAGTTAACTCTCCAATGTAACTCCAGACTTAAGTATTAAATTATTTGAAAAGCTGAATAGAAATTCAACTACAACAATTTCAAATCGGAAAGATCATGCTATTAAATATCAGAATCTAGCCCACTAAAACTTGATTAAATCTGTACTTCAATTTTCTGCCCTTTGATGAACCACAGTGTTTTTTTTAGGTCTCAACCCTTTTTAAAAACAAAAAAAAATGTAAACATATTTACAGGAAGTCAAAACATTTTCTTTTATTTAGAGCAAGTTGATTTAAATGTTGCTGACAGACATATTCTTCACATTATTTTCAGCCAACCACCACTGCCTTTCTTAATTTTATCATTTCCATTTATGGTTTAATAATAATATTTTAAAAATAATAAAAATAATGGATATGCTCTGTAGCTGATGAAACACTATATCGGTATCTTTTTAAAAATTATAATTAATGTATTGCAATACAAGGAGATTTTATAACTGGCATTACAGAATATTCATGGAATTATTTATTGCTCATGATTTAAAATGTTTACTTTCCAATCACATTACAGTGAAGACATTAGCATTTTGTTCGTTTATAAAAATCAAAATAAAAAGAGACATTAATTGATCACATGTTTTAACATCAAGAAATGTGGAATACTGTATCACTCCTTAGAAAAATATGTTAATTTAATTTAGATGAAAGAGTAGAACAGCTACCACAGTGGCAAAGGGTCTTGTAATACTAAGAGTATTTAATCAGTAAGGCAGTTAATTCCATCTCTTTAGTTTAAAGATTAATTTCAGTATGAAGGCACTAATTAGGATTACTTCTTTAACAAATCAAAATAGATTTGGTAAAGTTATACATAAAGTATATCACATCATCATAAAATCTTCAACATTCTTATGTCAGTATTGACCTTAGAAAACATGTCTAGCTCGAACATGTAGTAATACTCTTGTTTACCTGTTACTTTACTGCTTAATCAAATCTAACCACTTTCACAGCAGCTTTATGAAGGTGGTAATTCAGTTACTCTACATCAAATGCATGTTAGACTTTTGATCACTCTAATTGTTTGTAAATGGTGTTACTGTATTCTGGCAGCTATCTGATATAAGCTCATTCATTTCATTTTGTTTGCTTTCTTCTTTGTTCCCCTGGATGGCATGATTTTTGGGTATTTTTCCTCTTCGAGACCTTCTAACACAGAACTTCAGCAACAAATAAGAGAATTCTGCTACGTTTAGTAGGATGCAAATGCCAGACACTGAAATCATAAAAATGGTAAATATTGTCTTTTCGGTGGGTCGGGAAACAAAACAATCCACTATATTGGGACATGGCCTAATGCTACATTTCAGTAGGCGAGGCATGTGATACCCCTGGTACATATAGTAAAACACATACATGAAAGAAGCTTCAAATATCAGCCTGAATAAGATGCTGGCCGTGTATGTCCACCACAAAGGACCCTCGATGTGGAACCTCTGTCTCTTTATTTCTTCTATGTCCTTGAATTCACAATTTTTATCTCCTTTTCGGAACTTTTTTTTCTTTTCATGCCGTCTATATGCCACGTGCATGGCCACCAAAAGTGCGGGAGTAGAAACAAAAATGAGCTGCAGGGCCCACAGTCTGATGTGAGAAACTGGGAAAAAATAATCGTAGCAGACATTTTTGCATCCTGGTTGCAAAGTGTTGCAGACAAAGTCATCTTGCTCATCCCCCCAAACTTCCTCTGCAGCAACTACCAGAATCATAATACGGAAGATGAAAAGAACAGTCAGCCAGATCTTCCCAATGCTGGTGGAGTGTTTGTTCACCCCTCCTAAAACAGACTGCAGGGTTCCCCAGTCCATTGTATTGTCTGAGCTTTGGGGCCTGTTAAGACAAAGAGATGTTGTTTAAAATTATGCAATGATTTTGTAAAGCTTCTTCTAGATTTGCATGCATAGTTCATTCAAATAAATGATAGAAGCAATTAAAAATATTTTTAACAACAGTCCATAAGTTAAACAAACATTTTGGATGTCATTTCAACAGGGGCAGCAAAAAAAATTGTAGGAAGCTAAAGTGCAATTATCCTTTTCCGACAGTGATACCAAAATAAGTCCAACAGTACTTAGACTAATTCTATAAATAGTGACCTAAGTAAAAGATTTAGATTTATAAATTTATTTACAAAACATATATCTCATAAAATGATTCTAGGTGGCTTACAACAGTCAATAAAAACAGTTAAAATAGAAGTCAACTTTTCCCCCTCCCCAAATCAAACAGTGATCCATCACAGTGCCCCAAAGTCACTTTGCACAGTGAGCTGAACAGCATATAAATTTAATCAATCAATCAATAAATCTCAACCACAATCCTAGGCCAATGCTCAGGAGAAGCAGGCTAAAAACAATAGGAACACTTTAGATTTCAGGTGAGAGGCTACAGGTAGTCTCTGATGTACAACCACTCATACAGCAACCATTCAAATTGTGACAGCACTGAAAGAGAGGGACTTACAACTGATCCACAAAGTTGTGGTCATTGTAGCATCCTTGAAGTTACATGATGAGCACTGAGATCTGTACTCTATTGCCCACTTGCTGACTTCATTAGCTTGCCTATGCTTCCCAATGCTTGTCTACTGCACAGCGGTCATGTGACATTGCTCTTTACAACTGCATTGTAGTGATGACAATCCTGATCCCAATTTCCATGGACCAACTGTATTCCAGAGGGCTGGGGCAGCCACCAAGAAGGCACACCTCCAATATCCCATCAGGAGGCAACATTTGAGGAAGGGGACTTGGACCATGCCCACTCTAGTCTAGTAGAAGGGTAGATGCCCTCAGGGAGAGACAATCCTGTAGCTAACCTGGCCTGGTGCCATGGAGGGTCTGAAAGGACCCAGAAAGGGAAAGGAGCCGACATGAGGCTTCTCTTCCCTCCTTGTTGAATGTCGGGCCCACGGGGCTCAACAGATAATCAACATATTGAACCAACTGGGGGCCAGTACAGCTTTGACAGCAATGGTGCTACCCAGTGAATTATGGGACACCCAAAACTGTGGCGGTGCTCATTCTCAATTTGCAGCTTATGGATGGATGGCCTTTAAGAGAGTGGATATAGAGGGCATTGCTGTAATGCAAATGGAAAGTGACTAAGGAATGAATGTCAGTGAGCACTCATCTCACATCTTGTATTTAAGTTGCGCACAACCATTTTTGTTTTATATTTTATAGAGTTACAATACAGTTGTAACATTGCAACACAACATTCGGGATGCATTTAACTTTGATTTTCATAATCCTGATGCAGTTTATGAATGTTGAGCAGGAAACAAGCCTAGCCACTTGCAAGTGAATCTGTGTGTCACACCCACTGATTACCCAAGCACTAAAGTATTCTATGCTGACCGAAGATAATGTAGCATTGTTGCTTTTAGAATTAGAGATATCTAATATTTAGATCTGGCTAACTATTGGCTGTTAGCCGATGAAATGGATGAAATTGAAAGTTTTGAAAAGAATCCAGGGCTGTTTCTGGAGTCATCAGGAATGAGGGTTTTTTCCCCCTTAAAAATAATGTTATCTGTGGTAAAATAAACCAAAATTAATTCTTTAGCATAAAATTTAAAAAAAACATATCTCATGGGTTTGTAACAATGGAACTTTTTTTTAACAAACTGAAAGCTCAGTTTAGAGTTCTTAAAGCCACTTTATTTTTCACATATTGTTAAGCCTATGCTAAGGGCTGATGGATGGTTTTTCTCAGTGCAGGTAGTCCTCACCTAGTAAGCACTTGTTCAATGACTGTTTAAAGTTACAATACCGCTGAATGAGGAAAGCTATGTCCGGTCCTCAAAGTTGCAGCTGTTACAGCATCCCTGAAGTCATGTGATTGTCATTTCCAACCTTCACTGCAACCTTCCAACAGCGGCATGGTGGCCTAGTGGTGAAGACGCTCACCTCCCATTGAGAAGGTGTTCAATGCTATGTAGCGACAGATGTTTCTCTCTCACGGTGCAAAGAGAAAATATCTACTGCAAACTTCACATAGGCATCGGGAAGGGCGTCTGGCCAGTAAATGCTCAGTTCTATTCAGTCACCCCTACTCTACCCAAAATTAAGGAATTACAAGGTTGTAAAAAGAAAAAGGGACGCGGTGGCTCAGTGGGTTAGGACGCTGAGCTTGTCGATCAGAAGGTCGGCAGTTTGGCGGGTCGAATCCCGAGTGCCGTGTAACAGAGTGAGCGCCTGTTACTCGTCCCAGCTTCTGCCAACCTAGCAGTTCGAAAGCACGTAAAAATGCAAGTAGAAAAATAGGGACCACTACGGTGGGAAGGTAACAGCGTTCCGTGCGCCTTTGGCGTCTAGTCATGCCGGCCACATGACCACGGAGACGTCCTCGGACAAGCGCTGGCTCTTCGGCTTTGAAACGGAGATGAGCACCGGCCCCTAGAGTCGGAAACGACTAGCACGCATGTGCGGGGGAACCTTTACCTTTTACTAAAAAGAAAAAACTGTTAGCTTCCAACAACCAAACTCAGTGAAGAAGCTGTCAGAAAGTTGTGATCACATGATATTGCACTTAACGACCACTCGTGATTTGTTTAATGACAGCAACTGGAACTATTATTGGAAGTTGGTGCAATCACATGATTTTTTGTTTTGTTTTAGGATATCGCTCAGTTCCCAGACCCAATTATAGTTGTTGACTGAGAACTACCTGTAAATGTGAAAGTGAGGAGAAGAAAGATGCTAGGAAACTACAAATTACACAGTGTATATCTACTGCATATACCAAGATTCTGAATTCCTTGGGATATTTTCCCAAAAGAATTTCCCAAAGAATATGTAATACCCTTAAAAATAAACAAACAGGAATACTGATTCTTAATGTGACAAAAGGCATTTGGAAAATAGTTCTTATGAATTATTCTAAGAATCAAAAACTGACATGTTTACGACTCTAATAATGAATCTTTTTTATTTAAGAAAACATTATCATCTTAATAAATAGATATATTTGGACTTTACTACAAGATAAAACTCTCATCTCTTTTCTTATAATTTGATCTATCAAATAGATAACAGAAATCAGGACAACTACATTGTAAGAGACCAATCAGTGCTACTTGTATTTAATACAGTCAGTGAGAAAGCCAACAATCTCAGCTAAGGTGAAGAATTACAGACTATATGCTCAGTGAGCATTAAATAAAGGCCATGTGAATCTAACAAAAAAAATCACTCAGTGTCAGTGTGAGATAGATTTCAGTTGAACTAGTAAAACACGAACAATTTTCTCTGTTTCTGTTTCCCAATAGTCCTTGAGAAACATTAGATTCTTGGAATAATTATTAACTGAGCAGGAGAAAATTAGTATTTTACTTTTCTGATTAAATTGCAATAAAGTGTAAAATAGTTAATCTTTGTCACACTTTACTATAGGGTTAAGAAGAAATCACAAAGATACATGACACAGTAGCGAAGCTACTCATACAATAAGCTTCCTTAGAATGTTCTAGATGACACCTGTTCTCCTGAAAAGTACTGGTTTTGACTTAATAATAAGCCCCATAAAACTAGTTCATCTTTTAATGAAAATCCAAATAGGATGATCATACTTTCAGAAATTTGCTATTTGTATAGTGATCTAAAGCCTTCTTTATAAATTATTACAGTTAGCATATAACCCACTTTTTGATGGAGTGATTTCAAGTTATAATGGTTGAAGAGCCAAACCTCATATAACAGGACTAATGATATTTTTTTTTATTTTATTTTAATTCCATTTATATCCCGCCCTTCTCCGAAGACTCAGGGCGGCTTACAAGCTTAGCAGTAGCCTTCATTCTATGTATATGCCTGCTTATTAGGGCTATTAGGGCTATATTAGGATATAAGTGTGATCTACCTGATTAAAAAGCTTCCCAAAACTTTCCAAGATGCTGTATGTCTGAGTAGCATAAACTCAGTTCTAGAAAGTCATATGTCACAAGATATATGATGAGACATGCAAATCATTTCTATGACTATATAACTTAATAAAACAAAACCACATTTTATTTTCCTTTTCAATATAACTTATATTATTGTCCTGAAAAGTCTGCTACTGTATATAACTGTTCTACTGAATTATGTACAGATTTAATTTGCTTAAGGAACACATGGGCTTGGCTGCTGGCATCAGATCAATAGTTTAGTGTCTTCTAGGTACAGAAAGTGGTAGCAACACGGCATGAAGTAATGCTGGAATTTGGACTACATAGACATTGAACTGTAAAGTTAATTTCTGATTTGCAAACTTGCGATCTTCTTTTGATTGCCTGGCAGGGAAAGCTATACTACTTGCCACTTCCTAGTTATAGAAATTCAAACTTGACTTAAAGATCCAGCTCATGACTGTGGTAGATTTGCTGGTGAAAGAACTGAAGCAGCCAAACCCACTCTCACAAATCCAAAATTTTTAATGAAATAATTTTGGAAATTTTACCCATGTATCTGTCCCTCACCCCATATGCTGATTTTCTTTTGTTCTCTTTAATGGATATGCAGAAAAGGAAAAAGAAGAGAAAACCCAGTAAGATAGTCAATACATTTCTGTATATTAAAGTATCTTATTTACTCTGTTACAGGAAAAGGTTAAAAAAAATCAACACAAACATATTTTGCAGCTCATTAAATGAACACTACAATAACAAGCAAGTGCTACTTATTCTGACTAAAACAATATACTAAGAGACTTAAAAATCAGCAATTAACAATTTTGTCTACTTATAATATTTCTACCCCATTTTTTAGCAATAAAATAATCGCAATCTAAGCTTAGAATTGGATAGACGAAACAACAGGCCCTTCACCAGTTCTGGAATGCCTGTTTGGTCAGAAGCAAATTCTGCAGATAGAAGATTATTTTTGTGAGAATAACTTGAAGGAGGGTCCTGGATAAGACATGTTGTGAATAGGTGCTTGGAGAGAGTGAGTTCTTTCCATAGTCTTATGCATCTTTAAAGAGGATCCATAGTGAAGCATCTTAGCTACACTAGCCTGGGGCAGATCCCTTCTGTTGTTCATAATAAGGAAAACTTGAAAAATGCCATATATACTCTTCTATATAAACAATTGTTTTTAGAAGCAGCCAGACTGGAAAATGAGCAATGAGTCACTCCAGTACCTCAGCTCTTGGGAGGACTACAAGATTTTTTTGGAAAAAGGTAGAGAATAAGCAGGCATATACATAGAATGAAGGCTACTGCTAAGCTTGTAAGCCGCCCTGAGTCTTCGGAGAAGGGCGGGATATAAATGGAATTAAAATAAAATAAATAAATAAGTAAATAATACATTTCCTCAATTCCCACATCATCTTTTTCTTTCTTTCTGAGTCATGGTGTCTAAATTGGAAAGGATTCAGTACACTCTATTGATAATAGTTTATTACACTTGCTGATTTTTTTTAAAAAAGCCACAATCTATCAAAGAAGACATGCACTGTTCAGCTATTTTACATAACTGATCAATGTCCCATTTGTATAACAACATTCATATTGGATGATTGGCTGGCATGGCGTTAGCCATCTTTAACTGATCTTGCACAACTGAACAGGGACAGTCCCAGGAAATCCTCAAACCTGTCAATTGCCAGTAGCTGAAAAATATTCCAGAAGGCAACCACACCAAACCAGTTTCACATTGCTGCAAACAGAACCAGTGATATCCCTCAAACTGACAAGAGTGAAGCTTGATACCAAGCAATCTTTATTTTTGTCTTTGAAACAGAAATAAAGCATGTGCTGGACCAATATGTACATTCCCATATATGACCCATTTTCCTGTGCTATTCTCCTGAAGTACAATTATGCTATCAGAGATCAATGACAATGGAAGGAGTAAAAGGTTTATTTTAACCACTTTACTGAAGAAAAACTCCCACAGATAAAAAGTGTTTTGGCATCAACCCAGAACCATATTAAGATAACACTTCAGTTAAATCACATCTTTTGAGAAACAGTTAATACTTTTCTTTCTTAATCAGCAGGAAACCGGATAGTGATAGCTGCTAAGGAAGAATCTATGACTTTACATTGTAAATACAAAAGTGTTTAACCTCCAGAAGAGACTTTTTTTAAAAAAAAATTGGATGATATGTGTTGCAACTTTACTTTATATTTAATTACCTATCTTTAATTGTTTTAATTGGTAGATTATAAAATATCCAGAAAAATCACACATTTTCCTGAAATGTCTTTGTATCACTTTTAATATGTATATTGAATTATATAGAACTCTTCAAAGCAATAGCTTATTTCCAACCTTCACAAAAATAAGATCATAAGGTAAAAGAAAAGGACATTTTTTGATATATATGAATTCTTTACAAAAAACCCTATTTGTTTTATTTTATTTATATTTTAATCAGCTTTCTAAAAGTAAGAAACACTTATGTGAAGAAATTTATACTGCAATTACATTTCACTAGTAAATCTTTACCACTGGAGCATTAGGTACTTTCCAAAGAGGAAACATCATTCCAAAACAAAATTTGGATCCCAACATTCATTTTCTATCACATGTGTTATATTGTCATATTTTTGTAGCCTTTATCACATACAGTTTCATGGTAAAGGTAAAGGTAAAGGTTCCCCCGCACATGCATGCTAGTCGTTTCCGACTCTAGGGGCCGGTGCTCATCTCCGTTTCAAAGCCGAAGAGCCAGCGCTTGTCCGAGGACGTTTCCGTGGTCATGTGGCCGGCATGACTAGACGCCAAAGGCGCACGGAACGCTGTTACCTTCCCACCGGAGTGGTCCCTATTTTTCTACTTGCATTTTTACGTGCTTTCGAACTGCTAGGTTGGCAGAAGCTGGGACGAGTAACAGGCGCTCACTCTGTTACGCGGCACTCGGGATTCGACCCGCCAAACTGCTGACCTTCTGATCGACAAGCTCAGTGTCCTAACCCACTGAGCCACCGCGTCCCTGTTTCATAGGAACTTGTAAATTCACAGGATGATATAAATTCCTAAATATTTCAATATTGTGGACAGAAAGCTAGCTTCCCAACTTGATGAAACAGCTGTGCAAGAATGGACTTCCATGGACAGACTTTGTTCCAGTGTCATCTGCAAACAGACCTTGAAAGGCTAAGCAGGGTCAGTCTTGATTAATACTTGAATGGGAGACTGCCAGCAAATTCCAAGGTTGTAAGATAAACTAGCAAGACAACACCTGAAGAAGTCAATGGTAAACAACTTATGTACTGTTGCCACTTACCTACAAAGTCATCAAGACTCATGATAGACTACAAAGATCAACCACATCTACATGAAGTGCATAGAATGCATTACCATACAACATAAATGGGCGACAAAGACAAAATGATGAAAAAAGTGAGACACTGATTACAGCATAGACAGAAAAATCATATTTAATTATTGGGTAGGAGACGATAGCAAAAAAGTAACAAACCATTCATGGTTAGAACTTGTTTGCTTGCTTTTCCAAGTGATGAAAAAAGTACATTGTTTTAAAATTTAGTAATTTAGGGTGCTATTAAATTTGTAAGTGCATTCTTGGAAAAGTCAACAAAAGTACCATTTTGAGGATTAGCTAAATAGCAATTATTTGAGTCTTCTCAAAGAACATCTGAAAGAAGGAGTGACTTTATGGGATAGGTTAAGTGATTTGTGCAATTTATTATCAGAAGAGAACAAAGACAATACTCTAAAGTTTTAATTATGATCAAAGCAAGAAAGGAAAATCTGATTTCTCTTCAAAGAAATTAGCTTCTATCCCTGGATTGCCATTATGAGAGAGATAAGAAGAAAATGAAAGAAAATGCAAGATATCAATTGAAGAAATAGATTCCACATTGTGGGATCTTCTTTAACAACACATTTACTTAACCTGCAAGTCAAGGACAAACCAGTCTACTACTTATAGTAAAGAGACCTTCTCTTCTTTAACCTGTTTTTTGATACCAGAGCTACCCCCCCCCCCAAAAAAAATATAGCCAAGTAGGGAAATTCTGCTAGAACCGAATGGACTATTTTTACAGAATTGTAAAATTGGAAAAGGAAATTTGAAGAATGAAGCAAAATTTAGCGATGCCTAAAAGCATTCATGATAAGGTCCCCTTTCCATAAATTCATTTTAATATTGCTGTCACCGAGCTTAATTGTTTGTAAAGAAGAAGAAAAAAAACCTCCCTGAGAACTGTCCAATTGGACAAGAACATGTTCCTTGACATTCTTTCCAATAGCACCTAGACAGGGAAACCCAAAGCTACTTTATGGTCACCAAAATTAATCATCCCATATGCAAGGGATGAAAGATACAACTCCTCCTGTTGTTTTTCCATTAGCATCTGGGATTCAACCCTCCAGAAATGAGGAAAAGCCTCGGTGGAGTGGGCCAATTCAACATCCCCTCCTATCACCTGGGGAAAGCCCATATGGAGGACAGTCAGGAAGTCTATTTATTTATCTATCTGTTTACTAAATGTACATGCCACCCATCTCAGTCGGCAGCATCTCTCCAGTCAGCAATGACGATGCCTCGCCACGAACTCATTTCACCCTCTTCCTTTCCCATCTCTTTTTTTCACCTACGCCAAATAAATTCTGACTTCGCGACTCTGCGGTCCCTGAAAGGGAAGGACGGCGACTTTTCAGGAATGGGGTTGTCAGAGGGCGCTTCCCAACTCCGCTTGAGCAGGAGGGCAGGGGAGGGGAAGGCGGGGCGAAATTTGGGTCCCTGGGCTTTAAGATCGGACAGTCCATCGGCAGCCGTGCAAAGCCATCCAACCCCCTGGAATCACCCCCCCCCTCCCCATCCCTTATCCTGGCTCGAAGGGCGTCGAGCTCCTACTGGGTTCCCCCCGCCCCCCCCCCCGAGGGCGCGAGGAAGCTCACCTGTTCGCGTCCCAGGAAGACCGAAAGCGCCGAGCGCCCCGCCTCGCCGAGCGCACCAGGTAGGGGCGGGTTGGGGATCCAGGCTATCGGCGGGGAGAGGCTTCCCGGCCAGCAACCGCGGGCGCCCCCTTTGCGCTTCGGCGCGCCGGGATCCTCGGCGGCAACGGCAGCAACAGCCTTTCCTCCTCCTCCTCCTCCTCCTCCTCCGCAGCGGCAGCCTTTCCTCCGCCGCGCTCTCCGAGCTCTGCCCTGTTGGAGCGCGGCGCCTTTTAACCGCGCCCCTTACCTGCCCGCCTTCTCTTGACGCGCCGTGGGTGGCGGAGGGAAAGCCCGGGCTGTAGAAAGCGGCGAGGAAAGGAGGAAGGTAAAGAAAAGCAGAGAGGAGAGAAAGAGGGGAGGGGGAGGCAGACGAGAAGAAGGAGCAGCCCGGGTTAACCTGACGCCCGGCGGACGGCGTCCCCAGGCCGGGATACCTGCAGGCTCAAGAAGGACGGGGAGGAAGTCTCCTCGTTTGCCCGCCTGAGCCCGAAGAAATGGTCCAGCTGAGCGTCTCCCAGGTGCTTTGAAGGAGCCTCCCCCCTCCTCCCCTCTTCTCCCGGAAGTCAGTCGCAGGTGTAGGGGGATTTTGCTGCCCCAATGCCCAGCTTGTCTTGCCTTCCAGGCTGGGAATGATGTAATTAGCCCCTCCCCACAATGCACCCATTGGGGCAGCTGCTGCTGTCTGCAAAAATGAAACAGAATACAGAAGGATTGCTGTACAGGTAGTCCTCGACCTACGAGCCCAACTGAGCCCAACATGTCTGTTGCTAAGTGAGACATTTGTTAAGTGAGTTTCGCCCCCTTTTACAACCTTTCTTGCCGCAGTTGTTAAGTGTATCATAGTGGTTGTTAAGTTGGGTAACACGGTTGTTAAGCGAATCTGGCTCCCCCATTGACTTTGCTTGCCAGAAGGTCGCAAAAGGGGATCACATGACCCTGTGAGAATGCAACCGTCATAAATATGAACCAGTTGCCAAGCAGCTGAATTCTGATCACATGACCAGTGGGGATGCTGCAATAATTGTGTCACTTTTTTTTTTAGTGCTGTTGTAACTTTGAAGGCTCACTAAATGAACTGTTTTAAGTCGAGGACTACCTGTAGTTACTTAACTTCTCCACAGAATGAAAAGACTTTGGTCCCTTGTGCAAAAGAATAAAGGAAGAAGGAACTGAGATTGGAGGATTCAAAGGTATTCCTTGACCTACAACTACAATTGGCTTCAGAATTTCTGTTGCTAAGCAGGGCAATTGTTAAATGAGCCACACCCAATTTTACCACTTTTTTGCCACAGTTGTTAAGCAAATCACTGCAGTTGTTAAGTGAATCACAGTCGTTAAGTAAATATGTCTCCCACTAATGACTTGGCTTGTCAGAAGCTGACTGAGAAAACCTCAAATGGTGTTTGCGGGATGCTGCAACCATCACTTACAATGCTTGTTGCCAACTGCCTAAATTTTGATCACATGACCGTGGGGATGCTGCGGTGGTTGGAAGTGTGAGTATTGGTCATTATTTTTTTTCCAGTGGTATTGTAACTGAATGGTCAGTAAACCAAAAGTTTGTGATAATTCACTATCACAAAAGATATGCATGAACCCACAGTCCTCACATTCTGTTTAACTGCAAAAAGAAGCATTCGTACTTAGAAATTCATGCTGACCTACTACATGCCATCCAGAGATCTATCAGTTCAGGCAGATCTACCCTGATCTAAAGCATTCAGCAAAATCCTATAGGGACATTCCTCAGTTCAATTCCAAATATTCATTCCTTATTCAATTCCAAATAACAGGGTCCTTGTGTACATCACTATAGGAATGCCAAGATCAAGTTCTTTAATTTTTTCCTATAGCAGATACTGAAGAAAAAATGTTTAAATTTGAAACATATCAAGATCAAATATTAAGACTGGACATTGCCTTTTCTTTGTATGCCAAAGAAAATACTAAAGGTAAGTTGAAACATAGTTAATGTTTCAGCTCTAGCTTTCCAGGGGGTTGAAACGTAATATATTCAAAATGTGTTAACTTTTTATATTACAACATTAGCTGCTTTTGTTAAGATCCAGAGAAAGTTTTAGTGTACCCAATATTAAGAACTCCTAGATAGATTTGCTTAATTTTAGAAAACACATTGAAACTCTTGCCTTTTCAAGTTTTAGGTTGACTTATGAAGTAATTATCATATAGTTTTCTCTTATATATTTCCATTACTCTTAAAAGTGCACAGTTTGGTTTAAAAGTCCGGATTGTCATTTGGTAAAGAGAAGTACAGCATTACCAACTCTGGATAAGACTTATGTATTTGCTTTCCCAAGTGCTTTCAGATAAGGCTTTGAAAGTAATTAAGAGCATCAGTTACATTGCAACTGCAAATAGGAATTAGCTATTTGATAATATGCTTTCTGTTTGATAATGTGATTTCTTTTAAATGCATGCCTGCGTAAACTTTAACTAGCTATGCCTACCGTACATATGCTGATACATTTCTCTCTTTTCAAACTGGGACTATTCTGGCTACAATTCTGGTAAGAGTATTAGAACACCCTATTTGCCTTCCAGATATTTTGAACCAACTCCCACAGTTAATGCAAAAATTGTAAAAAATATAGTGCAAAACATCTGGTGTGTACCCAGTTGCTTACCCCTGAGCTATGGTAAATATTTAGTGCACTTACTTTGCAAAGAAGAAAAATCTTTTGAACCCAGAAATTAGCTCAAACTGTCATTTCCTTTTGCACAATTCTGCACAATTAACTAACGACAAACAGGTAATGTCACAGGGGGGTTCTCCTATTGGCAATCTAGCTCTCATAATATATTCCTTAATTTTTAGTTTCAGATATATGTTCTTCAGTTTAAAATGATTTCTTAATGGGAGGCTGTCCAAAAGTAAGATGCAATGAAATGGGTGATCAGTATTTATGCAGGGGGTTCTTTTTGGAAAGAAAGAATGATCAGAAGAAATTCTTGGTGCAATGTTGATGAAAAACCAAAAAAAAAAAGAACAAACAGGCCTACCCCATGATGGTAAAGGTGATGAAGTGTCAATTACTTATATGCATTTATTGGTTGTCCTCTGGTGGCCTTCTTTAAAATTAACTGTTTTATATTGGCAAACTTCTTTCAGTCTGCTGTGATAATATTGCCAGGTTTTACAGACAAAATTGGTCACATTTCACTGAGAGGGAGGTATTGGCTGGGCAGAGTCCTGTGCGATATTTGGTTATTCATTTATGGAGACTTTAAGTCACTTCAATCTGACCCACACTAAGCATTAACTATGGGTCTGAGCAACTGCATTCAGACTCATGAGCCAGGAACAGCTGCCATTCCCTGTCTTCTCTGTCCATGGCTATGACCATCGTTCTCTGACTGTTGGCTCCGGGGAAGTGACATTTTCAGAAGTCATCTGAGGGTCGTTTGAACTTGTGGGTTCTGGGCTAGTGACTATGACACAATGAGCTGTGCCACAGATTGTCTGGATCTGGGTCTTTCTGACATTTTTGAGAGAGGGAATGATGCTAAGGGCTTTTAAAGAGGTGGTGCACCTTTTCCTCAGGAGGCCATGGACAGCTACAGCCCTGTCTCCAGCCTTCTCTTTTTGGGGAAGATTGCAGAGAAAGTGCTTAGGAGACAATTAGAGAGAGCCTGCATGAAGTGGATTATTTAAATCCTTTCATGTCTGGGTTCAGGTCCGAGTATCAGAAAGACGGCATGTACCAGCCTTATACAGTAGAGCAAACCATGAATAGCTTAGGTTTAGACCTAAACTATTTTTATTGGAACAGCTATAATAACAGAACCTTATAAGTCTGAATGTGCTCCTTCCCTCCCTTACTTTAGGAGGGGCTTCTCAGAGGACATCTGAGACAGATGAGGAGTAATAAAGGAGAATATTTGTAGCTCAGGATTGAAATGAGGGGTCCTTGGTGCTCTCTGAGCTTGCTTGTTTAACGTCATCAGTGCTGGTGATTTCTTTTTTGTGATGTCACCCACTGATGATGTTACTTAGTTTGGGTAATGAAATTTCTGCAAGAAGAAAGCAGTCAGCAAAATTATCCTGCGATACTGCATTCTAACCACTGGTGCCACCCTAGTTTATCTAAGCAGCTACCATAGAATGGGCTTAGAATGGGCTACCATAAAGGATCATCTGAGATGTCAAAAAGAGAATAAACGCACAGTAACATACAGGAATTAGCCTTTTTTGTTTGTTTGTTTACTAGCTTTAGTTCAATATAGAAAAAACAAACAAACTTGATTCTCTGAGGACAGCTGTACTTCCGGCCAAAAGGTGAATGTAGATTCATAGCAGATCAGCACTGAGACTGCCTAAATTTGTTTGCTATCTCTATTTGCAATCCCCATGTAACCCATATATACTTCTAAAAAAAGTGCAAACAAGGTGGTCATTTTCTATGAGACAACTAAGAATAGCTTGAAGACGCTTTCTCTTTGCATAGTCACTATTAAGTTGTGGGATCACCTCCAAGCATTTTCTTTTCAGCTACATGCTGTAATTCTTCCATTTAAAAGATAAAACTAAAAATCACTTATCTGTTCATTAACTAAGATTAACATTTTTTATAAAAAAAGTTATTTGTGGAAGTATTGACAGTAGTTTAAAGTTACTTTTCATTGTGGAAAATAAAATGCCTTATGTATTCAGTGTGTAAAACAAGTTTTAACAATTGCATTTTTCTAAAGCTTTTTCAAAATATTTAAACTAAATGAGGTGTTTCAGATAATCATTGTGTGTATAAATTATTTTAATATTGCTAGTACTGATGATGTTACCCTAAATTATTTTAATTCTAAAAGATTCCAATAACTGTAAGTGAAATAGGGATGACTATGACTTGGATAATTAAAAATCTCCATAAACAGATAACTGAAATATTTTACAAGAACAAAATATTCCTTAACATATAAAGTTGTTTTTTTTTTTAAAAGTGAAACAAATGTTGGTTCTAAATTTAAATAGTTAATATTCATGTTTTCATCACATTCAAGTGTTGTAGAAGCTGAAGATACAATCATTTTAGTTAATTGGAAAAATTATAAAATAATGCATCTCTGAACTTTTTTAAAAAAATCGAGGGAAAGTAGGAAAACAAAAAAAAATTAAATTGTCTCTGTGGGTTTTAAATAAGCAACTTTCTATTTGCAAAGTAAATTATATAATTATCATGCTATTATGTACATAATTAATGATAAAGATGGACATAAAACATATCAGTGACAATAGTAAGCACTGACTCAGTAGAAGGGAAGAAGAGGAGAATTAAGGAGAGAGGAAAAAAACATACAAAAATAGTATAATATTTTGTTTCTGAGTTCCCTTTTTTGTACACCAAATGACTTACAGTGTTTATAAACACAAACATTAGAAATCATATTCTGCCTTACTGCTTGGTATATAATATGTCTGGGAGCCATTCTTGCTTAAATTTAAACTATTATGCATATATATTGTTAATTCTGCCATTGTTGTGCACTCTCCAAGTTTAAGGTCCCAATCAGATATCATTGGTGCTGCATCCTTTTTCCAATGTTGGGCAAGGCATTTATCTTAATAAAGTACAGTGTTTTTTATTGATATATTCTAGGATTATATTTAGTAAAAAGAATGTTGGTTTCATTTTATGTTTGATTTCTAAGATTCTCTGAATGGTGCTGTCTATGACTTTCCAACATTTATTTAACAGGTTTACCACATGTGGTAGAATGTAACTTCTGTCTCATGGCATCTCCAACATTTCTTATTGTACGATTTGTTTATCTTGCCAATTATTGATGGAGTTTTGTGCCACATGTAAAACATATTGTATCACTCCTGTCTTAAATCTGGATTGTTTCTAGCCATCTTCCTCTGTACACTGATCTTGGGATACTCTTTGGTTTTCTGAAGAACTCTAAGAGATGAAAAGCCAAAAGTGACACCTACAGAGCATCATAGAAGGAAGACAAAAAGTGAAACTGACCAAACACAAGTAAAAAAGATGAAAGAACATTGCTATTTCTCCATCACTTTTGGATCTCTGATAGCCATGCAGCAGTCTTGTTTAGGGTGGTCCAGATGTGAACAGGGGAGGGGCTTGGGCCACAAGATCATTTCCAAGTTTGTGGTGGTGCATATTGATCCTATCTGGCAGACAAGGTTGTTTGGATTTGTTCAGAGTTGGACTTCCACTGGATAAATCTTAATGAGTTGGCCTTGAAGACCATTCGAAAGGTACAACTGGTTGAAAATGCAGCAGCACAAGCAGTAATGGTGTGCCTAGGTGACACCGTTGTTATGTAAGGTGCACTGATTACCAAATAGCTTCTAAGTGCAATTCAAGATGCTGGCTATTACCTATAAAGGCCTGTATGGCACAGGGGTTAGATATCTGAAAGACTACTTGTGTTCAACTGTTTCTGCTTGCCCAGTATGTTCTAGAACAGTGATGGCGAACCTTTTAGAGACCAAGTGCCCAAACTGCAATCCAAAACACACTTATGAATCATCGGGTGCCGGCTGAGCGTGGCCCATTGGGTGGGTGTGGCCACTTGGGTGGGCGTGGCTGCAGTGATAACGGCAGACTGGGTGGGACTAAAAAGTTCAATCAATCAATTCCAACTTTGCAACATCTTTTTTTTCCCCCGCAAGAAGTTGAAATTGATTGATTGATTGAACCTTTTTTTTTGCACATGGTGGTGGAGGCCTAAAGCAAAAAGGTTTTATAAAACCCAGCTGAAGGCCTAGGACTGGGGCAACAGTGCGTATGACCACAGTGAGGGCTCTGCGTGCCACCCGTGGCACACGTGCCATAGATTCACCACCACGGTTCTAGAAGAATGGGTGTGCTTCAGGTCCCCTCCATTAAACACTGTTATCTTGTGAGACCTAGAAAGGGTGACTTCTCTGTGCCCCCATCCTCTGGAACAGTAACCATCCAGAAATAAGGATGGCATTCTCTCTCCTGAGATTCTGGAACATTTTGAAAACCTTGCTTTGGTCTCAGGTCTGATGTTTATTCTTTGTTCAATGACCCCTGTTTGTTTTGTTGTTTTTGCTCTCTGTTAGATGATTTTAGTCTAGGTTGTCTGATTCAATGTTTTTAGCTGTTTTTATATTTTTCCTAGTTTTGTATGCTTCCCAGAGTTCACTGGAGCTGGGCAGCCAATAATTTAAACAAATAAACAAAACTTGAATTAAATGTTACACATTTGTTCCATAATTCTTGTGATTTATTTTAATTTAATCATTCTACTTCATCTTAATTACTGTATGAATTTAATTTGTCACTGCTTGCTTTGGGCTGTATCTATCAATTACATTTCAGTAGAATATTTTCTTGTAAACCCTTGTTATGCATTGTTATATAACCAATAATGCTTTTGAATTACTTTTCTGCGTTTTTATCTGTATTATTCTCTTTTGCCTCCATTTTACCTCATACAATTTCTTTTGAGTATTTTTATTGCTTGAACAATTCTTGTATCCAGAATTTACATTGCTAATCTACACAGATAGTTTGGGGTAATTACCAAATAGTAAAACAACTTCTATAGATTGAAAAATCTACCTTTCTTTGAAGTCTGTTTGACTTGGTGCTTTATGGTAGCATTATCTGACCAGATGTCCTAAATAAATTCTTTCATTCTTCATACAAATTCCAGACACACTCCCACTAGCTGCTCAAACTGATCTATCAATCCAACTACTAACTACAGACTACCCATGCATTTATACTATTTCTTTATTTTAATTTTCTGTCAATGTGGCTTAATTTTTAATATATTGATGGTGAAATGTTTTTGAATCCATGGTGAATAACTACATGAAAAATGTTAATGCAACATACAACCATTGTAAAAGCATCCGACTGAAATAAACATAGCTGACATAGTAATGTCCTAATTTATATCTATAATGACTATGCTCAGTAGTGGCTACTATATGTCTACAGACATATTGTGACAAAGATTCAGAAATTGCAAACAAAATAATTCAGGGTTAAAAAAAGTTCCTCTATAAAGAAGGATTACAGCAATATGATATGATTTCAGCATAATGATAGAAGTATATATAATTTTGCAACTAAGTTTTAAACTTGCAGTATTAGAATGTGGAGTCCTCTGTTAAAGTTAAGTGTGGGATATTCAGGAGGCAATTAGTTATTTATACAAAGTGTAATTAAGCTGTTCATTTGCTGACCAGCAATTTAGAGGTTTCTGATTTCAGATATATTTTTCAAAGCTTAATGATGGACCTTATATCATCTCCAAAAACATTTCAACACAACACTAGAAGATGATTATTACACTCTGGGTCTGCTTGTGAACTTTTGTGATGCAACCGATCAGGTACTGTGTGTCACAGAACTTTTCTCCAGTTTAATAATAATAATAATAATAATTTTATTTGTATACTGCCCTTCTCCCGAAGGACTCAGGGCGGTGAACCACAGGACTAATGTGCTGTGACAACCCCACTTTTATGGCATGTATCCATGATATTATTCTAAACCATGAATGAGACAAGCTTAAGGTTGTTCTTAGCTGTTCCAGGATTAAAGTAGGATTTTCCCATTAAGCTAATAACAAGACACAGCAGTTCAAAAGTACATAAAATCTTATGCACTTACCACCTGTTCTGTTGGTGCAGCAGAACCCTTTACCAATTTATCTGTTGGTGGATGGCCTGCAGAATGTGGAATCAGCCTGTTGCCTATTAGCTTCTTCATGCTGGCATAGTCATCCTCTTCCCACCCCTGCAGCCAACTATTCTGTGTACCACTAGTCTATTTAGATTTCCTTTACCCACAGAAAGAATTGGATGGATTTCCAGGGCCATGACTGGATTCAGTAAACTTGCAGAGATGTTGAGCTTTTGCAGACAGTTAGATCTGCAACCACTTGCCTTACCGTATTTCCAAAAGATCTCCGTTTTGATACTTTTTCAGAACTCCACACTTAAGCTGCTGAATGGAACTGTCTTGCTTTACAGTGCAGCAATAGAGAAGATGGGTCTACTAATCAATTTACAACTTGAAGAGGTTAGGGGTGTATGTGTTTAAGTAGTAAAGCCAGACGTTTCACATTTGCTGAACATGCCCTGCCCGAGTGAAATCATGGCATTTGCAGCATCCACTTGTGATCATAGCAAATCAACACCATTCTGCAGCAAGCTAAAATGTAGATAATAGATGCAGAATAGAGATCGCCAATGAAGCTAGCAAATGTTATGCTGAAATACTTTTCTGTTGTCCAAGGACAAATAGGCAGCCCTTTAATTCAAGAGTCAAGGCAAATAATGAATGGTTTGAAGTCTATCACTACTATATAAGGCTGAGCGAAAGACACAGGATGTTGTAAAAAAAAAGTATTTTTTTAAGCAGCTGTGACAGTGCAACCAAAACTCTGTTTGACCACACCTTCTGGACACTCCTGAAAAGACCTAAGATTTAAATCCTGTGGCTATTATGAAGTCACTTTTGCTTGATTTGCAGTAGCTGAGTTTTTTTTTATTAGAGCTGCTTGCCTTTTTACAATCAAACAACTGCATAAAAAGAAACAAAATGACCAAAACACCTCCTTACCAACAATTAACAGCCAGATGAACAAAGATGAACACCAAGATTAACAAAAGATCAACAATATAAAATGACAGCAAACCCCATTCCCTTCTAACACTGATGATGTTACCTAGTTAGGTAATGAAATGTCTGCAAGAAAACAATCACGCTCAGAGAACACCAAGGACTTCACAGTTCACCCTGAACTCTAAATATGCTCTTCTATCAAAAGCAATTGCATATCTATCTGATCTAGTCATTGAATTAGTCTGTGACCATAGATTCTTCTGTGGTTAAATCTTGGTTGAGTTTCCAGAGTGATATTTAGTTTGCACAATACAGTTGGTGAATCTCTAACTGACAACATGATACAACAGAGAAGCCTTTGGATTAAACTTCTTATGTACAGATTTAGTACACATATTGTTTTGCCTCAAATATTTATTTGCCTTTACTAATAAATAAATAGCCTAATTGCTGTATTTCCTGTTTTCTCTGCAAACTATTTAAATGACCTATTCAGAACTGTCCAGTGCTGACTAAAGTGTAGCAATTTTGTTGATGTAATCAATTATTACCATCTTCTAATGCCATAAATGAGGAAACGCTTCCTATTTCATAAAGTGTGAACTACTCATACTGTATGTAAATCATTGTTTATTCATATGTTTCATAGCAGAGTTTCACTGCTTCATTTTTAGTTTCTTATTTCAATGCTAATATTTAATATCACATTTTGTTAACTGCATTTAAAAACATTTGAAATGTCCTTCCCTCTAGATAGATCATCTTTTTTATTTTAACTTAATTTAAGGCACAAATTATTATAACTTCAGTGGAAAGATACGCAGTGTTTACAAGGAAATTGCCTTGAATCTTCATATTTGGCGGGGAAAATCCATGTTTAAAAAAGATTACAGCTGATTACCACATACAGTGGAAGATATAATAGTGATCTAATTATGAATAGAGAAACATTACTATATTTTGTTTGAACTAAATGGTATCAATTTTATTCCATATGTTACATACAGGAGGAAGCATCCATGGTGTTCTGTGTTCACTTTCTTTTGTCAGAAAACATTTATCTTCAGAAGCATAATTTCCTTATATTGGATTTTATAGCAGCGGCCCCCAATGTTTTGGCCACCAGAGACCCGTTTTGTGGAAGACAATATTTTTCATGGAGCTGAGGGGTGGGTGGGGGGAGGGGGAATGGTTCCTGTTTCACTGGTTCATCCACCGCTCACCTCCAGCTGTGCACCCCAGTTCCTAACAAGCCACAGACTAGTATCAGGCCATGTCCAAATTAAAATTTGTCTAAATTAACACATTTTGAATCTAAATAATATATGTGAAAAATTCTTAAATGACTCAGAGACTGAATTGGTAATTTTACAGAAATGTATCCCTGTAACCCTGAACTTTATCAAATTCATTCCTAACCAAATTTAGCTCCTTACATTCTAAAGCACTAAAGTAGAATCCTTTTTAACCCAATATTATTCTATAAATACTATAGAATTTTCTGTTAAAAGATATAATTATGTAATTTTAAAAAGAGATTAGACAAATTCATGAACTTCTTCACAAAAGACACCCGAAAACATGCACATTTGGGAGGGAGGAGGTATCAAAAAAGTCAAAATGGCAGCCACAAGCATGTGATCACAGCCTTATTCTCTCATTGCATGGGGGAAAAGGGACAGGACTTTGATTGCATGATTGTGGCCTCATCTTGATTTTTATGAGCCCCCTTCTGTGGAAACTACTCAGCTTTGGACCATTTTTCCCCTCTTACCTGTTGTACCTCCACAAATCTTGTTCTTATCTCAGACCTACTGATAATTTTTCAGTCCATTTTGTAAAGGATTAGTTTCAATTTCTGTTAATGTATTATTTAAAAGCTCTGGAGGGAGGTGCTTTATAAATCTAATCAATCAACCAATGGTAGAGGTAGTGATATCTGAGTTCCTTTCATATTCTAAATGACTATATTACATTCTGTGGGGAAGGCAAAGGACTTTATATTAAGTCCAGCAGGATGCTCTGATATATAACTATAATTTTACATGTATTATTGTGTTATAATCATTTTAATTGGATGAAGACCTTAGTTTGAAAAGCATATTCTTTATTTTTCACATTGAGATATCTTATTTTTTGGCAATTTATATCTTCTTAGTTAAATATTAAAAGATAAGTAAATGCTTTTTTCAGATTTGTCTCAAGGTATACTTATATACCAAGAATCAGTGTACTTAAGGATCACAGGACCTTTGGGCCACCAAATAAAATACAATAGAGTGCAACTTTAGTTGGACAGACTAGTCTGAACAAACGTTTATATAGCAAATAAAAGGAAGGACATACAATACGTAAATCATTAGAGGAATTTAGGATGCACTAAATTAAACTCAGTGAATTTCATTGATTTTTGTTTAATGTATTCTCAACCTTTACAATGTTGGAAAATTGCAGCATGCTCTGGTTTGCAATTTATAGAAGTTATCTTAAATATCAACAATGTATAATTCCATTCCAATCACATTACTAATCTGACAGCTTTTGATATTAAGATTTCAATACAATTGAAATTTTTCAGGCTATTTATCTTATATTTTCAGTAGTATGTGTGAAAGTAATAAGGAAAGAGGGTCACTCGTCTCTTGTCACTTGACGAAAAAGAAAGAACGAAAATGACTAGGAACAGTTCTTTACAGTCTTGAGGCATGTGGGTGACCTTTGTCTCTTCTTTCTTTTTAACCGTCAGTTAACTTTTCCCTTACTTAATCTTCCAGTGTCGTTCAATCCAGTTTCTACACTTTTCAAATGAAATAAGATTCCATCTCACTTATAGCAATACCTGAAGAAGAATATATTTTTATGTTGGCCAGTAAGATCACAAATTCAATGTAAAATACAACATTGATCCTCATTTTGGGCTAATGAAGGGTTTTTCAAGTTTTTCAAACTTGGCAACCTTGTTTTTTTAAATTTCAGGCAAAAAAATATTGGCAACTTTAAGATATGAGCCAGTAATTCTGGGAGTGTTTTAAATTTAAAGTTGCCAGGTTTTAAACAGCACTGGACTAATAGATACACTACAATTTTGACTGTAGGCTGTGTGTGCTCTTTGCATGGTGTGGTTGTTTAACTATATTCACATGAAAAGTTTTAATGAAAAATCTAAAAAATCACAAAGCACTTTAAAGCTGATACACTTGGAGAAACACTGTATAATTTTTCTCATCTTTGTTATGTTTATAGACAGGGGCATATTCATTTATTTGCTTATTAGATTTGCATCCAGCCTTTTGTCAATCTGCAGACCTCAAAAGCTTGACATAATATCCATAATTTTCCCTGGACCCTTCTCTTAACTTACTCTTTAACCTACTGTAGCTTTCCAATGGAGTGTCAAAAAAGTTCAAGGTGGTTTCCATGATTTCTATCTATGTTCTACCCATTTTTTACATGCAATGCACCTATAAAAAGAGGTCTTCTGTCTCCTGATTGCAGATGCCATCTTGATTGCAAATGACCCCAAGACAGAAAAGCAAATATTTAGGATAAAAGTAATATTTGTGTAAATATTATATCCAGTGGAATATGGTTCAGTTAGGTGGAAATGATTTAATGTTTGCAGAATAGGCTCAATTTAGATAAGGTTAAATACCTAAACAATATTTCACAGAAATGTCCATTTTAATTTCATTATGCGCTTATCATTAAGTCTACTTATCACTTCTATCAAATCATTATGCCAGGATCAATGTACAAAAGTCAGATACAGATTGCATTTTATGAGGGCAATTTTGAAATAAACCTCTGTTTGGTTATCAATGACAGACACTCACAGATACAGAACTTTTATTATACACGTTAGAAAACCACAACATTACATTACTTTTCGACATAATCGTCATTCAAATTGAGGCACTTGTCATAATGTCTTAAAGGGTTTGAAATTCCTTAATAGTAGTCGCTCAGTGCCTAATCTGGGCTATGGTGGGGGTGATCAAAAACATTCCAGTGGAACTGCTTCAAAAGTCCTTGGGTGCCATAGAAAATCCCGCAAAATGTGAAGATGCCAAAGGAGTACTGCTATTGAAGTTCATGAAGCCTGGTTCGACCATCAATTCAGAAGTCTACCATGAAACATTACGAAAACTCAAGACGAGTCATCCATAACAAGTGTCGGGGCATGCTGACATTCGGTGTGGTGTTGGTTCATGATAATGCTCGCCCACACACTTCTAGATGCACCCAAGAATTTTTGAAGCAGTTCCGTTGGGGTGTTTTAGATCACACACACACCCCACCAAGACCAAATTTGGCACCGAGAGATTACTACTAAGGATAAGGTTTATTTCTGAATTTCCCTCATATTTATACTGATATTTTTAATTACACGTACATGCAGTGAAAAGTGCCTGAAAAGTGCCTATTTTGGAATGGAAAAGATGGATTGATTATATTCAGAACAAATATGGGACTAAAAAGTTTCAAATAGCATATGAATAATTTTTAACAATTATAGAAGTGTTATTATAATTAGTTTTGTTATAAGGGAGTTAAAGGGTGGAAGGTTTGTCAACGTTGTAATAGATATTTAGCATATGTTTGCATAAGATTGCTATATGTATTCTGTATTCTGCTTTGGGAAGTCCAGGGGGGGAGGGAAGGGGGTGTCGAGCCCTTCGGGTTCGACATACTCGCCGGGTGGGGGATTCGGCTCGCAGCCCTCGGCAACAGCAGCGGCCACGCCCACACCCTCCAGCTGTCCGGCGGGCGAGCTGCCGTTTGCCGCCTAAGGCCCGACCGCCCCCGAAGCCCCCAGCTGACCGGCGGGCGAGCAGCCGTTCGCAAACCCAGACGCTCCTACGCTCGCCAGCTGGCCGGGGGGAAAGCAGCCGCGCGCCGCCGAAGGCCAAGCCGCTCCCAAGCTCCTCAGCTGACCGGCGGGCGGGCAGACGCTCCTACACTCGCCAGCTGGCCGGGGGGGAAGCAGCCGCGCGCCGCCGAAGGCCCAGCCGCTCCCAAGCTCCTCAGCTGACCGGCGGGCGAGCAGCCGCGCCGCCGACGGCCCAGCCGTTCCCGAGCCCCTCAGCTGACCGGCGGGCAAGCAGCCGTGCGACGCCGAGGGTCCAGCCGCGCCCACACCCTCCAGCTGTCCGGCGGGCGAGCGCCGGTCCCACGGGCGTGCCGCTATCTGAAAGGAGGCTGAGGGCGGTCGTGAGTGGCTGCAGGATGGCCACGCCGGGGCAGCCAGCAGGGAGATGGCCCGCGCCGGCACAGTCAGCTGCCAGGCGGGCAGGCACTGAGGGGCGGCCAGGGATGCCCGCTGATGCTCGTGCAGCTCGGTCAGCGGCAGCGCCGCAGGGTGCTGAACAGCTGCACCCGAACCTTGGGGGCTGCCAGGGGGTCATGGGGATGGCGCGGGGAGATGCATTGGTGGAGGGGAGCACACTCAGGTCGTTAGGAGGGGGGTGGGCTTGTACTTACCTTCACGCTGGGAAGCACGGTGCCGGTGGAGGGAGCTGGGCGTGGGTTGAAGGAGTAGGGGGGTGGAGTATTTACGCAGGCCAGGCGGATGCTGGTCTGCATGAGGGAGGGGTGGAGTCTAGGGGTGGGGCTGCTACCTAATTTCAGATTCAGAATAAAAGGTGCGTTGAGAGCGTGTGGCTCTCAACGCTGACTTTGTTAAGGTATAGAGATCCTGCTATTAAAGGTACTCTTTCCAGTCATCCGTACTTCGTCGTGGTTTTTCCTGTGGCTTGTCAATCCGGCGAAGACGAGGAGTTGACAGTAAGTCAGCGTTGAATTAGCACAGCGCTCCTCCTGTTGGGCTTTGATTTCTGCCTGTCTCCATGGCTGAAGGGACCCAGGGTGGGGTGCCTGTGGCAGGAGAGGAGGGGCCCGCTGGGGTTGCTGTGCCTCCTGAGGGGGGGGACTTGGCAGAGGTCCCACCTGTGGTTCGGCCTAAGGTCCGGGACCTTGGACCAGCGCCAAAGGAAGCTGAGGCCTCGGAACCAGCTGCTCAGGAGAAGCCTGGGGACTGGTGGCTCAGCCCTGTTTTGAGTCGGCCAGCGGCTGGACAGGACCAACCGTCCAGAGGGAAGGGGTCCCTCTGGGAGTGGAGAGAGCGTCGTGCCACCGACGAAGGAGGAGAGGAGTGGAGCTACACCACGGCTCCCGGCAGCTACACGATGGACATCCTGAGGGACCATTTTGGAGAACCTCGGCCGTGGACCCCCAGTGACAGCGACCTGGAGACCGGTAGATGGGCACAACCCAGGGCCGACCAGGAGCGCAGAAGCCAAACCCGGTTCCGCTTGGCGAGTCCCCGCTTCCGGGCCCCGCAGGCTCCTGGTACCCCGCGGGTCCCGGGCCTTCCACCGCCGGGACCGGCGGCTGTTCCTGACTTGGGGCCCCCAGGACCTGGTAGAACAAGACCGGGGGGTGCTATACCCGCAGGAATACTGGGTTGGCAACAACCAGGGGTTGCACAGGGGCTGGGAGGCCCGGCAGGTCCTTGGGGAGGGCCTGCGGGCTGGGGCCCACCACCGTTGCCTGTAACCTTTGATGGCAACCCCGATCGTTTGGCCCTGTTTCTTGGACAAGCCATCCACCATCTGGACCAGTATGGTCCTTTGTATACATCCCAGTGGGGGATGGTAATGGCCGTCACTACGGCATTGCAAGGGGAGGCGGCGGTTTGGGTGGCGAACCTCTACGGCGACCGTGCCCGTGAATTGGGGGATGTCGGCCTTTTCCTCGAAGCTCTGCGGATACGCTTCGAGGATGTGACCCGCACGCATCGAGCGGAGGCTGAGATCGTTGGCCTGCGGCAGAACGGCCGTCCAGCAACAGTTTATGTGCAAGCCTTTCGTGAAGTGGCCGGCAGGCTCAGTTCCTGGCCAGAAAGGATGCTGGTTCATCAATTCCGGGCCGGTCTGGATGATCACCTCCTCCGGGCTTGTATCGTCCGTGGAATTCCTTCCAGGCTTCAAGACTGGCTGCGGGTCGCGGTTGAGCTGGATGTGGCCTTACGGAGTTGTCAACGTCGTGTACGGTCTGTAGGAGACTCCTGTCAGGTCCCGCCAAGGGCACAGGCCCCGGTGCAGAAGCCGTCGCCTTCGTCGCTGGGTCCTACTGCCCAGCCCCCGCGATCCGTTTTGCGGTGCTTCAGGTGCGATCAACCAGGGCACCGCGTGGCCGCCTGCCCAATACCTGCGTCCCGGGTGGTCGCGGCAGCAACCCCGGCAAGGGGCACAACCCCCGGGCGCTTTGCAGAGCGTTCCCGCGCCTCTCGGCAGGCCGTGGAGTTAACACCAGGAGGAGACGGCCAAACGGAAGGGGACGGTGGCGTCGATGTAGACGTGGAGATGTACGGGCATGGGGAGAGACCAGAGGAGGACCCCATGGTAAGTGCCTCGGTTAGCCCATTTGCAGTCCCGGTTACGTTAACAAACCCCGCCACGGGGGAGGTGGTGGCGGTTAAGGCTTTGATTGATTCGGGCAGCACGAGGTGTCTAATCAGCCGGAAGGTGGTGGCTAAACTGGGTGTTAGGGTGGTACGGCTAAGGAATCCAATTCGGTTCCAGCAGGTGGATGGGTCCCTTCTGGGGGGGGTACCTATCACCCATGTCACAGAACTTGTGCGGCTGGATATGGGGGAGCACTGGGAACGGTTACGGTTCATCGTGGTGCCCTCCATGACGGAGGAGGTGATTCTGGGGCTAACGTGGCTGGATAGGTGGGGCCCGACTATCTGGTGGGAGGGGGGTTGTCGACACCTCCGCCTAGGGGTTGGGCCACAGCCCCCTGATCATGAGCAGCCAGGGCCGCCAGGGAAGCTGGAGGAGAAGTGCAGGGCTGGGGCAGAAGTACGCGTACCACCAGAGTACGCCGAATTCCTCGAAGTGTTCAGCGAGCAGGAATGCGACCTCCTGCCTCCCCATCGACCGACGGACTGCGCGATCGAGCTGGAGCCGGGGGTCAAACTTCCCAAGCCCCGGATGTATGCCATGACCCCACGGGAGATGACAGAACTCCGGAACTACATTGACAAGAACCTCGCACGGGGGTTCATACAACCAGCTCGCTCGCGGATGGCAGCACCAGTTCTTTTCAGGGAAAAGAAGGACGGGGGCCTGCGTCTTTGTGTGGACTACCGGGGGGTCAACGCAGTGTGTGTTGAACATTTGTACCCGTTACCCCTAATGAAAGACATGTTGTCCCACTTAGCTAAGGGGAGGGTGTTTACCCGCTTGGACTTACGCGAAGCCTATTATCGGGTGCGAATCAAGAGAGGCGACGAGTGGAAAACAGCATTCAACTGCCCGTTGGGCAGCTACCAATTTCGCGTAATGCCTTTTGGTCTCCAGGGGGCCCCCGCCGTTTTCATGCAACTAATAAATCAAGTGTTGCATGAGCATTTATACAGGGGGGTGCTCGTGTATCTGGACGACATCCTTATTTATACGGAGACCATGGACCAACACGTTGCCCTTGTGCGCCAAGTTCTGCGGAAACTCCTAGAAGCACGATTGTACGTGAAATTATCAAAATGTGAATTTCACGCATCTCGACTGGACTACTTAGGCTATCGGGTCTCGGCAGCCGGGATTGCAATGGATCCAAAGAAGGTGGAGGCTATACTGCAGTGGCAAGCCCCGGGGACCAGACGGCAGCTGCAGAGCTTCCTGGGGTTTGCCAATTTCTACCGCCAATTTATACCATCATTTGCTGCAGTGGCTCTTCCATTAACAGACTTGCTAAAAACCAAGACATTGGCGGTAAAACCACGGCCTGGGATGCGGGTATCGTGGACCGTAGACTGTCAACAGGCCTTCGAGTCCTTAAAAGGTCTGTTCACCCGAGAGCCCATACTCCTGCACCCTGACCCAGCAGCGCCTTACGTCGTGCAAGTAGATGCTAGCGACGTGGCGGTTGGAGCTGTCCTTTTGCAGCATAACAGTAAAGGTGCGTTGCAACCCTGTGCTTATGCGTCTAAAAAGCTTTCAACCACCGAACGCGCCTGGGCTATCTGGGAGAAGGAGGCCTACGCCGTTCGGTGGGCGTTGGAGACGTGGCGGCATCTTCTAGAGGGGGCAGAGAAGCCCTTCGAAGTATGGACGGACCATAGGAATCTAGAAGCCCTGCAATCCCCACGTAAGTTGGCCCCTAAGCATGTACGGTGGGCCCTGTACTTCAGGCGGTTTAGGTTTACCCTGAAATACGTCCCAGGGGGGAAGAATTTCCTGGCGGATGCCCTCTCTCGGCTCCCGCAATATGACAACCAGCGGGAGGAGGTGGTGCAAGCTCTTATCCCTCCTCTCGGCCCAGAGAAGGCACAGGCAGTACAGAACGGGGTTGCGGATGAACTGGTACCGCAGCTGAAAAAGGCCCTGGAGGGAGATGGCTGGTTACGGCAGCACTCGCGGCTCCTAACACGACGGGACGACCTGGCCTGGTATGGGAGTAAGATATACGTGCCAGAAACCCTGCGAAACACTGTGCTTTATAGGTGTCATGATGCCAAGCAGGCCGGCCACCTCGGGTTCCTGAAAACACTGCACCTCGCTAGGCGTCAGTTCTGGTGGCCCGGGATGAGGCGGCAGGTCAAAGAGTATGTCCAGCGCTGCCGCACCTGTGCCATGGCGAAAACCCAGCCCGGAAAGCCGGCAGGGCTGTTACAGACGGTGGCGGACCCCTACCGGCCATGGCAGGACATCGGGATGGATTTCATCGTAGACCTACCAGAGAGTCGGGGATACACCGTCATCTGGACCATAGTTGACCTGTTTTCCAAGCAGGTCCATTTTGTTCCGTTAAGGGGCTTACCCTCGGCCCGGCGTCTGGCCTGGCTTTTTATAACCCACGTGTACCGTTTACACGGGGCGCCTAGACGTGTTATCTCGGACCGAGGGGTACAATTTACCGCCAGGTTCTGGCGTGAGTTTCTCCAGTTCATCGGGACATCCCAGGGACTAAGCTCGGGGTATCATCCCTGCACAAACGGCGCGGCAGAACGAGCCAACGCGGCGGTGGAGCAATACCTACGCAGCTATGTCTCGTACCAGCAGGCAGACTGGGCTGACCTATTGGCGTTTGCAGAAATCGCCCACAACAACGCTGTGCACAGTAGTACTGGTCTCCCACCGTATACAGTGGTGTCGGGCTACGATTTCCCTCCTGTTCCCGAGTGTGACCAAGGGTCGGTCTCCTCTTGTCAACCCCAGGAGTGGATGCTACAAGTCAGAAAAGCATGGGCGGCGACCAAACAGGCTCTAAACAAGCAAGCCAGTATTGTAAAAGCCCAAGCGGATAAGAAACGCCAACCGTTCTACACCCCAGGGGTTGGGGACTGGGTGTACTTATCCACAAAATACCTGAGACTACAAATACCTAGTAAAAAGCTGGGCCCTAAGTATATAGGCCCCTTCCAGGTAACCCACGTCGTCAATCCGGTCACGGTGCGCCTTCGGCTGCCTAAATTTCTAGGCAAAGTGCATCCCGTGTTCCACGGCAGCTTACTGAAACCAGCCCCTGTTCCTATTCGGGGGGAGCCAGTCGGGCCGGGGCCTGTGGGTGATGGGCGATATGAGGTGCAAGAAGTCTTAGACTCCAGGATGCGGAGAGGGCGGCTGCAATATCTGGTGCTGTGGAAAGGATACCCAATTACTGAGGCATCCTGGGTGGCGGAGTCAAACGTTCAGGCCCCTAGATTGGTTAAGGCGTTCCACCAGAAGCACCCTGGTAAACCCTCGGGAGGGGGTCGGGGGGGATCTGCTGCTCTCCTTAGTGCCTGTCTGACTTCTCTACCTTGCCTTTCAGGAGGAGCCTTGGTAGGAGGGGCCGACTGTCGAGCCCTTCGGGTTCGACATACTCGCCGGGTGGGGGATTCGGCTCGCAGCCCTCGGCAACAGCAGCGGCCACGCCCACACCCTCCAGCTGTCCGGCGGGCGAGCTGCCGTTTGCCGCCTAAGGCCCGACCGCCCCCGAAGCCCCCAGCTGACCGGCGGGCGAGCAGCCGTTCGCAAACCCAGACGCTCCTACGCTCGCCAGCTGGCCGGGGGGAAAGCAGCCGCGCGCCGCCGAAGGCCAAGCCGCTCCCAAGCTCCTCAGCTGACCGGCGGGCGGGCAGACGCTCCTACACTCGCCAGCTGGCCGGGGGGGAAGCAGCCGCGCGCCGCCGAAGGCCCAGCCGCTCCCAAGCTCCTCAGCTGACCGGCGGGCGAGCAGCCGCGCCGCCGACGGCCCAGCCGTTCCCGAGCCCCTCAGCTGACCGGCGGGCAAGCAGCCGTGCGACGCCGAGGGTCCAGCCGCGCCCACACCCTCCAGCTGTCCGGCGGGCGAGCGCCGGTCCCACGGGCGTGCCGCTATCTGAAAGGAGGCTGAGGGCGGTCGTGAGTGGCTGCAGGATGGCCACGCCGGGGCAGCCAGCAGGGAGATGGCCCGCGCCGGCACAGTCAGCTGCCAGGCGGGCAGGCACTGAGGGGCGGCCAGGGATGCCCGCTGATGCTCGTGCAGCTCGGTCAGCGGCAGCGCCGCAGGGTGCTGAACAGCTGCACCCGAACCTTGGGGGCTGCCAGGGGGTCATGGGGATGGCGCGGGGAGATGCATTGGTGGAGGGGAGCACACTCAGGTCGTTAGGAGGGGGGTGGGCTTGTACTTACCTTCACGCTGGGAAGCACGGTGCCGGTGGAGGGAGCTGGGCGTGGGTTGAAGGAGTAGGGGGGTGGAGTATTTACGCAGGCCAGGCGGATGCTGGTCTGCATGAGGGAGGGGTGGAGTCTAGGGGTGGGGCTGCTACCTAATTTCAGATTCAGAATAAAAGGTGCGTTGAGAGCGTGTGGCTCTCAACGCTGACTTTGTTAAGGTATAGAGATCCTGCTATTAAAGGTACTCTTTCCAGTCATCCGTACTTCGTCGTGGTTTTTCCTGTGGCTTGTCAATCCGGCGAAGACGAGGAGTTGACAGGGGGGAGGGTTGATGGGGGGGGTTTATTATTAAAAATTTTTGTAAAACTTTTTAATAAAAAACAAAAAGTGCCTGATGTCTATGATTTCCCATGAGATACAGTAGACATTCAATGCAGATTCTATTCCTTATATGAGACAGTATACCTCCAGAGTATATGTGCAAAGAAAAAAGCATCTATTTCATGTTTATTTAATAGAGAATAAAGGTAAAAGGTAAAGGTTCCCCCGCACATGCATGCTAGTCATGCATGCTAGTCATTTCTGTCTCCATTTCATAGCCGAAGAGCAAGCGTTTGTCCGAGGACGTCTCCGTGGTCATGTGGCCGGCATGACTAGACGCCAAAGGTGCACAGAATGCTGTTACCTTCCCACCGGAGTGGTCCCTATTTTTCTACTTGCATTTTTTACTTGCTTTGAAACTGCTAGGTTGGCAGAAGCTGGGAAAAGTAACAGGCGCTCACTCTGTTATGCGGCACTCGGGATTTGACCCGCCAAACTGCCGACCTTTTGATCGACAAGCTCAGCGTCCTAACCCACTGAGCCACCGTGTCAAAAGATTAATACTTGAGAAATTGTAAAATTAGATCACACCAATTCTAGGAAAGGAATTCTCTGCTTGTATGCTCAGACTATTTGTTTTTGCTTGGTTTCTATTAGTGCAAATGGGGATGATTTTTTACAAAAAAAATTGTTTACAAAATACAATAGCAAACAGTGTTAATTTATGATTAATTTGTATTTTTCTATCATGTATATTTTTTCTCTCTGATAGTGCCGAGGGTAATTTTGAGCAGATTTAAATGCATCTGGCAACTTGGGGATTTTCCAGACTGGAGTTTTAAAACAATCTTTGCCCCCTTATATCAGCTCATTTTGCTGGTCTGCTTTACTTGGTTACAGGCTAGCCCTAGCAGGCTATGCTCCTCAACCAAGTCAATGATTACCTTAGTCTCTAATGTCTTCTAGCATTTTCTTTATTAGAAATGCTGTAATAGCACGATGGATATAACACTTGTAAACACAGGTAGTCCTTGACTTACAACAGTTAATTAAGTTAGAAGTTCAAAGTTAGAACGGCACTGAAAAATGTAACTTAGGACCATTTTTCACAGTTATGACCTCTGCAGCATCCCCATGATCATGTGAACAAAATTCAGATGCTTGGAAACTGGTTCATATTTCTGACCATTGCTGTGTCCAGTGATCACCTTTTGCAACCTTCTGACAAGCAAAGTCAATGAGAAAGTTAGATTCACTTAACAACCGGCTTACTAACTTATCAACTGCAGAGATTCACTTAACAACTGTAGCAAGAAAGAAAATGGGGCAAAATCCACTTAACAAATGTCTCACTTAACAACAAAAATTTTGGGCTCAGTTGTGGTCGTAAGTAGAGGACTACCTATAGAAGATTGTTAGCTTGGAACCCAGCCAAACATTTTAAAATTACTATTTTTCTTTCTCTGAGCTAGCTATTTTCCCCTGCGATTTTGGCATTCTAATAAGAGCAGCCATATAGCTTGCCATCATTTTTCCAGTCACGAGGTAGGTACTTTTATGCTTAGAAAGATTAACCTATAGGAACATGTCAGCTGTATGGGATAGACCAGGGGTCAGCAACCTGAAACAGTGAAAGAGCCACTCGGAACCGGTTCCCTCACAAAAGGAAAAACTGGGAGCCGCAAAAAATGTGTGCACATGCACGTACATACGCACATGCGCAGAACAGGGTTTGACTGAAGAGTGGAGCCAAGGCGAGATATGCACCTACCCTGCATATTTGAATTGATTGGTTGAACTTTTTTAGTCCCACTTTTTTTTTTTGGACTGCACATGGCAGAGGACTGGGAGCCGCAGGAAACGGCTGAAAGAGCCGCATGTGGCTCCGGAGCCGCGGGTTGCAGACCTGTGGGATAGACCAAATTAAAACCAGGGCTAAGTTTATTGTAACAGCTATAGGAAAAGAATCTTGCAAGTTTGAATGTGTTCCCCCATCTCCTTACTTTATTTTTGTGTGAAGTAGCGAGGGGCCTGAGATGATTACTCAAATTAGTTTCTTGGAACTGACTCAAGCCCTGTATATCACACTGTTTCCTAGATAGCAGTTCTTCCTCTTGTCCTTTAAGGGTATTCCCCTATGTCTTCTACAGAAAAAAGTGACTGGGTATTATTTTCCTAGAACAGCAGGATATTTTACTGCCCCTCTTTAAAAAAGCATTAAGTAGTACAACCTCAGGATAATTGTCCAGTTAAAGAAAATAGTAGGCTACTAGCTAACTGAATAACTTGCAGTGTCCAAGTTTCTACAGGATTTCCATAAGCCATTTTAGAGAAGGAAGCATGAGTATAGGATAGGAGGAGCATAACAAGGACCTTAAAAGAATAATGAAAATGTGCCCTTAATATTGATGACTATTTCTAAATTATTGTAACTGAATAATATTGTTTAATTTGAGAGGGCAATTATCCAATTACACCTGAAATAAACTCAAAATATAGTAATTTCCTGAAACTTAATCGTCATCTTTGGCATAATTAAATGTTTGTCATCGTGTTATTTGCCAATTGGTAGTGTCACAACAGCCTTTAGTAATGCAAACTGTTATAATACCCGTTACTTCACAATACACCCACAACTAACCTCTGGACTAATCCCTTTTGCTTTTAGTATGGTAAATTTAGGATAGCTTGTCCGCTAAATCTTGCACAAGAACAATTTCATTCCTCCTGAAGTTAAATTTGTAGGAACTTCAGTTTCTCAATATCTGCTGACTGTGGGGAATGAAAGATAGAAAAGAATCTAAACCTGTCTGGACTTCTAGAGGCAGAATAACTTGATAGAGCAGTGCTGGCATTTTATTTGATACATGCTTGAGCCTTGTTTGAATTTCTTCAAGTGAGCTTTTCTGATCACCATCTAAGATCCATTCTTTCTTTGGTCACATTTCCCACTGAAACCTACTTTTTTTTAAGCCTGATACATATCTTTTTCTTCTTTGAAGTTCCAAGTTCTTATACTTTCTATATACTCGTTTGATAAATATTTTGGTGCCATTTTCTGTTTTGGGGACTTGTGATCTAGTAGCTTATCTTGGTTGAGAAGGGAAAGACAGTGAAAGCAATAATTGCTACATCATCCCAGGCTATATTGGCTGGGTAGACCAAATCAGATGGTACAGAGAAAGATCTTTTACAGAGGTAATTTATACTGCAAAGTAAACTGCACATCACATTTTTGTTAGCATGTTAATTCTTAGTGGCATAACCATTCTCATCATCATTACCACAAACTGCAATCATTGAACAGAGACACTGCCAAATGAACATCTATATACTGTAAAATAAAGAATATTCAAGTTTTAAACCAATATATCCAATATTTTGTTTGAATCAGTGATATTTTATGGATGATATGGAAGAATATTTGTGTGGGGGTGGGGAACAAGCCTTTGGTACAAAAGACATTCTGATTTTATAGCTCAGTTTTTAAAAATGTTTTGACGTTTATTTGAAAGCAATTCCTACTTGCAGTCCCTCCTAATGAGCAAGCTTGCTTATAATTGTAGTCCTAAATTATAAAATTTTAGAATAATTTATTCAAAATAAAAAGTTGATTTTTGAAAAAAAGCTCTTAAGCAGCACCTTGATTTTGAGTAGACATACCTGGAATAGTCCTAATTCACTCTAAGTTTATGAATTACATTCTTATTCTAATGTTGATCAAATAGGGTAATATATCCTATCTTTGACAATATTCCAACTCATAAATGTAGCAGAAAATTAACGCACAAATTCATTGCAGTTAGGTAGTATGATGTGAAGTCAGCTGCAACAAAAGCTTCTCTTATGGGCCGGTGCAGACATGACTTTACGGTGTGTGAACGTTTGTCTTTAATTATTTCAACAGCCTCTTCTTCTAAAGATAAAGATCTCAGAATGCCAACCCTGAAGCATATTTAACAACTTATTTTTTATAATACACAGGCAAATAACTGAAGAAGTCAAAAACAAGTTTCACTTTGGCACAAATCTGGAAAAGCATTGGTTAGATTTGAATGTAATAGTGGACATTGACTAGAATATAATATTGGGAGCCGCCCAGAGATGGTTAGAAGATGGGTGGCTTTATAAATGTTTTAGATAAATAATTTTATTCTGTATTATTTCCATTCAGTTTTTATGATCCTTTGTTATAGCTGTTAGATATCTTTTCTTATTATAATGCTTATTATAATACTATTATAATACTGTTAATAAAAAATTTTGACCCAGCCTTTCAAACATGTTCTGCTAGCTACCTCAGACTTTCCTTGGCAAAGAACAAACAGATATTTCTTTTTCCCTTGAACTTCTAATGCGTTCCTGCTTTCAAGGAGAAACCAAACTTGTTTATTCATCATCCACACATTCTAGATAACAAAATAATTTTAAGCAGGCTTTAAGCACTGGTTTTTGCCAACTGGAAATTAGTCCAAAATTTCCCCAAGAAACATGGATCAATTTTGAAGAATATTTTGAAGAATATTTTTCCTTTTCCTTTTTTGAATGAATATTTTATTCATTTTAAGATGTTCACACACACACACACACACACACACACACACACACACACACACCTCAAAGGGGTGATCATGGATCCATATTTACTAATTATTAGATAGTTCAATCTGCAATAAATTAGGGCACCAAGCCAACTAGCACAGGGGTCCCCAACTTTGGCAACTTTAAAACCTGTGGATTTCAACTCCCAGAATTCCCCAGCCAGCTATGCTGGGAGTTGAAGTCCACAGGTCGTAAAGTTGCCAAGGTTGGGGACTCCTGAACTAGCAGAGCTAGGTCTTCAGGCCTTTAGGGAAGGTCAGCAGGAGTAGGTATAGATCTCACCTCTAGGGGTATAATGATCCAAAGGGCAAGGCCCACAGCAGAAAAGGCTAGAGTAGACTCTCCTAGCAAAAATTCCTTGACTGGTAGGGTCTGCACATACCACTTCTGCCAGCACAGGTGGGGTGGGCCAATCCCACTGGAGTGAGACTATTCTTCAGACTTTTTTTACTGGCTTTTGTTTTGCTTTTAATTCCATTTATTAATTTACTATATATCACGTAGACTTGTTTTTGCACTTGAGATGGCTTAAAATAGACTAAATAAATAAATAGGTACTTTCCTGTCCTTTGTTGTTACATATGATTATGTAGTCATTAGTGCTATTTAAAATAATTTGCTTACATTGGCATCTTTGCATTTTGCAGGTGTGCCTTTTATTATTGTCCTATTGTGTAGCATACTGGCAGAATTTGATGCTATTACATGTGATATAATAGTATTAAAAATGTTGCTTTATATTTTGTCTATAATAAATGATTAAGGGATTATGGATTAGGTATCAGAAAAAGGCATCTAATACTTGTCATTGTAGTTTAAACCAGGGCTCCCCAACCTGTGGGAAGAGGTTTGTGGCTGGGCCGTTGAGGTGCATTTCCACTTGTGCGGGCAGTGGTTGGACACATGTGTGTGTGCTCCATTTATGCCACTCACGCAGGTAGTTGTTATGAGGAAAATAGGGAGTTTTATATATATTTGCTGCCTTGAGTTCCTTATAAAGAAATTAAGGTGGGATAAAAATCTAATCTAATCATCATCATAATAAACAATCATCTGCATTTTCTCCATTTACCTCTACATTTCACAATTTGAAGTTGTTTCTAATCACATTTCCCTTTAGGATTATGTTTTAAATCTTAAGCCTGAGATTATTTTTATTTCTCAAGTCATTTTCCGTCAGTCAATTACAGTAATAGTGATTCTTCTCAGAAAGATTGTGCAGATCAGTCCTGAGTCATAGCATATATAAACTGACAAGACATGAAAGAATTCTCCATCTCAGATGCTCTTTTAGTTACCCTCAAGGTGCAGAATGCCACACAATACTGACCATGCACAAATACAACAGTGCAGACTAAAAAGATGTATAAAATTTCAACACTAATATTATAATGACTGCAACAATATTTTCATGTAAAAAAGAACCTAGGATAATTTGTACGTTATAGATCTAAGCCTCCCTATTATTCCCAGTTGCAAGATAAATATTTAAGGTATCAGGGATTTGGCAGAAACTACAATAAACTATTTGGCAGAAACTACAGTAAAAAAAACCCACAATAAATAAGGTGCAGTTACAAAGAAGAGGCGGTCAACCTATTCTCCAAAGCACCTTAAGGCAGGACAAGAAGCAATGGATGGAAACTAATCAAGGAGAGAAGCAACCTAGAACTAAGGAGAAATTTTCTGACAGAACAATTAATGTTTGGAATGACTTTCCTCCAGAGGTTGTGGGTGCTCCAACACTGAAGATTTTTAAAAAGAGATTGGACAACCATTTGTCTGAAATAGTATAGGTTTCCTGCTTGAGCAGTGGGTTGGAGAAGATCTCCAAGGTCTCTTCCAACTCTTATTCTGTTAAATGTCACACCCTGGTTTTAAAAATATGCTGTAATAAAAATAACTGACATAAATACATTTGACCACTATGCATGCTAAATTTCTGTTGCTTCAGATAAATTTTAGTTCTTTTTAAAAATAGTAATTATTCTATTAACCTGATTTATACCCCATTTTTCTGCTTTAGAAAATGCTCATTGAGGCTAACAAGATTTTCTAATCTAAGGCAGGGCCAGTCGCCTTTTTTGATGACCCCCCCCAAAAAGAAAAAAAGTGATGAAGTACAGGTAGTCCTCGACTTACAACAGTTCGCTTAGTGACTATTCAAAGTTACAATGACACTGAAAAAAGTGCCCCCAAGCCACAGCTGAGCAAGACACCTGCCTACCTGCCCGGCGGCGCTCTTCCTCCTGTCCGAGGTTTTCATTGTTGTGAGCATTTCTGTTGAGGATTGGCAGTGGGGATGGGGTGGGGTGTTTGGTTTTTATTCCCCCCCTGTGCTGGGTGGTTGCAGCAGGTTTTGGTCACTTCACATGACCCTGGGACACTGTGACCATCATAAATATGAATCAGTTGCCAAGCATCTGAATGTAAATCACAAGACCCTGGAGATGCTGCAACATTCCAGCTGATCAGCACTTCTTGGCTCAGAAGCACCAGGATTAGTGCCAAGCTGCAGCTGGAGCTTAGTGCTGATCCTGGCGCTTCCACTGAGCCCTGATAGCCCTGCAGTTCCAGCCATCTCTCACTCAGGCTTGTGAGGTACTACCATTGGTTCAGCTCATTCCCCTCCCCCGCTACCACTTTTCTAGGACGGTCGCGTACCACCTGCCAGGTGCCAATGTACCACGGGTGGTACCCGTACCACTGGTTGAAAAGCCCTGATCTAAGGCACTCTCCTTGGAAGAAAGACTATCTATGGGTATCCAGAGGTGATCTTTCCTGGCAATGGCTTCACTTCTTTGAAGAGCATACTTCACATATTCAATTGCCTTGTTGGGCTTCCAAGGAGCTATGAAGACATGAATGTTTACGGAAGGTATTTGGGGATCAGAAACCTTAGCCCAATCTTTCTCAACCTTATCAACTTTAAGAAGGGTGGACTTGTAGACTTCAATCCACAGAAGGGAGTTGAAGTCCATTCCTCTTATAGTTGATAAGGTTGGCAAACACTGGTTTGGTGTGGTATGGCTTATGAGTTAGCCACTTAAAGAGGCTGTTGAAATTTAGCAGTATAGAAATTTTGGGAAACAAAAAGATTTAGTATAATAAGCAAAAACATAGACTAAAATCAAGATAAAATAAATACTAAGGGCATGCAAAAATGAAATTCAGTAAACACTAGGAGAATGGGAATTAAATAGAATTCTTCAGAAAAGTATGTCATAACCAGGAGCAACCTAAGGAAAGACCTTCCTTGTGTGCCAGGAAGATCTTATAGATTTTAACAAATGACTTAATACATTTTAAAGGAAAAAAATTGGATCCTTAAATTAGAACATTAAAAAATTAATACCAATACCTTAAATTATACCCGGTAAGCAACTGGAAGAGCCAGTTGGGTGAAATGGATGAGGCGTCAGGCTAGAAACCAGAAGACTGTGAGTTCTTGTCCTGCCTTGGGCACAAAGTCATCTGGGTGACTTTGAGACAGTCACTCTCTCTCAGCCATAGGAAGGAGGCAATGGCAAACCCACTTCTGAAAATCCTTGCCAAGAACTTGTCTAGGAAGTCTCCGAGAATTGGACACGACTGAACAGAAGAAGAAAAAAAGCAACTGGCAACCAATGCAGATTCCTTGAGTGCCAGCATCATACGTATTTCCTTGTATCTTGTACTACAGTAATTAGCCCAACTAGGAAGGACTGAAATCATTGTAAAACCATCCTCTCCAGGCTTACTTGGGTCATGAAGTCCAGAAGGATAATATGGTTGATGGTATTAAAAGCCAGCATAAGGTGAACTAGCAGAACTGCATACAGTAGCTCCCAATCAGTTTCTAGCTTTGGTTATGAAACAACATGATCAAAGGAATTTCACTATCCTATCCTGGCAAAAACAAACCTAATCAATCTGTCCAGAGAATTAGATTCGTCATTGAGAAAGGTGATCACTTCTTCATTATTTTTCCTATAATTGTTCTACAGATCTTATGAGTGGGGAGGTATTATTACAGTAGAGAATAACACATGCTCTACTACAAACAGGCAATGATCCCTAGCCACGAGGCTAGTCTAATCCTTACCAATTTGATCAACTAAGAAGAGACAAAGATTGTGTAAGCACTCATATCTCTACATTAGCCTACATCCTCAAGATCTATAAGTCAGAAATAATTCAGAACTATAGAACAAGCCATCTCCAATGTCTACGGAGATTCTTAGTCATCCAGGTCATGGTTGTCCCAAAGGTGCTTTTTCAAAAGGAAACTGGAAAACAAGGAAAAACAAAGTCCAGTTGCCTTTTAAAAAAGCACCTTTGGGATATAGAACAAGCATTTGTCAAGAGTACATATCTATGACTGGTCCTAATGTTAAGAGGGTAAATTAAGACAGAAAAAAGTGATCCTCATCTTAAAGAATGATGCAATCAGCTCAGAGAAAATTGTTCCAGCTCTTTCCCTCTCACTTCTTAGTGGAGGAAATTTTGTACAGTATGGAAAAGCAATAAAGGTCAGTTCTCTATCTTTTTCCTCAAAATGTCTACAGGTAGTCCTCGACTTACGACCACAATTGAGTCCTAAATGGTCATATCTCATTTTTTTCAGTGGTCTTGTAACTTTGAACAGTCACTAAACAAATGGCTGTCAGTCAAAGACTATCTGTATTCAGTATGTCACAGTGAATTAGCAAAGATTTCATGCACTCTTGCAAGATCTCAAAAGGTCCACTGGATTAAATTGAAAGGATACACTGATATAAAAGGGGTATAAAGGGGAAAGAAGATAGAACACAAATAGTCTTGCAGGATTTTCTACAATAATTTATCTCAATAAGTTATAGCTACAGTCTTCCTGTGAATTAATTTCTTGATGTATTCTACCTCATAGATTTGACCTATGAAGTATAGCAACATCTTCAGCCATGTAAGAATAGCTCAGTTAAGGCAAAGAGGACAAGCACAACCTATGTAATATCTCTCCTTTCCCGGCATGTTAATAACACATCTTTCCTTTTATCCATAAATATGGCAATTAGAGCCCATTCCTATCTCTTCAAAAGAATATAAAGCTAAAATAAACTCTTATGGGGCAGAAATATTGATGGAAGCTGAAGGAGGTGTCCACAGAGATATTTTGGGCCTAAGGACAGTGGTGGGATTCAGCCAGTTCGCACCATTTCAGCAGAACTGGTAGCTAATTTTTTGTTGCCCAGGCCCAGAATGGACTTCTGGAAGCAGCAACCACACAGAGAACCAGTTGTTCACATATTTGAATCCCACCACTGCCTAAGGATCACGTTGAAGACTCAAGTCTTATGACATAATAAATATGCTTGTCTTTAAAATGTCACAAGTTTCTAAATAACTAAAATGGCTTATTCATGGGATATAGTTTTTGCTTACATTGTAATCTACATATTTCATTACCAATTTCTAGAACTACAACTGGTGATGCAAGACATTCATCCTTTTCAAAACGCTTATTCATTTGCCAAACATGACGCACAAGGGGCACCCCGCTACTTTTAGAAAGTTTTCTAACAAAAAGTACCAAAGTTTAGCATAAAGGTCATAGGAGTTATGGATTAACAGCTCACTATGGGGACTTTGCAATTGTAGAACAGCAAAATCAAAGTATGAGTATAACGTTGAATCACTGCTTGTTTGTGACTGCTTTAGACAGCTGGCTCACGATACAGGTTAATAGTCATTGGAAGATACTAATGATTTTGTTGCTCATGGTATCTGATGGCATCTTCTAAAATCAGGCACTGCAACATCTAAATGTGCCATTAATTATTTATTTGATTGTCCTTAAGTTTCAAGTTTCAAGTTCAAGGGACCACCTGCTGCCGGCATCAACTCCCCTCCGCCCTGTGCGTTTCCACAGAGAGGGCCTCCTCAGGGTGCCGCCAGTCAAGGAATGCCGACTGGTGGCCCCCAGGGGGAGGGCCTTCTCTGTGGGCGCTCCGGTATTATGGAACCAACTGCCGGTGGAGCTCCGGACGGCATCAGACCTCCGAACTTTCCGTCGTGGCCTGAAGACCCACCTATTTGAAATGGCTGGTCTGGCCTGACGGGGGATTATGGGTTTTAATTTGTCGTTTTAGATTTGTATTACTGTTTTTAACTGGGCATGGGTTTAATCTTTTTTAATTTTTGTATTGTCTTTTTTATATATGCCCTGTGAACCGCCCTGAGTCCCTACCAAGGAGAAGGGCGGTATACAAATTAAATAAAACTTGAAACTTGATTGTCCTTAAAGTTAATGATGTGATTATCTTTGCAAGGAGTTCATACTGAGCAGAATATGAAACAAGCTTAAACAAGCAAAAATACTTTGTTTACTATTATCTCTTTTTAAAAGAGCTCTTTTTCTTTTTTGGGGAATTCTAGTTTCAAGAGAACCAAAGCTTACAGAGGCCCTTTCTAGGTGGATGCATTGGTAATGTATAGAAACAAAAAATGTAAAAAATTAATTAAAATTGTGTGAAACTTAACATGGTTATTCTTAGCACAGTTCTCCATACACTGCATCATCAGAATAATTTACACCTAGAATAAATATGTTAAATATTAAAGAATAGGACCTTTTTTTCTAAGGGCTGTCCATAACTAGTTTGCCCCAATAGAGAGAAGAATCTTAAACAACAAGAACAAAAGGGCAGGATTTTTTGGGTAAAATAACTATAGGTATGGGCAGTGCTTTTTTGTAAGAAAAAAGATGCCGGAAGTCAGCCCCGCCCCAGGCCAGGCCATTCCTTGACCTTTCACTCCCCTCACGAGCCGGACTGCCATGCTAAGGTGGATGGGATGGGTGGGGTAGGCTGGTCCCCCTCCGCCATTTTGTTGCCAGGGGGGGAGTGATGGTGAATAGATCTGCTGCCGCTGTGTGCCACTGGAGGGGCATTCTTTAAGCTTCACCTGGCAGACCACCTGCCCGGGTGCAGCCTCCGCCAACTCTCCCGTGGCTTGCGCCATGACTGGGCAGCACCAGCCTCCCCTGCTGCCTCTCTCCACCAGTCCTTTGTCGCCTGTCTCACGGAGAACAGAGAACACAACAGCTCTACGCAGGGATGCAGAGCAGAGAACAGGACTTGCTTGCTGCCCTGCATTGCCCCATGTCTCCCTTCTCCCTTCTGGAAATGGCAGCCCCGTTTCCTGCCGCTTCTCCTCCTGGCTCAGCTCCTCCCTCTTCCAGAAAGCATTTCTTTGCTAACCTGCTTTCCAGCTCTGGCGTGTTTTTCTTCTGTTGCAGGGAAATGGAGTTTGTGGGATGAAAAAAAGTTCAGTCAGACCTTCCAACTCCTTGTGAGATCTTTTTTTTCCCCCACAAGAAATTGGAAGGTCTGACTGAACTTTTTTTAGTTTCAGAAATTCTGTTGAAAAAAGGTGCCGGAATACCATTCCGTGCGTTCTGTGACAAAAAAAGCCCTGGGTATGGGACATTTGGGAACAAGTTGCAAACTTTAAAATGCAAGTTCCCAATATGAGTAAATCATTCCAACAATTTGCAAAGGTATACTAAAGCCTGACTAATATTATGGCACTTCCCTGATAATCAAGTTCTCTTGGATTATTTGGGAGGAGACAGATTTGTCATTTTAAGTGCATGTTAGTTCAATTCTCAGTTTTGATTCACAAGGCAGCAGAATTCTAGCTGTTTCATTACTCCAGTAATAAAAAATATTTAATCCTTCATCCGTTATTTGTAAGTTTGGAATCAAGACATATTTTCATAGATAAATTGCATTCCTGAGTACCAATTTATAACGTATGATACTTTTGTTAGTATCAGTAAGAAAATTTGTATACAATTTTACTTTTGTTTCTTTTATATGCAGATGATCAACCCAGTGTAAGTTAAAAATTAATACTCTAGACTATCACTCATCAAAGTGAACAAAGATTTATTGCTCAGATTTTGAATTCTGAGTTGGAAGTGCAAATGCAAAGATTTTTTTTGTCATCTCTGGTGGATTTGTGACAAAGCAAAGAAATATTGGGATCAGATTTTTACTTTAAATCAAAAGATTCTTAAAATAAATATAACATTGAAATCAGAAAGTTTCTTTTTAGGTTTGATAGATAAGAAACTTGAAAGAAAATTTGAAATTTTGTTATTGTCTATGTTATTATCTATAACAGAGTGAGAATCTTATATGCACAAAGATGTAAAGGCACACTAATTCTAATGAAAAATGAGTGGTAAATGTAATGGTGTTAGCGGAGAGGAAAAATTGGAGAAGAATTTATCTAATTTTATTAGATAAATTAGAGAATAATTTATCTAATTTTATTTCTAGTTGAAAATTACTCCTGGACTTTTTGCTCAAAACTGGAAAAAAAATGAAACTTTGATTTTAGGTGTTCCATGATTAAAATGGTTTTGTCATTATAGAAATAGCTTGAAATGTTGCAAAATGTAAAACAAAATATTTTTCTCTTTTTCTGCAAATTTTGCTGTCTCTTAGTTTTCTAACTTTTGTTTTTTTTCTGCATTTTTATTTTATAACGAAACTTAAAATTTATTTTAAAAAAGATTTTGAAGGAAGTAAATAAATGTAAATAATGCAATTCGCTGGCTTTTCATTAGTCAAAATTTTCTTTTGCTTGTAAAGTTTGGATTTTTCTTTATGAAGAAGGGGAGGCATCATTTGGTCTGTTTTCCTAGTTCAAACTGTTCAGTGTCTTGAGAGTCAGTATGCATGGGTTCTTCAGAACTTAAATGCCCTGGATTACGTTTGCTTATAACAGGGGTCCCCAACCCCCGGTACACGGACTGCTACCGGTCTGCAGGCCATTGGCAACCAGGCCGTGCAAATGGGAAACTCCGTTGGCATAAGCAGTGGGCATACACACAAAATTATCTCCTCTACCTGCCCCCCCGCTGCCACCACTGCCAATCCGTGGATCTGGAAAGATTGGGGACCGCCGGCTTAGAGCATTAATGTTATTGACATATAAAAAAGCCACATAACATTATATATTTTAGAAATTGTATAATTATGTGATAAAATGTCAATCTTTTCAGATAGAATTACTATGTGTGTGTGTGTGTTCCTCAAATTTTATTTGTTTATTTATTTACTTACTTACTTGCATCCACCTTTATTATTTTTACAAATATTCAAGGTGATGAACATACCTAATACTTCTTCCTCCTATTTTCCCCAAAACAACAATCTTGTGAAGTGAGTTGAGCTTAGAGAGAATATGAATAGCTGAAGGTCACCCAGATGGTTTCATGGCTAAGACAAGATTTGAATTCATCAGTTTCTAGCCTGATAACTTAACCACTACACTAAACTAGCTATCTCACATATATGGCGTGTGCCTTTCCAAAGTCAGTTTGAGACTAAAATTTCTTTTTCTGCTGTTGCCAATCATCCTAGGCCAGGGGTGTCAAACTCAATTTCATTGAGGGCCGCATCAGCATTGCAGTTGCCCTCAAGGGGCCGGGTGGGTATGGCCAGGGTGGGCGTGGCCTACTGGGTGGGCATGGCCAGCTCTACATCGTTTGCATCAAGGGACAGGAGTGGGACAGTTCTGAGGGTCTCTGGCAGAAGGAGGGTCTCTGGGTCAGGGCCAAGGCAGTGGGGGCCGTTTCCTCACTGTTTCCAGGATGGCTTTGTGGGCCGCATGAAACTACTTCGTGGGCCGGATCCGGCCCCCGGGCCTTGTGTTTGACATGTCTGTCCTAGGCGGTAACACAAGTGCTATAAATACAAATACTTTTTTTGTTTTTCTTCTTAGTGTCTTCTAATAGGATTAAAAATATTTCTCTTTTGAAACTCTAGAGGAGCACTGTAATTAATTCAAACATTCAACACTATTAGAAAGGCCAATGATTTGACTTGATATATAACAACTTTTATGAATTAACCACCTCACGGGGAATAATAAATGATGGTGATGATGATGTATCATGTTATAACTCATTGCTAATGTTGTGCTGAATTTGTCATAATGCTCTGCTTCAGTCTTTTAAAAATGTGATTGATTTAGATTGCTGAGTATTTTAGGATTCCTCCAAGGGTACATCATTTAGAGTGCTGTATTAGAAGGGATAAAATGACCATTTTTTCCATTTGACAGCATTTTAAGAGCAGAAATAATTCAAAGGGAAAAGACCAAAGAGATAAAGTTGGCTTTAATAACATAATTGTGTTGACACAGGCCATTGAAATGCACTTCAAGGGTTGCAGGTAATTTTTTTTTCCATCAGATTATTTCATTGCATAATGGTACTTTTCCGCTGTTCCAAACTTTTAGAGGTGAGGAGTCATCTTTACTGGGATCTATACTAAAATTAATATAAATAGTTCTCTGTATTAGAAATCCTGTAACAATAATCCAGTCTCTTTAAAGGCAGAGGTCACGTATACTACATTATTTTCTGAAAATGTCCAGGTAGAACCATTGTCTCCATTTCAAACACACCAACAGAATCCAGAGAAATCATTCCACTCTGTTTTATTGTCTTGATCAAACAATTACACTAAGCATTTTTTAAACTATGGTTTACTGATTCGGTCGCAATGGGTGGATTCACACTACATCACAGTAAACTATCCATCATACTTGATAAATTGAACACACCATGCTTATTACAACATACTAAACCAAAATTAAGAAATTGCATTATTGTTCTGGATCCATTGACACAAAGCTTTAAAAATGGTACAATAAAGTAAAAGGAGCCTTCTATCTATAATTCAATATTCTGTGTCTCACAGTAGCTGAACAAATGCACTGAAGAAAATCACAAGCAGGACAGAATAATTTCTTTTTAATATTCCTTAATAAATGGTATTTACAATATGCTACCTAACCTTTCTTTTTATGATACTGATGTCAAGGTTCCAATAGACAAGACCAAACAAATCAGAACTCCGAGGCTTGAGATTGCCTCAAAGAAGATGTTTATTGGTTACATAGTATTGGCATGGTCAAAAGTGAAACCAAGTCTGAAGTTCCCTTCAAAGACAGACAATATTACAAAGTTGAACTTCCTACCACAATGCTATGCAATCAGCTATGTTCCCAATAGAACAGTTTGGCGGGCTTTCTAACCAAATGCTCACATCCCCCATCCAACAACAGAAATGACCTTGGTTCCCACGGGACAGCAAAATGTTTAGAGTAGTAAAAGTCCTCCACACACCCCTCCCATTTTTGTGGCAACCTAGAAAGAGCAAAATGGTTGCCAGGTTCGTTGTAGAGTTGACAACTACAAGATGTATCTGAGTGCTCTTTACTACCCATAGAACAGTGATATATATTACCTTCAGTAATAATCACACTACTTTCTTCTTTAAAAAAGCATTCAATATTTAAATATTACACTTCATAATATGCACATTAGTATAAAAGGATGCAAAAGGAGGAATACTCAAAGTCATGCAATTATATTCTGATGCAGCTTTCTTCATGGTAGAACCAAAGGGTCAGATTGAGAGAAAAAAATTATATTCAGAATATATTTTCCCAGAAAAAGTACTTTGCACTAATATTCCTTCACAATTAACCAGTGGAACAACCTGCCTCCAGAAGTGGTGAATTCTCCAACACTGGAAGTTTTTAAGAGGAGACTAGACAGCCATTTGCCTGAAATGGCATAGGGTTTCCTACCTGAGCAGGGGGTTGGACTAGATGACCTCTAAGGTCCCTTCCAAATTATTATTATTATTATTATTATTATTATTATTATTATTATTATTATTATTATTATTATTATTATTAATCTACCAGCTGACTTTATATATTTTGATATAAGCATTATGAGAGGCAAAAGAGCATAATTTTTCTTAATAGCTGGAAAACTCTTCCTTATTTGGAGGATGTTCATCAGCTAGTGGGAAAAAGAGAAATGGATTCATAAAACAATGAATTGTAGTTGGAATAAACAAACTGAGTGCATCCTTAAGGAAACTGCAAATATTTGGTGATCAAAGGTTGTGCAACTACAAGAATGAAACAACTCACAGACGTAAATTTGTGGGTAAGCAGATCATCATTAACCAAGAAATTCCAACAAAATCTTGTTTGGTCATACCTGTCTTTTCTACTTTGTTTGCAGAACAGATTTCCAGAAAAAACAAAGCCCAGAGGATTCAGGAAATAATACCTGTATTTTCCATTTGACCCAGGGTGTAAGCAATCAGCTTCTATAAGAACAATATGGGTTTCCTTTCAACTCACCAGCATTTTCTCAAAGTTTCGCGTGCAGGTACTCTCTGATCTTTCAGGTTTAGGACCATTTATGACCTGCTTCATGGAAATAAACTTGAACAACTAAGGAAAGAGTATACATCAAGTTCAGCACCGAGAGCATTCTGTGAAGTGGGACTAATTTCCCATCGCATAGTCAACATGCAGGTTGCATTACCATTGTTTTAAACAAGTAAACAAGACTATATTTCTGTTTCCTTGTATTTCACTCCTGTGACTCCTCTGTCATGAATGACTTTCCTATTGTAACTTAATCCCCATTTAAGAAAATGTTTTTTTAAAATGTATTTTTCAAGTTAGCGATTGCTTTAAAAATGGATATGGGAGTTTACTCATCTGTTATATCATTCAGCTGAATACTATTGCTACAAATTATGCCCAACAAATAGTGAACTGTTAATATCTCTAGCTGCACAGTGGATAGGAATAGTATTAGGACGATATTTTCCTTATAAGTTAAGACTACAGCTCCCAAATTCTCATCCAACATTATTTTTTACCATGCCAGCTGAGGAATGTTGGGTAAACAGGATACCAAGTTGAGGTGGGAGAAAGCTGGTTTTTTAAAAAACTTTTCAACATAAGCACTGGAAAACAAATAATTCCATACTCAATTTTGCACTGGCAAAGAACTGTAGTAAAAAAGATATAGCCTATCCTTGATGCCTTGTTTACGAAGAGTTCTCTGAATAGCAATGTTTCTTAAATGGAGCATGAATCATAAAAGCAAAGTCTTTCCGTTGGGTGGGGCATGATCAAACAGGAATTTTAACAGCAATGTAAGCTAAGAAAAAATAATTCATTAGCTAGTCCATTAAACCCATTATAGAAAAGTGAAATTCTGGCTTTTATTTGAAATGAAGTAGGAAGGAACTGTAGGCAAACTGAGTGTAAGAAATCAAAATAATTTTATCCAGTGCTGCGCTCTGTCAGACAAAGTGGACGTTATGATTTTTTTTAAAAAAAAATCTTATATAGTCAATGCTAACAAAAGAGCTCCATGGGAAGGGCAAATTAAAAAAAAATCAAGATGCCAGTTGCAACCACACAAAAGCCTGCCTTTTTGTGTAAGTGTATTGTGCATGTGACACATGAAAAAAGTGGTAGGGCTTCAATTCTATGGTCATAGCCACCACCTTGACTTCACTGACTCCTCCCGGTCCCTGCCAATAATCAGTGGGATGGTACAGCAGATGAACTGAGCTGAGTCAAAACTAAAACCAGAATGGGTTTTACCAAAATCTCAATTGGAATAGTCTTTATACAGCTACCCTTTGAGATCTTCACATGCACCCTATGGAATCACAGTAGTAGGGAGAGCAGAAAAGAATAGAGCTGGTCTTCTAGTCCAGCTCCCTGCTCAGGCAGGAGAACCTGTACCAGTGATGGCGAACCTTTTAGAGATCGAGTGCCCAAACTGTAACCCAAAACCCACTTATTTATCACCGGGTGCCAGATGGGACGTGGCCCACTGGGTGGGCGTGGCTGTGGTGGTCATGGCAGACGGTGGGTGTAGCCAAAGTGGCCATGGTCACCTCGATGTTGCTCGTGGGGAGGGATGCCTGTGGGGGCCGGAGGTGAAGCAGGATGGGGGTGCCATTGCCATGGGGCAAGGCAAGGCAGGGGCCAGGGCATCTGCTGCCTGATACCATTGGTCCCCGCACACAGAGGCCAGTGAGCTCATGAGGGCTGACTGTGTCCATCAGTAGCCAGAGCCTGCTGGCTCCTTGACCGGTGCACTCTGGAGCTCTGCAGCCCGCCGCCAGCAGTTAAGAGAAGCTGCCTCTGAGCTGGACAGCTGACTGACATCTGAGGAGGCAATGCAGTGGGTTGTGCCCAGGAAAAGGACAACATGTGAGGCCAGGAGGGACGGGGGGGAAGGAAACCAGCCGTGCCGGGATGCATTCGGCCACGTGGGAGCTCGGGTGGCTGGTTGAAGAAGGATGGTTGCCATCTCCGGGGCATGGCATGTGTGCCCACAAAGAGGGTTTTGAGTGCTGCCTCTGGTCACCACCACTGACCTATACCATCTCAGATAAAAAACCTATACCATCTCAGACCACTACTGTGATAGATGTTAAAAATAGTACTGGAGAGATAACCGTATTCAGCACTGTCTCACTGGCAGACAGCCATCTTCTAGCTCCTCAAGCCTAAGATCTGAGGTGCAAGAATTAATTCAGGAATGCTCTGAGACTAAATAGTGCCTGAAAAACATCTATTGTAGCTATTCTAGCTTGCAATATTTCAGGTTTGTAAGGATTATGTTTCTGCTGGCTCACGTCATGACAAGTCACTGAATGATGCGAATATAAAACAAACAAGAAAGAAATAATGATGTGTGAAAAGTGTATTGATGACATCTTCATAACATTTCCTGCAAGTCATAACTTATGAAGGAGAACAAATGTTTGTTCATTTGGGAGGAGGGTTTTTGAAAAAAACCATAGAGCAACAATTTTAATGTACCGCCCTTGATGCTTCAGGAGCCACATTAAAAAAATAAAGATAAACTTGCAATTATGGGAGAAACCCATTCTGGCAAGCTTTTTGCCAATTCTGCTAATAGAGAAAAATTGCATTTGAAATTAATGATAAATCTAAGAACCTAAACATTCAGGTGTTAACATTTTGGGGCAGATGTCTGCAGTAGAGAAGTAGAGGAGAGTATCAAAGATGATCAGGGATCTGGAGGATAAAACATATAAAGAACGATTGCTGGAATTGGGTATGTCTAGTTTAATGAAAAGAAGGACTAGGGGTGACATGATAGCAGTATTCTAATATCTGAGGGGTTGCCATAGAGAAGAGGGGTCAACCTATTCTCCAAAGCATTTGAAGGTAGGACAAGAAGCAATGGATGGAAACTAATCAAGGAAAGAAGCAACCTAGAAACCTAGAACTAAGGAGAAATTTCCTGACAGAACAATTAATCAGTGGAATGACTTGCCTCCAGAAGTTGTGGCTGCTCCAACACTGGAAGTTTTTAAAAAGAGATTGGACAACAATTTGTCTGAAATGGTATGGGGTTTTCTGCCTGAGCAGGGGTAGGACTATCAGTGATGGCAAACCTTGTAGAGACTGAGTGCCCAAACTCCAACCCAAAACCCACTTATGTATCATCGGGTGCCGGGTGGGTGTGGCCCTTTGGGTGGGTGTGGCCCTTTGGGTGGGCGTGGCCCTTTGGGTGGGCGTGGCTGCAGTGGTAGCATCAGACTGGGTGGGACTAAAAAGTTCAATCAATCAATTCCAACTTTGTGAGAACTTTTTTTCCCTGCAAGAAGTTGAAATTGATTGATTGAACCTTTTTCTTTTTGTACATGGCGGCGGAGGCTTAAAGCGAAAAGGTTTTATAAAACCCAGCTGAAGGCCTAGGACTGGGGTAATGGGCCATAGGTTCACCACCATGGGACTAGAAGATCTCCATGGTCCCTTCCAACTCTCTTATTCTGTTATTCTATTCTGAGCTTTCCTGGAAGTAACTATACCATGATTGTTTCCATATGATCTTTTGCTTCTGGCTTTGTCTTTGTGGCTGGTTGAACTGGGCTTGCTACACTAGTCAATGTGAATTTCAGGTTTATACCTTGCATGCCTTCACTTTGAAGAAGAATATTGGACATTTTTCTTCTGTTTCATGTAAACATGAACCATCTATGGTATGTGCAATATGTATCAGACAGGGACAGAGCTTTGATCATTTTTTGAGCCCACTGCAGATGTGGATGGTATGTTCCTTTCCCAGTATAAATCTGTGTTGTTTTCTTAAAGAATGCTGGGTTTTTTGCCAATGTTGAAAAAAAAGAGTTTGCCAATATGATAATCTTTTATAGGGGCAATAAGGAAGGACATGCTATCTTGTTTTTCCCATTAGGCCAATCCCCAAAGATGTAGTTACTGCAACAGGTTTTCTTCTCATGAATTTTGTCATGCCCTGATAGTTTGCTGTTTGTTTGGGTATTGATTTTGATATTGAGTTAATTGGTAAATAAAATTGTATCCTGTATTCAATATGATCCATGTTGTAAAGCCTCCTCTTTCTCAAACTTTCTCAAACCCAGATTATTGGGGGCAATTAAGCTGACTTTGTAATAATGCCGCTTGGGGTGTGTGTGTGAAAGCCCTAATAAGCAGGCATATACATAGAATGAAGGCTACTGCTAAGCTTGTAAGCCGCCCTGAGTCTTCGGAGAAGGGCAGGATATAAATGGAATTAAAAAAAACCAACTCAGTATATTATGAACAAATATTCTAGGGTTGTTTTACAAAGTCAGGGATACAGAACATTTAAAAGATCCAATCTTAGATCATTTTATGGTTTCCCATTGGCCCTGTGTTGTAAGTCATCATCAAAAAATATCCTCTAAATGTTTCAATTTATTATTCCTCTTTTTTATCTATTCTTATAGATGGGTCAAATTCATTTAAATGTTCTAGAAATTATACTAAAAACATGAAATAAATTGATTCAGCATAATAATACATAAAGGAATTAATTCAATAGTGACATTAAGAGAAGTTTGAAGAATGGTGTTTTAAAATTGTATTACTAAAATCTGTCAGGAAAAAATTTCAATTTTGTATTGTAAAGATTCTTAATTATCAAAAGACGTTCACTTTCAGTTCAAAACATCAATATCTTGGCTTTGTCTTAAGTCTATAGTATTATAGTTTTAGATTCTTCTTTATCTGAGCTTTTGAAAGGAACATCATTTGCTTTGTGAATGACAATGGGTGTGAAAAAGTTGGTCTGAGGGTCTGATTAAAGTCACTGTACACTATTAGCTAGTGTGAATATCGATAGAAACTATATACAAAGTATATCTATATACTTTGAATGATATTTAAAATGGAAAAAGCAGAATGAAATTTAACAGATAATGCAATATTCTTCAGTCAGGAAACAAAAGAACAAAGCAAAATTAATTCTAATCAGACAACACCACGTCTTCTACTAATGTTGATGATGTGAATAATATGCATAATATTGCATATCCTGTTTCTAGCACTGCCATAATTTTGTGGTGATTATAAAATATAATAAAAGAAGTAACGTGATCTTAATTTGAACAATTAAGAACCTAATTTTCTAATGAAAATTAGCATCTCCTCCCAACATTATTTTTGATATTTTGCTACCCACTAAAAACCCCAGTGAATGATTTGTACTAACATTTATAATATTTGGTGCAGGAAACTATTAGTAAATATGATTAAAATATTAAACTTTTAAAAGATCAGTATATTCTTTATACAACGGACTTCTAGATGCCAGGCAAGCATGAAGCAGAAATCAAAACCTCATGAATTCAACTTCATTCCCGAAATATTTGCCTTAATATATTCCTAGATATTTACACAAATGCATATAAACCTGCTGTTTTCCTTGCATAAAGCAAGACAGACCAATAGATTTTGAACTGAAAATATTAAAATTTGAATCACATCATAATTCTATACATTGCATTAGTATCTTGGTTTATAACCTCTTGAAGAAAAGCTGTAGAGATATGTTCATTGAAACCCTACCTCATAGATGGTCTCGCTTTCAGGTCTTCCAGCCTCAAGGTTAGGATTTCAGATGGTACAACCTTGTCTTCTCAAAAGAATGGTGTGGTGGTATTCATGCATCTCCCAAGACATTGTCTCATGTAAGTGGGGGATGCAGTCATAATAATCCTCTAGGAATGTAGCACTGATCCATTAACTGTTGCTGCACCCATAAGGGATTATGTGAAAATCCATCAGAAACTGCCTTGGTCTACTGGAAGAATGCAAGGTTTCAAGTTCATTTAGAGACATCTGACATAGGCCTTTACTGCTAATTCACTTGTACACTGCTTGATTTAATGTCCCAATAATGAATAGATTGATCTTCAGCTATTGTTTTACTTATTGATCCAGTTCCCTGTGCCAATTAGGGAAATTACTTAATGTAAACAGCTATATCTGTTTATACAAATGGCTCACTTTAGTTTAAAATAGAACAGGGTTCACGATAAACCGAATGCATACATATTCAGGGAATAATTCTTTTTATGATTTTTTAAAATCAAAATAAAACTGTTGCTAAGATTCCTTGCCAGGAATTGCTTTTAATAATTTGCATTCATATTTCATGTTTTGTAAACTCAGTAGGTTGTACTACTGAGATTATGAATGTATCATTAAACAAGCAGGTAATTCTGTGAAAAAAATTTTTTAATAGGAAATGTTCATGTTATATTCCACTGCACGTGGTTGGAGGACTTTTGGTGTTATATAGCTATGTTACACCAAATCTTTAAGCAGGTATCATATCTATTTGCAAATACAATATGTGTATGTTTTGATGTGGAAACCCAGATTGCTTCGATTGCTCAGAATCAACTGCCATAAATCCAATATGGAAACAATTTGCTGAGTGCTCCATGCCCTGCCAACCTCATGGTTGAACTACCCTTGGCAATGTGCTATTGGTACATATGGCAATGTTGGGCTGCCCTTGAAGAAAACACTGAAGGTTCAGTTTTGAAAGAATACGGCGTGTTAGAAAGATGAGGCAAATGGGATCATAACGAGATAATTCTACAACAAATGTCATAGTAACTTATTGGTTTCTAAAGTCAATTCAAATTAAGCTTATATAATTAGAGACCCAAATAGCTAAAGAAATCCTTCTTTATGGTGCCCACTTGAAAGGGAAACTCTTCTCCAAATGATTAATACTCTCTATAGCATGGGTGTCAAACCCGCCGCGTCACGTGACATATTGCAACGGATCACAATTTTTTTTTGCATTGCCAGAGTTGGGGTGGGCACGGCCTCCATATCATGCAACCAGCCTGCAGGCCGGCAGTTTGACACCCCTGCTGTATAGTTCTTGCAATCATTTTGACACCAAGTCAAGATTCTCTTCTTGACTTAGGGAATTTCTGTTGATGTAGCCTGTCCTGATCAATTTTATTTCCTTTTAATTCACTTAATGGTAATTTGTAGCAATACAAGTGAAAACATCTATTTAATGACCCTCTATTTGAGATACAACAAATCTAATTTTGATTTAGATATTCCCACCTGCCCAAACAACAGAGAAGTCCACTATACCCAAAGAAATCCAGCTGAGGCAGTTTAGTATGGATTAATTTTGTGTTATTCATGGGAAATTCATTTTACTTGTGTAATGATTCCCACTAATTGATCTTGAATATAAAATGCTAAAATTAAAAAAATGATACAATAACTGCATATAAATGTACAAGGCTGATTTCAATATAGATATTTATTGGTAAGCAGATCACAGATGTACAGATACTATAGCAGCTTGAAGAATAATGAATACAGAACAAAAAGTAGTATAAAATTTAGACTTTTTGAATGTTGCAATTTAACATAAATGTAATATAATGATACATTTAAATATTTCTTCTAATTAGATGTCTTTAGCTTGTACTAATGTACAGTACTAATCTCCTGAGTTTTGTACTGATGAAATCTAATAGTAATGAAACATATGCCAGGCAATAAAATACATTTAAATTATGACAAGTTATTGATTTTGGAACAAAAGTCCTCAATGACAATATTAATAAAAATTCATAACACAATCATGCTCAGTTAAAACAAAGAAGGCCCCATCAGCCAAATATGAAATCCTACAGGATTATGATCATTATGTCATGGTTCCGACAGATGAAACTCAGATTCACTGGAAGTCAATTTTGTCAGGACAAGCTATAAAATGTCACAAGAGACTAGGTTGGTCTCCTAACTGCAGGAATTCCAAAGGCTGAGCAGCCTCTTCAAGAAAGCTTTGGTAATGTAGTTATCACCCATACTTTACAAAGAACACAGGGATATGCTTCCTCAGTTGAAATAATCCCCAGTGTAGGTTAAGACATATAGAAAATCCCAAAGATTTCCCCTTATTTCATAAATGTGATGAAGAAAGAGATGTACAGGTATTTCAGTTGTATTCTCCAGTATATAGTCATGGACTTGCCTTTAGTTCAGGGTTCATGAGGTTTAAAGAACTCTCATTGACAGGCTTACAAAAAGGCAGTTGTTAGTCAGCAACGCTACAACCCAAGTCACCCATTTCTTCACAAACACTGTTTTAATCAGATGTTGGGGCAATGAGGGAGTATTGATATGCAGGTTCTGAGGTTTTGCTTGTAAAAAATACAGGAAACCAGAAGTTGCCTTTAAGCTTTACGTTTTTTATTCAGCTGAACTTCAAATCTTGCTTTGAAATCTTTGTGTTTACTTTTGCAGCCAAATGGCAATGTTGTTTAATACCAAGAATCTTTCACATCTAATGTTATACTTTAAAAGTGCATTCTGATCTAGCGCATCTGCTATTTGACTAAGAATCCTAAGTGTCAATGACATAAAATGAAGGAATTGTTACGGACACAACTCCAGTCTAAGCAGCTGATGTCCCCTTGCAGCTGGAAGAACTGCCAAGGAGAACAAATTATGGTCTATATTACCATATCATCCAGTCAATATTCTTTGTTCCTATATTGGTATTACTGCCAATCTGCATAATACATCAATACAGTACAAAGCCTATAATGTGAACCACAATTATCTGAATATAAGACCCATTCATATAAAACCAATCTTGGAAATCTATTTGGCTACAATCAGAGTAATTACAAACTTGGATAGCATGGCTTATCCTGACTATAAATACATGGGCAGAAGAGAATGTAAGCCAGAAGACAGCTTTTTTTTCCCTTGCCCTCATTGCCAAAATAGTTATATCCATGCAAAAAAGTAATTGATGCTTGGGCTAAATTAATCACAAGCAAGACTTTAAAAAGTTAGTTTTAAATAAATATTACTGTTCTCTGTTACAATGTAGCTTAAAGAGTGATATGAACCAAGAACTGATACAGGTAGTTCTTGACTTAAGACTATTCAAAGTTACGATGGACCCTCCCCCCCAATATACTTACAACCTGGATTTGAAGTTCTGATGGCCACACCCCTCCCCCTGTGATCAGATGTCTATGGAGATTCTCAGTCATCCAGGTCATGGTTGTCCCAAAGGTGCCTTTTTCAAGAGGCAACTGGACTTTCTTGTTTTCTTTGAAGAAGTTTCGCTTCTCATCCAAGAAGCTTCTTCAGTTCAGCTTTTTGGATGAGAAGCAAAATGTCTTCAAAGAAAAACAAGAAAATCCAGTTGCCGCTTGAAAAAGCACCTTTGGGACTGTGATCACATGATTGCATTTTAGGCAATCAGCAACCAGCCCACATTTACAGCCATTTGCAGCATCCCACTGTCATGTGATTACAATATACTTGTTGTTGTTGTTAGTTGCGAAGTCGTGTCCAACCCATCGCGACCCTATGGACAATGTTCCTCCAGGCCTTCCTGTCCTCTACCACCTTCTGGAGTCCATTTAAGCTCACGCCTACTGCTTCAGTGACTCCATCCAGCCACCTCATTCTCTGTCGTACCCTTCTTCTATTGCCCTCAATCTTTCCCAGCATTAGGCTCTTCTCCAGTGAGTCCTTCCTTCTCACTAGGTGGCCAAAGTATTTGAGTTTTAGCTTCAGGATCTGGCCTTCTAAAGAGCAGTCAAGGTTGATCTCCTCTAGGACTGACCGGTTTGATCGCCTTGCAGTCCAAGGAACTCGCAGGAGTCTTCTCCAGCACCATAGTTCAAAGGCCTCAATTCTTTGGCGCTCAGCCTTTCTTATGGTCCAGTTTTCACTGCCATACATTGCAAGATTACAATATATCGGGACCAGCATTTACTTCGGGTTTCTGGCAAAATATGCCCACTGCAGAAAATGTGATGTTTCAATGACCACAGTATTTATTTAATGACTGGCACAAAAAAGTAAGAAAATCAGACTTACAACCTTAATTCTAGGCTCAATTATGACTCAATTTGTAAGACAAGGACTACCTCTCTCTAAAAATATTTTTCATTAGGAAGGCCCAAGAATTTTTGAAGTTACTGTGTTCAGCATCTTACTTAAAATTGATTTTGCTTTGCATCCCATTTGTTTCAAAGATGGAAATCACAAACCACCATCAACAAATACATTTCTTTGCAGCCCTCCCACAAAATGCAAGCATCTCAACCAAGGAACTCAAAAGGTGCTTTTTTTCTTTGAGGAAGAAAAAAAAACCCCAGTTCAGTTGCCTTTTGGGAAAAAAACACAAAAACTTTTGAGAAAAACTATGATCTGGATGATTGAGAATCTCCACAGACTCTCAACCAAGGGGTTTGAGACTGTGGCTTTAAAATATAATATAGAAACATTTTCAGATAAAAATATTCCAGTCTTAAATAATTGACTTAAGCGGTTCAACTGGCTTTTTGCATGTGTAATGTTTGGCCAGGGAAGGGAGGTGTCCTCTTGAATACCAACTTGATGATGCCCGTTTCTGTGATTTAAACATGGTTCATGTCATCCGATTTAATATCCTTTTTCAGTTTGGCCAGGCGCATGAGGCATTCATCTCTCCACTCTCTCCTGGCATTTAGGTGCTCTGGATCACTTGGAGTTTTTTTAACCATGGCCTGAAACAAAGACAAAATAGCTATACATTAAGATAAAGGGTCACTTTATGATAGCCTGAATTGGCATGACTGACGATCATGCCCTTACAGTTTTCTTGGCAATGCTATAGAAATGATCCGATACTGTCTTTTTTCTTTTTGACTCCCAGTTTAGTCTGGATTTTGGGTGGTTTCCTGGGCAAGGATTGCTCAACGGTCCTTGTCTGCTTAGTTTCTAAATCAGGCAAGGTCAGTTAAGTGCTGCCATCTAGCTGGGACTGCTTAAGTAGGAAACCAATCAGTCAGCCCAGCAGCATTCCCCCTACAGCAGTGTTTCTAAAAACTTGGCCAGCTGAAAATGTGTGGACTTCAACTCCCAGAATTCCCCAGCTAGCTGGGAGAATTGGCTGGGGAATTCTCGGAGTTGATGTCCACACACGTTCAAGTGGCCATTCTACAGCTGCTAAGCACACTCTGCTCTTTTTAGGAGAGATTTTTTTAAGGGACGCGGTGGCTCAGTGGGTTAGGACGCTGAGCTTGTCGATCAGAAGATCGGCAGTTTGGCGGGTCGAATCCCGAGTGCCACGTAGCAGAGTGAGTGCCTGTTACTCGTCCCAGCTTCTGCCAACCTAGCAGTTCGAAAGCACGTAAAAATGCAAGTAGAAAAATAGGGACCACTACGGTGGGAAGGTAACAGTGTTCTGTGCGCCTTTGGCGTCTAGTCATGCCGGCCACATGACCACGGAGATGTCCTTGGACAAGCACTCGCTCTTCGGCTTTGAAACGGACATGAGCACCGGCCCCTAGAGTCGGAAACGACTAGCACGCATGTGCGGGGGAACCTTTACCTTTTACTATCTTGCCTTTTAGGGCTTCCAAAATGATGGTAGTTTTATTCTTTCTGATAGCATGGAATAACTTGTTAATACTTCTTTCTTGTTGCACAGTAGCTCCAACTTGACTACAATACAGTAGATCAGTTCATGAGTGAATGCCTGACCTGGGTGAAATTCTGATGCCTCCCCCCCAGTTAATTTAATTTATGAAGAGACCTCACATCTACTTCACATTGGAACAGCAACACTTTATTGCTAGGAAAATGCCTTTCTTTTCCAATCTGTACGTTTGTTATTATATTCATGAGTATACTGGTGTTCATGATAAACAAGTGTCTCCTCTAATCCTTGCAGACTTCTAAGACATTTAAGATATCTTTTTCCAATGTTCTTATCCTATGTGCTACTGCAGTGTTTGGCAAAACCTGGTATTGCCAAATATCCTGGAATACATCAACCAAAATTCCAAACTAGTGGCCCATTGGTTATAATGACTGACAGTTCCAGGAACTCTAGTCTGACATATCAGGACACTATCCGGCGGCGATGAATGCACTATTGCTTTTGAAAAGATCTTCTCATTCATCCAGTTTTTAAAAAGTTTCTCTGCTCACCATGCCATTAAACTATGCTCCGCATTGTGAGGTTGTTAACAATAACATGCTTGTCCCTTTCCAGCAGAGCTATGCTATCTCTATTACATGGGAACCAGATACTTGAATATTGGCACTGGATGAAGGCTTGAGAGATTATCCAGAATGAATGGTTTAGAATTCTGCCATCTTTTTTTGACAGTGAAATCCTAGAGAAATAAATATGATGCGATGATACCTATTTAATAAAAACCTCAAGCCAAGCAAAGAGAACTCACTTTTTCGCTTTACTAACCTCTGAACAATAAAAGAGGATGATGGCCCAATTAAAATTACCTTGCCCCATTCCTAACTTACCCCCGAATCTACTGCCTTCTGAAGCTAAAAAATAAAGCCGTCATACTGATTTTCAGATAACATTTTAATCATCTGACTACTTTTTCTCCTTATATATATTATAAAACACCCTGGATTAGAAGCTGTTTTTATACCGGTATATACCTTTTGGAAGCAAGTTGCAGAATGACATGCGGACCAACAGTTCTCTATTTTCACATTGTTTTAAAAGATACTACAGTCCTTAAAAATCAGGCTCTAGAGGTTAAACAAATACTGAAATAATGATTGGGCAAGGATTACTATATTAAGGAATGTGAACTTGAAGAAGGAAAGAATGAAGTCGCTTTAAAATAACACTTCGATAGTCCTTGACTTACACCCATTCATTTAGCAACTATTTGAAGTTACAACAGCACTCAAAAAAGAAACTTACAACTGGTCCTCACATGACTGTTATCCCCCCAGCCCTGTTTGGCAATTGGCACGTATTTACAATGGTAGCAGTGTCCCCGGAATATGTGACTGCCGTTTATGACATTCCAATATGCAACGTCAATGGGAGAGGCTGGATTTATTTAACCATGAGATTTACTTAAAAATTGCAGTGATTTGCTTAACAACTATGGTAATAAAAGTCATATAACTGGATGCAATGCACTTAACAACCATCTTGCTTAGTAACAAAAATTCTGTTTCCAATTGTGGTCATAAGGTAAGGATTACCTGTAAGTTTGCTAAATACAGAAGATAATTCATTTTATTTAATAACAGTCACATGTGTGTTGAATGAATAATGTAATCAAAATATACAAAACCTGAGCATTTTAACCCACTTCTAACCATGTATATAATCTCTATCTAAAACAAAATATTGCATTTTGAGGATCTGCAGAGTATAATTTGTTTTTTTTTTCTTAAAAAAAATCACACTGTCATATTTCTGTTTTGTTCTTAACAGACAAAACAATAGGAACAACTGACAATAGGAACAACGCAATGCATGCGACATATCAAGAACCAAAGGTTTATGTGTGCCAACCACACAGCAAATCTCAAGACTGCTGATAATAAATAACAAAATGATTAAAAGTCAATTAATCCAAATAAGGAAACCCAAAATTGATAAATTCGTAGAACACCCAAGATGCTAATGCAGTTGATACATTTTGTGAATTCAGCCTGATAAGTCAGTTTGTACACATACCTCATTGATTTTCTGTTCTGTTTCCCCAGCAAAATCTGGTATTGGTCCAAATGTTTTCAAGACATGGATAATACCTTTACGGTATCTCTCGCAATAGTTCAGCATTCCTGAAAGAGAATAGGAAACTGTTTAATGTTTCCCAAACAAAGTAAGTCTACATTGTTACATACCACTGAATTTGAGTGGAATTATCGACTGCCTAGAATTCATTTTTTTTCTGTCTAAGGTTCCAAACAGCTGTCTGCTAATTCTTTGCAAAGAATGAAGCCCCAAGAAAAAAAATCTACAACATCCTTTGAGAACTTCCTTGTTTCCAAGCAAGATATATTTTACACTTCACAAAAATCCTCTTCCTTGAGATTGATCCCAGCAATTCAAAAGTTCAGACTGTTTAATAGCACTCATAATTTCAGCCAACATTATTTGGAAAGAAGAGAAGCAGCTGGAAGCTGATGAGCAGAACAAGCAAATAAAATGGTCAATAGATATAAGGGAGTTTTGGTTTTGAGGGTTGTTTTGGATAATTGTTTTTTTCCTCATTATTAAGGAACTACTGCATCTGTTTATTTGAAGAATTCAGGGTTTGAGTAGTATCAGCTCTATCAGGTAGACCAAATAGGAAGCACAACTAGGTGAGCTAATTCTATTTTATTGTAAAGCTATATTAGAGAATTTTGCAAGTCTGGAAGAAGAATTCTACCTTTCTCTCCTTTACACACAAGAAATTAGGAGGATTTCTTCTGAACGTTTTGCCCCACCCACTATCCCACTGCAGACGATGCTGTCTCTTATCTGACAATCTTTGGCATCTTTGGGTCCAGTCAGCCAAGGTCATTCCCACATACCATTAAAAACAGGAACTTAAGCTAATGCATTAAGAGAAAAAACATTTGGGAGCTTGCAATCAGTGAGCAAACAGGAGAACAAACTGGAAGAGGGAATTAGATGAATAGAAGAATTTACTAATCTTCCACTTTCAGAGACAAAACATCAAGATAAATTCAGTGATTGGATGAAGAATCCAGAGCTCAAGGTTCTGAAAATATAAGCGTCCCAGGTTCTTTAATGTATACCCAGGTTAGTGGGCCCCAACACTCCAAGGGAGCCAATACAGCTCCTGGCCTGACCCCGGCCAACACACCATAAGTACACAAAGCTAATATTCATAATTTACTATACCACTTCTCTTTTCTCCTCTTCAGTTACAACTTCTGTTCCTCCACTACTTCTCTTTGTGAGCCCTATTTCTGGAAAACAGTAATACTTATATTTGTCTTAGACTTCTTTAGGTGGTTTTAGTTTCCCAAATGAACACAAACCACCTTCCCTCTCACGCCCACACCACAACTCCAACACCATCACACTCTGCTGCCTCTCTGCTCAACTTTTATAGTCACACATTTCAGGTTGACTACCTAGGGCACTAGCAGCCCAAGTGCTGGCCATTTTGCAGGCAGCCTGTCTTCTCACAAATATCCATCTTCTACTTCAAACAATTCTTTAAAAAGAATAGACAGTTACCAAGAATAACTACATTAAAATAGAAAGCCCACAGGAGAAGGCTTGGACCCCAACTGGTATGACAATTTCCTGATTAGCAGGTCCAGTCCCCTGAAACTGGAGTGGCTGAACTGGAGATAATTAGGCAACCAGAGAGATATCTGCATGAGACCCTCCAAAATATGATAGCTTTTTCCGACTTTTGATAAAATTCTTATTTTTAAGGAAAATGGGGAAGGAGGACATTGAGGATGAAACATGTGTTCCTAAATTAGGGATCTAGCCTAAGGATGATGAAATCTTTTTATATTAAAAACATACCTCCAGGAGATTGGGGGGGATTTTTTATTGTAATTTGACCTTTACAAACAAAACATAAACATACAGGCTTGTGGATCACATGGTGACTTGTTTGCCTGGTCCAAAGGTTGTAGACATACAGATCAACTGCTAGGCCACGGTGTAAGCCATAGCAGTTTAGATTTGTTAGGTGCCTAGGAATGTGAGGGACAAGCCAAGTTTGCGAAATGGGTTCAACTTGGAATCCAGCTGCTATGGCATAAAACCAAAAGGCTGGCAAATCAAGTTTCAAATTGATTCTTGGAGGAGAGCCCAAAGGCAGTGTAGCATCCAGTTCAAAAAAAGTTTAGCTATAGTATTTCAGGAAATAAAGGACCAATACTGGAAGAGGGTTAATGAAATATTAGGAAAGGTTCATATCAACATTTTAAAAAAGGACTTCCCATTTTTCAGCTACTTATGTCAAACGTTACTTGTGACTAATGCACATGTTTGTCATTTAATTTACAACAATATTCAGTCATGATCTTTGTGTAAGTGTCTGGCTGTAAAATCAAGACCATTACATATGCCAAAGAGGAAGCTCTGCATGAATATGAGAGAATTCCTACTCCTAATCTCAAGAAATGTGCCCAGAAGTCTGCAATCCTTGGCATACTTACTTACTAAAACTGATGGAGGTATAATAGAGTTCACCTTGAGTAAACATGAACAGATTACCAATGTCTATTGTTTATATATTAACTCAAGGACTATACTTTTTAATGAGCTAATGTAAAAAGGGGAACCATCAAATGATATCCTATTTCAAAATATCTCTAAGAGAGTGGTCAGAAAAACATTGCAGTAACTTCTGAATTTCAACCGTAATAGTGCCTCTTTTTATATTCTGCAAAATAGAATACAAAGTTTTTCCAAAGCATTAACAGCGCAGCTAATAAAAATATTAGCTGCTTCCAGTTACACACACAATGATGTTTAATGAGAAGCCTTTTAAAGATGTTACTTTTTACATTATGAAGATCACAGTTGTAATCTTTTTTTTAAAAAAAAAACAGGTTGAAAAAAAGTACTTTTGCTTAAAAAAATAAAAAAAAATACTGATATTTCTTTCCTGTTGGCATGAACTATACCGAGATTTAAAAAAGCTAATTCGGGTGAAGCTGGTTGTTAAAAGCCAAATGGCCTGTCTTTAAGTGTTTTTGGGAAGGTTGAAAACAAACAGGTAATCTCACTACCTCTGTGGAACCTGAAAAGATTAGACTCATACACAGGAGGTCCTTTGTTCCATGATGATATAGTTATAGGGTACCTGAGAAAATTGTTTTAGTAGCACTGCACTGCTGACGTTTTTTTATGCTAAAATGATCTGATACTTTTTTTAGTATCCTTCTGCCAAAATGTTAAACTGTCCAGCTCCAGGACCCAAAATCAATACTCACCACTCTTCGCATTAATTCAATTTGATGTCCTTAAACTACCTTCTCCTATTAAAAATGTTGTGGGCTTGCTTTCTCCTTGTTATGTTTCTTTTTATTCTCATGTTACTTTTCTCTTTCTCTTTGCAATGACTTGCTGTTGGCATTTGCTCTTTATCCCAAAGCTTCTGGCATACAGTATTCTACTGTTGCATAAGAGTTCTCTTCCCAGCTATCAAAGCTAAAACTCTGCTCCTGTACATGTTTGCTTTAAGGTACGTCTCAGAGGTATCTGTGAGATTTATTCCCATCTAAAGCAGGATTCTCATCAATTGCTTAAATCAGGGCTTCTCAATCTCAGCAATTTTCAAATGTATGGACTGCAACTCCCAGGATACCCCAACCAGCATACATCTTAAAGTTGCTGAAACTGAGAAGCATGGACTAATAGCATCTTCTATGGTTTTTAAAACATGCCAGAGTGGACAGACCTCACCAATGGCTGAAAGACAGTGAAGGATTCCATATGACTCTAGTAAGGACATGTATATATCAGAATGATAGTGGTTTTCAACACCATGTTTTGGTTTCTAATTCTCATCATTCTCAGGAACATGTTCCAAATCAGAACTTTGTAGGACCTGTGGCAAAAACACCTGGAAGATACCAATCACCAGCCTCTATTTTAAACCTTCAAATATCAGATTATTTATTCCAGAATAGTCACACAACTTAGTAAATATATTTTTAGCTGGTTGAGGATGGACCAAGTTAACAGGCTTGAGAAAGCTTCAGTGATACAATGGACTCAAATGATTATTTCTTGTTAAATCACGTGAGAAAACTCTATCTGCAGTTAGAAATGATGTGGAATAGATTACACAGGCTTTCAAAATCCACAAAGCCAGAAACAGCTCATCAGATTTAAATAGGAATAATGGCTTTGCCTGTTACAAAGGGGAAGTGGGAGAACAAAGCTTCCTTCGAGGCCAGGGGTAGGAAGCCTTGGCTCTTTTATGACTCGTGGACTTCAACTCCCAGAATTCCTGAGTCAGCATGGCTGGTTCAGGAATTCTGAGTATTGAATTCCACAAGTCATAAAAGAGCCAAGGTTGCCTACCTCTGTTCTAGGCCCTAACAACCAGTTGGAAGTTTATTATTTTTATTTAATTTATATTTGATCTTTCTGTAAATCTGGGAAGGCCAAGGCAGCCTTCAATTTTACAAATAATAAATAATAAACTTCGTAGTGAGATGGGCGGCAAACAAATGTAATAAATAATAAAAGCTATAGAACAAAAATGTAACTAAAAACACAGTGACTAAGCCATGGAAAAAAAGTTTAAAATTAATAACCTTGAAAAGATGGTGGTTCTCTGGAAAGGCAGCCACTCCCAAACTACATGACAGTGAGCGATCACCACAATTTTTAGCTAATGGAAAAGTTATAATCATGCCAGGAAAATAATAGTATGTTTAAACATGGTGCAACAGATAATTTTTTTCATAAAATAGCTCAAAGAGCCAACCAAAATAATTACTGTACAATACTACTTTGAATAGAAATCTCCAGAACCTAATAATATTGAATAATAGTAATAATAATAATAATAATAATAATAATAATAATAATAATAATAATAAAAACACATCTCACAACCACATATATATTGAGAGAGAGAGAATGTTCATGATATAATCATAACTTTGAGAAGTGGACAAAATGACTGCAGATATCTGTTCATGGAAATGATTTATGCACTTGCATCAGGTATAACGATGCCAGAAAATAATGCCAACATTTGCATATTACTGCGCATGTGTCATCTTTTTGATGTCATCATGGTTGTAACAGAAATTGTTGACCAACACCTATTTGGTTTAGAAATGTCTGCATTTAACTATCACAAGTTACAAACCTTCAGCATTTAGATGCATTGTTTCCAGAGGTCCCATAAACGCATACCGCATTCCCAAGCCATCAGACATCACAAGGTCTAGATCATCTGGCGATACTATTCCATCCTGTATAAAAAAATATTGATTTCTAACGTTAAAGAATTGTAGAATTAAAACTTACTCTATAATCGCTTTATGGATAGGAAATACGGCAAAACAAAAGGCTAAAATTAATTGTAGAACAAAAGTTGCTGATGGGTCTATCAATCTGCATGGTGGTTTACAGAATAATATGGTCTTTCAGGTTATTTCTGATGGCTGGGGAGGATAGTGCAAAGATATCAATTTTTATTTTAAAAAAAGATTTTTTTAAAAAAAGAATTCAGAATTGCAGGGGTTCTGTTGCTATTTTAGATGTAGCATGCTTATCTGAAGGCATAGAGAGCTTTAGCTGTTTAGCTGCCAATGGGAAAACCATACAAAATTATACCTCTGACTTTGAGTGATTTGTGCCTGACGAGTGAAGTGATCAATGGCATAATCTAAAGTGGTTATTAGATGAGCTGAGTTCAGCTTGAAGGAGACTTTATTTTTGGCAGGACAATGAGTGCTTCTCTCAAAGATAACCATAAACTATGCAGCCTTCCTGAACATGGCATAAAATTGCTTTCCAAGTGATAGAAGTCCTGGACATAATTCGAAATACAGGTTCTTGTGATGATCCAATTTCTTTATATTACAAGTAGTCCTTGACTTACAACAGTTCATTTAGTGACCATTCAAAGTGACAAAGGCACTAAAAAAAGTGACTAACAACTTTTTTGTCATGCTTAAAACCATTGCAGCGGCCCCATGGTCATGTGATCAAAATTCAGATACTTGGCAACCAACTCATTTAGGACAGTTGCAGTGTCCCGGGGTCATATTTTGCGATCTTCTGACAAAGTCAACGGGGAAGCAGATTCACTTAACAATCGTGCTATTAACAAGTGCAATGATTCACTTAACAAGTGTGGCACGAAAGGTCATAAAATGAGGCAAAACTCACCTAACATCTGTTTTGCTTAGCAACCGAAATTTTGGGCTCAGTTGTGGCCGTAAGTCAAGGACTACCTTGTATTCATATTCAATGATGTTGTGGGATCTTGTTCTTTTGGTCAGAAGGACAAAAGAAGCCTTGCGTTCCTGCACTGCTCCTTGTGGTCATGAGTGTGATGTTATGATGCAAAAGGGGGGGGCTGCATCATAATGCTAGAATGTTATCTGCCCACCACTACCCTTGAAAAAAGTGATCCAGTATTATTGATATTTTGCAGCTTGACTTTTCATCATATAATATACCAGCTTCCATTACAGTATGATTTTGGAGGATTTCATTCACCTTTTCAACTGGGGTGTGTGGTGTGTATGTGCATTATGCAGAGGTGAAAATGGACAAATATAATAATTAAATACAGAACATGCAACTGCCATATACGTTATTACACGTTGGATGCATCATGAAAGCAATCCACATGGCCTAAACATGCCCAGCTCCTTATGTTTATTAAGAGGCAACTCCCAGTTTCCAACACAGCATGTCATAAGATGCTGTTTGAAGCTCAGTTAACATCCAGAGAATACATTTCCAAGCAAACCAGAACACCCAAAAAACAGGATAGGACAAGTCCCTCAGTACAGATTCACCTCCTGTTTCTTGAAAGCTCTTCCTAGCAATATACTTTTAAATGTATTGTTTTTACAATAAACTTAGTTTAGAATATATGCTGTTAACAAGAAAATCATTTTTTAATGTCTTCAGATCAAAGACCAGATTATACAGGGAAATCACATTAAACAGAAAAAGCAAGATTAAAAATAATCAAAAGGAAGAACAACTTACATCAATATAAGCAGTAACAAAAAACTTGTACTCCATTTTTCGTAGTGCTAAGCATTACAGGAACCTGATCACAGATTCATTCCAGAAACAATGCCATAAATAACCAATCATATCAATCTTTTCCTTAAAATAGGTTTTAAGTAGCTAAATTTTTGGTTAGATGTAGTCCTTAGTAATACAGGAGCTGTGCTGGCACAGTGGTTAGAATGCAATATTGCAGGCTAACTCTGCCAACTGCCAGCAATTTGATCCTGACCTAGTCAAGGTTGACTTGGCTTTCCATTCTTCTAAGGTTGGTAAAATGAGAACTCAGATTGTTGGGGGCAATATGCTGACCACTCAGAGAGTGCTGTAAAGCACCACGGAGCTGTATATAAGTCTAAGTGCTATTGCTATAGTGGAGAAATTCTACTACCGTGTTTTCCCCAAAGTAAGACCTACCCTGAAAATAAGCTCTAGCTTAATTAGGGGGAGAATATGAGCCCTACCCAAAAATAAGCCCTAGTTTAGGGGCAAAGCACTCACTTAAAAATCAAGCTAGGGCAGGGGTAGGAGAGTGGATGTGCCCCACGTGCCCCGCACCCACTTACCTTGCAGCCAGGCCTCTCCTCACTTTTCCAAGGCATCTTCTGCAGCCAGGCCTGCATTTCTCAGTCACAGGCTTTTCTGGAAGGCCTGTGTAGCCAAGAACTGAGCTATGGATTTAATCCATAGCTCGGTTCTGCAAGACCTCTGCAACCGAGGACCAAGCTATGGATTGAATCCATAGTTTGGTATTCGGCTGCATAGGCCTTCCAGAAAGGCTTGACTGCAAAATGCAGGCCAGAATCCAGCTGCAGAATGAAGCTGCTCCTTTGCCCCAGAAAAAGTGGACCGACTGGGCAGGGCTGTTGGTGCTGGAAGTGAGTAAGACACCACCCGAAAATAAGACCTGGTGCCTCTTTTTGAGGCAAAAAAAAAGAGAAGACCCGGTCTTATTTTGGGGAAAAGACGGGTGTATTCTTTCTACTGGCAGTTTCCCAGAATACATTTTTTATGAATGGAAAGAAACAGTTCATATAGTGCATCAGGTGAATACCTCTATTGTGTCTTTGCAATAGTGATGGATTCATTGCTGAACTTCCAGCACTAGCCAGCATGGCCTATGGTGGAGTTACAGTTCAGAAATAATTGGAGAATCACAGTCTTACCTAATATGAATCAGAGAGTTAAGTGATAAACTTACAGACTCAGCCTGATTGCTTCAAAACACCCAGAGAGAATGCACAAGCTATATACAACCTTTGCCCATTATTTAAACTGTTTATACAGTCTAACCCATTTCCCTTCTAACTTTTCCCCAAAGCAAACCGCATTCCTTACTAGCACTGATAATGTTACCTAGTTTAGGTAATGAAACATCTGCAAGAAAACAAGCAACCTCAGAGAGCACCAAAGATTCCTCTAACTTTTGCCCTTTTAACAAACAAATAAACTAGGTGAAGAGGATACTGTAAAAATGGAAGTGTGAGAGCCAGGCAAATGGGTGTGTGTGTCCATCTGAGTATCTCTGAGTATCCTTCATTGTTGAACCACCCACTACCAACCCCTTCTACTCATACAGACTTGAAAGGTTTCATGGGGACCACGGGAGCTTCTGAGTCTGAAAGTTTCCTGGGAAACACTGTAGTTCCTCCCATGTACCTTAAACTTCCTACCTCTTCTTAAAATAATGTTTTTTTTCAAAAGATGAAATTACATGGCTAATACACAGACTATAAACATTACTTCATTTACTTTCAGTTGGCTACAATCATCCATGATGCAAAATTTTAAACCGTAATTTCTTATGCAAGCCATACTGGTCTGCCTTATGCAATATTATGCTATAATGAATGGACTAATAATGGTTCATTTCTTCAATTCATAAACTGATCTGTGACCAAACCAAAGAAAGCTAGGGTCATTAACCAGAGTAAAAAGAAGGATCATTCTGCCGAATCATAGTTAAAACTAATACTTTTTCTTAATACTTTACAGGGTTGCCTGAACCAAGTGCCCTGATTTCTTTCTCCCAATCATACTAGAGGGGGGGGGGGGTCAATAGTATATGCTGAGGCTGGATCATAAATCTAGAGGTGCCAGAAATGCAGATAGAGATGCCAGATAGAAACATTGCCTTAGAGTAGTACTTTGAAGCCCATTGCTTGCTTTTCCACTCCTGAAAATCTGTGGAATTAACATGTAACATACTCGATTCATACCCACAAAGGTTTATTTTCGTAAAATACCAGAGAAATTATTTTAATATTCTAATAATAATAAAAATGAGGCTCTAAGTGCCTTATATCTTCTTTTATTTCCCATTGGTCAAGAACAAAGAAAACCAGAGACTCAGTTTATAGTAAACATTTAAGAGAGATTCCATTCAGTTAAGAAATCGACACAAATCAGATTTTTATGCTAGTAATTTATAGCATCTTGATATAAAATGTGTCTGCTGTTTATCCACATTTCAGGAGTAACTTGTGGACCCAAAGAAAGAACAGAAACACACACAGAGAGAGAGAGAGAGAGAGACAGAGAGAGGGAGGAAAGAAGGGAGGGAGAGGGAGGGGGAGGGGGATAGGGAAAGGGAGAGAGAGAGAGAGAGAGAGAGAGAGAGAGAGAGAGAGAGAGAGAGAGAGAGAGAGAGAGAGAGAGAGAGAGAGAGAGAGAGAGAGAGAGAGAGAGAGAGAGAGAGAGACTATAAACTGCCTTAATTCCTACTGGTGTTTTCTGATGAAGTGTATGTAATGATAATTACAGGAAATATAAGTATATTGGGAACAGATGTGAAAGAGGATTACAACTGCCATATATTCTTCAGGTAAACATGTTCTTACAAGCTATTAGCAGTGCCTCTTAAGAAATCTTCAAAACTGCAATGTGAGAAAACAAGGCAAGAAGTTGGAACATACATATAGCATACTTATAAACAACTAAATAGAATACTGAAGTGACATGGAATAAAATTAACTCTTGCACAAATATTTCAACATGCCCTTTGAAATTCACATAAAATCAGAAACCTCCATTGAGTAACAATTTAACAGACAAAGAACTTTGGATTTTTTTTCTAATGTTCTCATTTTGCTGTTTGAAACATATTTGTTTCTTTCCATGTTTTAGCTTTAGCACGTTTACTACAGAATCAAACTTCTCGTCATTATCAACAGAAGATGAACATGAAAAAAATCTTAAAACTGCTCTATTATGAAATGAATATTACTTTGCTTAGTCATGTTATCTATTTTAATTTCATTATATTGTGTTTATTAAAGATGGAGTTAAAATATGAACTTGTCTACTACATGATGGACCGAATCCAGGTATTACTGAATTTATGTTTAATCAGTAATGTGATTATTTTTGCCATCAGTTCTCTCACGATCAATTCTTCCTTCCGCTCCACAAATTTAGTTACACAGGAAAAATAATATTAGACCCAACGTTCACAGCATATAGTGGTCCCTTAACCAGTAACTAGCCTGATCTCACACAGCTAACTTGTTCCAGATTAGCAAAGAATAACTATGTATTGCCCCAGCTGGGGGTCTGGACTCTCCTTCAACCTGACAAAACTCAAAGGCAACATATAGAAAACTATTAAAATATATAGTGCAATCCTATCTGTCTGTCTATTAATCAATCTTAAAGATAAGTCACTAGATAAATGAAACTCCTGCTGGATGTCTTACTTAGTTCCACAAGACCTACTTATAACTGCAGTGTTATACTTAGCTTGACTATGTATAAGACTGGATCTGCATGTCATACTAAGCCATGATGTGGTTTTATTTAATAGTGATTTAATGTAATCTATGGACCCAGCCATTCTTTGTAGACCGTTATTTATGGCTTAGTGCTTTACATACAATGCCAATTGCAGTTTATTCAACAAATTCGGTTAAACAAACCAAAACTCAGTGCAATACGTATGCCAAATTTTAAGTCACATATTGTAGACCAGACATGTCAAACTCGTGACATCACGTGATGTCACGCTACATATCGCAACTTTTCCCCCATTGCTGGCAATGGGGCGGGCGCGGTTTTAGTATGATGCATCCGGCCCACGGGCTGGCAGCTTGACATGCCTGTTGTAGACTGAAGAAATCAGAAGGAGAATAAAGATCATACATACCCCAACAAGTCTCCATGTTTCACTAATAACAGCATACTGAAGTCGGTTCAGAACAAATCCATCTATCTCTCTTGTTAATTTAACTGGTGATTGTCCTATATTCTTCATCAAAGCATAGGTTTTCTCCATTGTAGAAGGATCAGTTTCTGGATGAGGAACTAATTCAACAAGTGGCACATAATATGGCGGATTTACCTACATGTCACCATTGAGAGAAAAAGCATGTTAATAGATCTACTAATCAGGCAATCCTACAATAATTTTAAAGTCAAAGGAGCACAAGGGTAACATGAGCTTATCATAACAAAATCATTTTGTCCTCATCAGAATCAAGCTCCCCAAAGCTTAATATCTTAAAATGAATACAAAGGACAACAAAGCAAACTACAGAGTCCATCTCCATAATGCATTCTATAATTTTAACAAACTTTAATCAAATGTTGTTAAACACTCTTCATTACAATGCTGCTGGTCTATATATGTATTATAACTCAACTGTGTGCCATTCTTTGAACATATCTCCAAGGCAGTTTGTAAAACTATTGTCGCCACAGATTTAACATGAGGCCTCAGAATTTTGCATTTCAGAATGATACCCCCTTGAAAATCTCACATGCCACATGCAAACATTTCATGAAAGACATATATATTTAGTTCCTCTGACCTCTCATTTAGGCTTGAAAAAAACTGTATTTCAAAAATACCTTGAGATACTTACAGGATGCGCAACTATACACTGCTTCACATGCTTCAATCCAGTGAATAATTTTGTAGGCAACAGAGTTGAGGTTGAACTAGCTAGGATAGCATCATTATTGGCTATTAGGTCTAACTGAGAAAAAATCTTCTTTTTCAGTTCTACATTCTCAGGTATACACTCCTAGAATACAAAATAGGTATATTAAAAACATATAATGGGAGCCTTTGACAAGTATTTCAATAAATTAGACTCTTTTGGAAAACAAGCAATGCAGTGCTTAGAAATATTTATTAGTTTATACTGCAGTTTATTTCACAAGTATTATTGACAAATTGTAATATATCCTGTTACCTTTCAAACAAAAACCTTTGCTTTTCTCCTAATTGCTGGATCATTTTGCAAAGTAGATTACTTTCAAATACATCTGTAACAAATTCACAGGGTTGGAGAGCTCTGAGGATACTTGTACACATGAATAAATGAGTGGCATTGAGTAGTGTTTTTATGAAATTCTCCACCTGAAACCCAAAGCCATTTTTTTCAGATCTGGCGATAATCATTCAGGGGAAGCTGAATACCCTCGGAAACTCAAGCCTACAAAAATTATGCAAAGTCACTCAACAAGAGCATTTGCTAAGAATTTCTCTGTTGGAGAGACAATTGCATTCAATTTGTTGGACTGAATGGAATAAAAGTCCTTGTCCTCAGGGATGGATTTATGTTCTTTTGTGAGACTGACTCCCTGAAGAACTAAATTAAGTTCTAATCTGCTGTTAATCATGGGTTGTATGATGTATTAAAAACTACGAAAGTATAGAACATATTCAGAAATGGAAAAGGCACAGTTTTAAGAGCAAGAAGAGATGCGGTGGCTCAGTGGGTTAGGACGCTGAGCTTGTCGATCAGAAGATCGGCAGTTTGGCGGGTCGAATCCCGAGTGCCGCGTAACAGAGTGAGCGCCTGTTACTCGTCCCAGCTTCTGCCCACCTAGCAGTTCGAAAGCACGTAAAAATGCAAATAGAAAAATAGGGACCACTACGGTGGGAAGGTAACAGCGTTCCGTGCGCCTTTGGCGTCTAGTCATGCCGGCCACATGACCACGGAGACGTCCTCGGACAAGCGCTGGCTCTTCGGCTTTGAAACGGAGATGAGCACCGGCCCCTAGAGTTGGAAACGACTAGCACACATGTGCGGGGGAACCTTTACCTTTAATATAGGGCCCATTTCTGTACTGACAAGGATTACGTATCTCATTTGTACAGAAGCCCTTTATTTCTAACTGAGCTCCAAAATGTGAGTAAGGACCCTGTAACACACTTTTCAATTTTAATAGAATCTTGCTAAAACATTCCTGGCATCACCCCTAATTAGGAGACCTTAACTGATTCCTTGTAACAATGGCAACTCACTGTTGAAATTGTTGTCTTTCACTTTTATATTAAAATTCTATATACAGCCACTTTACTATGAAAAAGTATGCAATTTAGAACAAATCATATACCAAAGCTGTAAGTATATCATTATAGAGTCATGTTTATAAACCACAATGGAAGCCATATGGCTCTGAGTTATTTTTTATACATGCACCCACCCAGAATAGGTCTAATCTAAATGGATTTTGTTTTGGTCTTCACAAGTATGTTTTGTGATGTACATATCAAAATATTTTTATCCAATGTAGTTTTTAGATATATACTAGATCTAATCTAGGGACGCGGAGGCTCAGTGGGTTAGGACGCTGAGCTTGTCGATCAGAAGGTCGGCAGTTTGGCAGGTCAAATCCCTAGTGCCGCGTAGCAGAGTGAGCACCTGTTACTCGTCCCAGCTTCTGCCAACCTAGCAGTTCGAAAGCACGTAAAAATGCAAGTAGAAAAATAGGGACCACTACGGTGGGAAGGTAACAGCATTCCGTGCGCCTTTGGCATCTAGTCATGCCGGCCACATGACCACGGAGATGTCCTTGGACAAGCGCTGGCTCTTCGGCTTTGAAACGGAGATGAGCACCGGCCCCTAGAGTTGGAAACAACTAGCACGCATGTGCAGGGGAACCTTTACCTTTACCTTAGATCTAATCTGAGTAGTTGTTCAAAATGTCTTCTTAAAAAGAAAAGTGAGAACCAAAGATTAAAATTTATTTTAGATACACTTAACTCCATTCCAAACTGGGTCCAAAACAATGCAAAGGATAGGAGAATAGAAAATTATTGATTATTGATTGGAATCATGTTTCTTCTTAATATACTCTGTGTAAGAGTTCTCACAACTTGATATCAATTAAGTATTCCAAGTTGATTTCAAATAAAAGTACAATCTATATGGTATATATCTACATAATTTAAAAAATAATTAAATATTACACAAAATGGTTACTTTAAATTACAACATACTCTTTTAACAATTAGAAAGTATGGGAAGAGATTTACATTTGGTAAGTTTGCTTAGAACTCTTTTATAGCATTCCCTTTAAGTCCATTTCAGTCAATTACCAACAACTGAATATAAAAATAATCTATAGATAAAACAATTGTTTAAAATGAATTAATCAAGTTTCTAAACTAGGGAATAATTAAATCATTTATCTCAGTTGAATATTTTGGAGGAAATTGGAGAAATATTTAATATACTTTAGTAATAGTAATTAAGATTTTTTTAAAAAAAATGCATTGTCCCCCCCAGACAATAAACATGAAACATGATTACCCTTGAGATTTAATCTTTGTTGTTGGTGATGATGGTCATAATTGCCAAATTTACTTTTGCAAAATTACAGAAAAATTAAAGTTTAGTGGCAAAACTTTGGCTAGAGTGACATATTAGGAACTGTATTCCTAAAACCGTTTGAGGCTAGGATAAGAAATAAATTTGTTTAAGATTAAATGATAATTTCTAAAATATTGTTATATACTTTTCCTCTCCATAAAGGTAGCACCTACTAAATAAAAATTACAGTTCTAATAGATAACTTTTTTAGACAACTAGAATGCATTTGGAAACAGTATTTTTAATTTGTTGGGGACTCATGAGTTTTGAAGAAACCTGATTTATAAAGAAAATATATTGGCCAAATGTAATGAAGCCAATAGCACTGTTTAGACATCAATATTTCCTTAAAAATAACAAGACATATTATTATCTTATAAAAGCTACTAGGGTATTACTGTGCTGAAGTACACTGTAACATTATTTTTTATCCATCTGAAGTCAGAAAGAAATTTTATCTTATTCAAACTGTCTAGTGATCTTGTGGATTATTTCGTTCTTTGTCTTCCGAGTAGCACATGATTTGCTTTATTGGCTCCAATTGTCTGCTTTGCAGAAGCCATGGACAAATACTGCATGCAAGTTGTTTACTCTGGTTCTCTATGGCACACAACTACCTTGATTTTATGAGCTAATCTTTAAGGAAATTTCCTCAATGAGGAAATGCCGTGAAGTGTAAATTTTTCCATGGAATTCTAAAATAACTTTTTTTACATGCGCTCTTTAATCTTTATACCCTGAAGAGAGTTTTTTCCATGGAATTCTAAAATATGTACTCTTTAACCTTATTTATACCCTGAAGAGTTTTTTCTCTTTTGTGTGTAATGATTGAGTAGAGTTCCTTTTTTAAACTTGATATATTCTATTCTTTGGTTTTCAAAAGTAAGGGTAGAAGTACTTTAGAAATAGAAATGTGCATTTGCTTTCATTTCACTGTTACATTAATTGAGTTAATCTATTTCCTACTGTGCAATTCTCAAATAGTATTCAAATGTTAGGGGAGGACCTTGATTCTACCTATTATTAGGGCTCTGTTTTGGGGTTAGTGAGTTTTATAAATGTATAAATAAATCCAGCCAACTGATTTATTTAGCAAATGGCAGTCCAATTTCAGCTGGTTTGTGATTCTAGCGGGGGGGGGGGGGTAGGCAACCTTGGCTCTTTTATGACTCGTGGACTTCAACTCCCAGAATTCCTGAATTCTGAGAGTTGAAGTCCACGAGTCATAAAAGAGCCAAGGTTGCCTACCCCTCCCTGTTCTAACCTCTCACTGAAAGGGAAGGAGGGAAAGAAGCAAGCTATTCATATTCAGAAGAAAATTATTACCAAATAATGATTCTCAGTCTTTAAAGAGATATCTGCGTTATTGTAGTGTCCTTCTCCCATATCATGGAAGCTTGACAATGCTGCAGTCTTACAGAATAGCATACCATAAGGAGTGCGAGTCTAGTCTCAAATGTATAAGAGACAGGATTCGCTGGCTACATCCAGGTATAGTGAATGCTTGAGAGAGCTTCAAAGTACAAGTGAACGAAATGTAACTACCTGGAGCAGCAATAATTCATTAAGAAATAATGAAGCTTTCTAATAAAATTTGAATATACAACACAGCAGACAAGTGCTCTGTAGATATAATGATTTTATAAGATTAAGGAGAAAATTGAGGGTTCGATTTTCCACTTCATCAGAAAGCATAGCCATGGTAGCCCTTCTCAACTAGGAGCACTGCTGGGATTACAATTCCCATCCTAGCCAGAATTAACTGGGGTGGTGTAGCTGCAGGAGGGGACCAGGGAGGAAAAGTTGAGGAAAAGTTGTTTACCAATGGTTCTTGATTTCATTAGTTCATGTTGGATTATTGCAGTAGTCCATTGGATGGATCACCAAATAATAATAATAATAATAATAATAATAATAATAATAATAATAATAATAATAATAATAATAATAATAATAATAATAATAATAATGAAGAAGAAGAAGAAGAAGGAGGAGGAGGAGGAGGAGGAGGAGGAGGAGGAGGAGGAGGAGGAGGAGGAGGAGGAGGAGGAAGAGACCTTGGAGGTCATCTAGTTCAATCCCCTGCTTAGGCAGGAAACCCTATACCATTTCAGACAAATGGCTGTCCAGTCTCTTCTTAAAAACTTCCAGTGTTGGAGCATTCACCACTTCTGGAGGCAGGTTGTTCCACTGGTTAATTGTTCTAACTGTCAGGAAGTTTCTCCTTAGTTCTAGGTTGCTTCTCTCCTTGACTAGTTTCCATCCGTTGTTTCTTGTCCTGCTTTCAGGTGCTTTGGAGAATAGCTTGACTCCCTCTTCTTTGTGGCGGCCCCTGAGATATTGGAACACTGCTATCATGTCACCCCTCATCCTTCTCTTCGTTAAACTACACATACCCAATTCCAGCAACCATCCCCTATATGTTTTAGCCTCCAGTCCCCCAATCATCTTCTCTGTACCCTTTCTAGAGTCTCAACATCTTTTTTACATGTCATTTCCCCCCCATAAAGTCCTATTCATTTCAAAGACATTAAGGCACAATTTCTTACATGGCACTGGTAGTAAAAAGTGAATAAGTTTAACTGGATTGTACCTGAAGCTAACTATTGCCACTAATTAAATGATTAAAAAGACAAGTAAACCGAAAAAAGTCTTAGCAGGTGGTATCACTGGCCAACTTGTCTGAACTGAGAACCTAACCAGCATTGGATCTGCTTAGGATTTAAATGAGAGATTCTCCAGGAAATCCCAGAACTAGACACCGAACTGGGAAATAGAAAAAAAAATTCTGGAAGATAGGAAAGGCAACAAACACTTCTGGATTGTTGCAAAATAGTCAACTTGGATATATAGCCATGACTACTTTGTGAAATGAAGGGGGAAGAAAAGAGAAGACTGTATTACGTCAAGTCAGTGATAATTGTTATGGTATAGAAACCAATCTCTGATAAGCTTCTCTCTCTCCCCCCCCTTCTTATACACACACACACACACACACACACCCTAAAATAAATTCCGTTGAACAAGTCTTAAAAGAAAGCCAGGGCTCTATCTCTAAGAAATATGCCAAAAGCAAGTAAGAATTGTCACTTGTTAAATAAATAACCTTGCAATCATCTTCTCAATACCTTTAGTCTGTTGCCCCCTCTAGTGGCACATGTTGTCAGTACAGCTGTCAAGGATTATTTATTTTTTTAATAGCTGCTTGTCTCAAATATATGCTGCTGGGTGGTTTACATTATGTAAAACATATACATATATAAAAAATAAAAAGCATGCAGCAGCCAAAAAAAACCCCCATAAAATACAGCCATGAATACAATCAGGAGATAGTTCTATCACACAATTGGTGCCCCAGGCTCTGGCACAAAATCAGATCTTTGAAGCCTTAGGAAGGACCAGCAGTGATGAGGTTAATCTGATCTCTGGAGGGATGGTGTTCCAGAGGGTAGGTGCCACAGCAAAGAAAAAAAAAAGCTTGGTTCACTTTGTTCTACTTTTTCCTCTTTCACTCTTCTCTTCAATTTTAGTTAAGAAATTTTAGGTAAGGGCTTTTGTTAAAGCCCTAAAGACCTGGGCCTGAGACCCTGAGTGTGTGAATGGACTTGTTTCTTGGTTTTGTGTTAGTGATTATGGGAAATGATTTTTTCTTGACTGCTATCTAATTTTTGTATTCCTGTATTTGTTTTTATTTAATTTTGTTCACCACACAGAATTACTTATTGAGATTGCCAGATGTACAATTGGAATGAATAAATGAATTTGACAAACATCTCTTCAACCAAGATATTGTGTGTGTCTACTTTAGGACTATGCTTTAAATTTTGCTTTGATTTAGTTTAATAGTTCAAAACATTTCTTTTCTGAATTTTGAGTGGAAGCTTCTAAATCTACTATATGTGCTCATATGTTTGTTATCTATACAAAATGAGCATGACTGATTGCTTTTGTTCCCTGTTCCAATCTACCCTGCATTGTTTTTGGTTCTTTTCCAAAGCAGTGTGTGTGTGTTTGTGTTTGTCTGTGTATGGTCACTTTCTTGTTATTAAATTTGGGTCCATACATCTCTTCCATACATGTCACTTCAGTTCTGAGGAAGCAGAATCTTCCTTATTCAGGCTTTTTATATTCTCAATATTTGGAATTATGAGGTGTCTCATTTCAAGAATGAAATTTACTAGCCTTGACAAAAGATGCAAGAATTTTTAATTCAATTATAAGTAGTTTCAACTTATGACTGGTCACTTAGTGACCATTCAAAGTTACAACATACTTATCGGGGGGGGGGCTACTTATGATCCAGATATTCAGTCACAACATTAGCTCCCACCACAGTCATGTGATCAAACATCAGGTACTCAGCAACCAGGCTGCATTTACAGCCATTTGCAGCATCCCACAGTCATGTGACTGTGTTTTACAATGGTTTGGGGGCAAAAATTCTTAACATTCACTTAAAAACCCCAACAAGAAAAAAATTGGATCGATCACATGTTTTATGACCATCATGACTTACAACCATGATGGGCAGGCTCCATTAAAGTGGTAAGTCGAGGTCTATTTGTAACTGAAATTGTTTCAATGAATTAAATATTTATTTATGTTTGCAGCATACATAAAAGGCAGATTAACTCACTAAGTTTCTTTCATGGGAATTCCACGGGATCATCATGGACTCACCTGAACATAAATGGCATCTTTGAGTGCTTCTTTTAAATCTGTGCAACCACTAATGAGAGTGATCTGCTGGTCAGCTTTGAGGGAGCCTTTCAGCATTCCAGCTGTTTCAAGTTCTTTCATTTGTTCACTATTTGGAACATAAAGTGAACATTGGAATTATTCCTTAAAAGCACTTCCAGAGATACATTGGGGTTAAGCATATATTATGATCTTTAAATGCTTCATTGATATTAGTATCAAATTCTAATTTTTGCAGATCACTATGTCTACATCCATCTAACAAGGTATAAGACAGTTTCTACTGCAGCGTTTCTCAACAAAGCACTATTCAATTGTGTAGGATACAATCTCCAGAGTTCCCAATCACCAAAGGAAATACAGTTAAAACTTAAAGAAAGTGTGAGATAACTGATGATAGCCAGATTCAAAAGCTCCTTGGAAGCCTGAAAACATCAAATAAGCTTTTTTAGAAGAAATGCATTTTTTCCAATAGATTTGCATGAATCCCCCTATTATCAGTCAATGGGATCCACTGGAATGCTTGCTACAAGTAAAATAGGATACCAGTTTTCCAACTAACAAATTAAATTGCTGAGGTCAAAGTCAGATGTTTGCTGGTGGAAAAAATTCTAAGGAGGATGGTCACTGAACTTTCCCGACATGTGAACATGTGGATCGGAACCTTTTCATTTCTGCAAAGATTTTCTAAGTAAAATCTGCTGCTATTTCCTGTAAAATGGGGCACTGTTTTCCTGTTTTGTTTTGTGCCAAAGATAGTAACATTTGCAAAACTAAACAGCAGATGCCCTCAAATATACCTACAATAGGCGAAAACTTATACATTTTAAATCCCATTTGTCACTGGAAGAGGTAATTAACAGTATAACCAACATTATCCCTTATTTTTTTAAAAAAAAAATATTAAAATTATATTTCAAAGTTGTTTTCCACTTCCTCTCTTGGAAACTTTCAAGTTTTTCAAGTTCTGTTCACAAAGTTCTTTCTTTTCCTTTTGATTGCAACATTTTTTTCTCCTCATAAAATGAAAAAAATGCATTAATAACTTATTGAAAGAACAAACGACACACAACAGTACACAACCTCAAGTACATTTCTATTCAGTTGTAAGTACAACATCCAAGATATTATCTCCAACTATAAAAAGAACAGCAAATCATTACAGTCCCCAATTTCTCAAAATTTATGAGATTAATACTGTTCAGGCTTTAGTGGGCTAAAAGATGGAGGGAGGGAGAGAGCTTTAAGGAAATGAAGTTTACCACAGCACCAGTCATTGATCTATACCCAGCAGGGATAGTGTTGCATTTAAAGTTTTTATGGCTTCAAATAACCCTGCACGATTAATCAGAGTACGTTCAAGGCACGTTCTTCAATCTGCAGAATCAACAATCACTGCACTATCCTATAAGAAATTATAAGAAGCCTAATTGTTTGAAAAATAGATGGTTTTGTTTGTTTTTTGTATCATCCTTTATTATTTTTACAAATAACTCAAGATGATGAACATATCCAGCATCTTCTTCCTCCTATTTTCCCCACAGCAATCCTATGAGGTAGGGTGGGATGGGATGGGTTGAAAGTGAGTGACGGGTACAAACTTAGCCAGCCTGCTTTCATGCCTAAAGCAGGAGCAGAAATCACAATCTCCTTAGGTCAGCACCTGGCTATCAGTTTAATTGGTTTTCCAGTGGTTCAGTGAAGACAACAGAATATTAACAGTAAAATCAAATGGAATTAACCAGTTCTTATTTAGGCACAGTTTTCTGTGAAAAGAGGCTATCTGTTTCACCGGGCAGTTGTGAAGAACCGAATAAAGATATAGGATTGATGCTTAAGACTAATAAAACATGGTAAGCATTAACTGAATTTGAATAAAGTTAAATCTATATGCCAGGTTAATTGTATCCAGGATAATGAAGGAACTGATCATCTGATTTAACCTTTACATATCAATTGTTGACAAATTTTGGAAAACCAACGTCAGGTACTTTGAGGAAAGCAAATCCAATCAATGTAACAGTGATACTTGGAAGACTAAATTCATCTCATTTTTAGTTGCATAACTTTGTTGATAGATTGTGGGAATGCTGTGAATATAATACATCTTCACTCCAGCAAAGAATCTGATAAAGTAGCCCATGAAATTAATTCCCAAGATAATTGTGTGGGCTAAATGTATAACAACAATGGAAATTGATTGGTTAAAAATTGTACTCAAGAACTACCGTACTAATCAGTGGTTCTTCATTGTACCGAGCAAGATGCCAAAAGATTCAATCTTGGGCTCTAGACTCTATAATATTAATACTAAAGACTTGGATGAAAAAATAGACTACTCATCAGATCTAAAGATGACAGAAAATAGAGTACGATAACTATCCTAGAAAACAAAAGCAAATTCAAAATAATATCGATACATTAGAGGAGTGATCCCACTTTATAGTCCTCTAGTGAGGACACAATTGGAATACTGTGTACAGTTCTGACACCACCAAAAACACATTGAGACCCTAGAAAGTGTGCAGAATAGAGCAACAAAGATGATAAAAGGCTAAATCGTATGATGAATAATTGAGAGAGCTATGTATGTCTAGTGTATCAAAGAAGGATTGGGGGGACATGCTAACTGCCTTCCAGTACTTGAGGAACTGACACAGAGAAGGAAGGATTGATTGATTCTCCAAAGCACCAGAGGGTAATGGGTGGAAGCTTGTTAAAGACAGGTCCAACCTAGAAGTAATTAGAAATTTTTTGACAGTGAGACCAATTAATCAATGGAATAGCTAGCCTTCCAGAGTTATGGGTACTCCATCACTGGAGGTTCTCAAAAATAGGTTGACAGTATACAGTCTCCTGCCCTGAGCAAAAAGTTGGACCAGAAGATCTCTGAGGTTCTTTCCAGCCTATGATTCTATGTTCTATAAACAGAGTTAACCGTAGAAATACCAGCAGGACCTGGGAAAAGAACTACTAATAATTATATCAAAATGCAAAAACAAACCCATGAATAGCTATAACAAAAACACCAGCAACAAAGCTAATGAGATCATTCCCTTTCATCTAGGAATATTCTGCTCAGAAATATGAGATTTCTTCTAAAGTACCGTATATACTTGAGTATAAGCCGACTCGAGTATAAGCCGAGACCCCCAATTTCACCCCCAAAAACTGGAAAAAGTTATTGACTCGAGTATAAGCCGATCCGCCGTTCTGCAAGCCTCTGCCGCCAGCAGAGGCTCGATCCGCCATTTTGCAAGCCTGAATACACAGGAATACCCTGTGTGGCCGCGGCTCGTCGGCAGGTCTCCGTTCCTCCTGCCGACCTTTGGGGAGGTTTGGGCGCCTCCCCAAACCTCCCCAAACGTCGGCAGGTCTCCGTTCCTCCTGCCGACCTTTGGGGAGGTTTGGGCGCCTCCCCAAACCTCGGCAGGTCTCCGTTCCTCCTGCCGACCTTTGGGGAGGTTTGGGCGCCTCCCCAAACCTCCCCAAACCTCGGCAGGTCTCCGTTCCTCCTGCCGACCTTTGGGGAGGTTTGGGCGCCTCCCCAAACCTCGGCAGGTCTCCGTTCCTCCTGCCGACCTTTGGGGAGGTTTGGGCGCCTCCCCAAACCTCTGCAGGTCTCCGTTCCTCCGCGCAGACCTGCCGACCTTTGGGGAGGTTTGGGCGCCTCCCCAAACCTCGGCAGGTCTCCGTTCCTCCTGCCGACCTTTGGGGAGGTTTGGGCGCCTCCCCAAACCTCCCCAAACCTCGGCAGGTCTCCGTTCCTCCTGCCGACCTTTGGGGAGGTTTGGGCGCCTCCCCAAACCTCGGCAGGTCTCCGTTCCTCCTGCCGACCTTTGGGGAGGTTTGGGCGCCTCCCCAAACCTCCCCAAACCTCGGCAGGTCTCCGTTCCTCCTGCCGACCTTTGGGGAGGTTTGGGCGCCTCCCCAAACCTCCCCAAACCTCGGCAGGTCTCCGTTCCTCCGCGCAGACCTGCCGACCTTTGGGGAGGTTTGGGCGCCTCCCCAAACCTCGGCAGGTCTCCGTTCCTCCTGCCGACCTTTGGGGAGGTTTGGGCGCCTCCCCAAACCTCCCCAAACCTCGGCAGGTCTCCGTTCCTCCTGCCGACCTTTGGGGAGGTTTGGGCGCCTCCCCAAACCTCCCCAAACCTCTGCAGGTCTCCGTTCCTCCGCACAGACCTGCCGACCTTTGGGGAGGTTTGGGCGCCTCCCCAAACCTCCCCAAACCTCGGCAGGTCTCCGTTCCTCCTGCCGACCTTTGGGGAGGTTTGGGCGCCTCCCCAAACCTCCCCAAACCTCGGCAGGTCTCCGTTCCTCCTGCCGACCTTTGGGGAGGTTTGGGCGCCTCCCCAAACCTCGGCAGGTCTCCGTTCCTCCTGCCGACCTTTGGGGAGGTTTGGGCGCCTCCCCAAACCTCCCCAAACCTCGGCAGGTCTCCGTTCCTCCTGCCGACCTTTGGGGAGGTTTGGGCGCCTCCCCAAACCTCGGCAGGTCTCCGTTCCTCCTGCCGACCTTTGGGGAGGTTTGGGCGCCTCCCCAAACCTCCCCAAACCTTGGCAGGTCTCCGTTCCTCCTGCCGACCTTTGGGGAGGTTTGGGCGCCTCCCCAAACCTCGGCAGGTCTCCGTTCCTCCGCGCAGACCTGCCGACCTTTGGGGAGGTTTGGGCGCCTCCCCAAACCTCCCCAAACCTCGGCAGGTCTCCGTTCTTCCTGCCGACCTTTGGGGAGGTTTGGGCGCCTCCCCAAACCTCGGCAGGTCTCCGTTCCTCCTGCCGACCTTTGGGGAGGTTTGGGCGCCTCCCCAAACCTCCCCAAACCTCGGCAGGTCTCCGTTCTTCCTGCCGACCTTTGGGGAGGTTTGGGCGCCTCCCCAAACGTCCCCAAACCTCGGCAGGTCTCCGTTCCTGTTTGGGGAGGTTTGGGCGCCTCCCCAAACCTCCCCAAACCTCGGCAGGTCTCCGTTCCTCCGCGCAGACCTGCCGACGTTTGGGGAGGTTTGGGGAGGCGCCCAAACCTCCCCAAAGGTCGGCAGGAAGAACGGAGACCTGCCGAGGTTTGGGGAGGTTTGGGGAGGCGCCCAAACCTCCCCAAAGGTCGGCAGGTCTGCGCGGAGGAACGGAGACCTGCCGAGGTTTGGGGAGGTTTGGGGAGGCGCCCAAACCTCCCCAAACAGGAACGGAGACCTGCCGAGGTTTGGGGAGGTTTGGGGAGGCGCCCAAACCTCCCCAAACGTCGGCAGGTCTGCGCGGAGGAACGGAGACCTGCCGAGGTTTGGGGAGGTTTGGGGAGGCGCCCAAACCTCCCCAAACAGGAACGGAGACCTGCCGAGGTTTGGGGACGTTTGGGGAGGCGCCCAAACCTCCCCAAAGGTCGGCAGGTCTGCGCGGAGGAACGGAGACCTGCCGAGGTTTGGGGAGGTTTGGGGAGGCGCCCAAACCTCCCCAAACAGGAACGGAGACCTGCCGAGGTTTGGGGAGGTTTGGGGAGGCGCCCAAACCTCCCCAAACGTCGGCAGGTCTGCGCGGAGGAACGGAGACCTGCCGAGGTTTGGGGAGGTTTGGGGAGGCGCCCAAACCTCCCCAAACAGGAACGGAGACCTGCCGAGGTTTGGGGACGTTTGGGGAGGCGCCCAAACCTCCCCAAAGGTCGGCAGGTCTGCGCGGAGGAACGGAGACCTGCCGAGGTTTGGGGAGGCGCCCAAACCTCCCCAAAGGTCGGCAGGAGGAACGGAGACCTGCCGAGGTTTGGGTAGGTTTGGGGAGGCGCCCAAACCTCCCCAAAGGTCGGCAGGAGGAACGGAGACCTGCCGAGGTTTGTGGAGGTTTGGGGAGGCGCCCAAACCTCCCCAAAGGTCGGCAGGAGGAACGGAGACCTGCCGAGGTTTGTGGAGGTTTGGGGAGGCGCCCAAACCTCCCCAAAGGTCGGCAGGAGGAACGGAGACCTGCCGAGGTTTGGGGAGGCGCCCAAACCTCCCCAAAGGTCGGCAGGAGGAACGGAGACCTGCCGAGGTTTGGGGAGGTTTGGGGAGGCGCCCAAACCTCCCCAAAGGTCGGCAGGAGGAACGGAGACCTGCCGAGGTTTGGGGAGGCGCCCAAACCTCCCCAAACGTCGGCAAGTCTCCGTTCCTCCGCGCCCTGCCTGCCTGCTTCTTTCCGCTGCGGAAAGAAGCAGGCAGGCAAGGCGCGGAGTTTGGGGAGGTGCGCGCGCACCTCCCCAAACCTCCCCAAACTTCGGCAGGTCTCGGACGGCGGTGGCTTGGGAGAGGTGCGGGCGATCCCGGAAGCACCAAAGCCTCGGCCGCGCACAAGTCCTCGGTAAGTTTTTTTGTTGACTGGAGTATAAGCCGAAGTGGAATTTTTCAGCCCAAAAAGTGGGCTGAAAAATTCGGCTTATACTCAAGTATATACGGTATTTCATTTCAGAATATGATATTCAAAACAATACATACTAGGGTAAATACAAAAGAGACAACATGTATGCATGTAGCTTATCTCCATGGCCACAAGGATTATAAATCAGTTTTTTACATTTCATTTCTGGTTGAGATTCTCAGGTAATGTTGAAATTGATCCTTATTCATCTTAATGCAAATCAGGGATCACACTAGGATTCCTGTTTGAGATAACGTCTGTTCTTTGGAAGATTTAAAAACCTTTGAGAAATTTTACAGGAGACTTAAAAAGTTTTAACATGTTCATCTGGAATCAATGAATCGATGAAAGCTGACTTTAAAAAATATACAGTTATATACACTGACAATCTTTAATTGTAGGAATAATGTTACTGTTCTTTCATTTAGGTCCATTATTTGTCATGCTATTAATAATTTTCCTATATTCTGAACCATTCTTTTTTAGAAAATTTAATAAGTATTCAATATCTTAAACATACAAGGATCAATTTCAAATTTAACAACTACAAAATCTTTGTTAAATTGAAATTTGGTCTCTTTCTGCTTTAGAGATTTAAATTTCTGCTTTAGAAATTTTGAAAAAATAATGTAATGTACAGAACTTATATTGCAGTTTATTAGCTGATCAACCAAAGAGCAAAGTTTTAAAATAATGATGTCTGTCTAGATCAGGTTTGATAAGAAATTGGGAAGAAAAAAGTATACACCTTTGTGACAGAGTCAACGGTATACAGTATTTTGTGTCAGAGCCATGTGCTGTATAATCAGTAAGTTAAAGTGATTTAACATTCACATTTTATGAATACAAATTACTTACTTCAAAAACCACTGGAGACAATTAGAATGTTACTATTTGATATCTTGACAGGGCATGGTATTTTCTTTCTTTCTTTTTGTCAGAATTTAGTTGTTTTCCCAATTAAAGGCTGGGAAATATTAAAAGTTGTTCAGTGCACTTGAAAGATTTGGGGATGGAAGTTTTCTTTATGTAACCAAGAGATACTTTGGAATAATTCCAATCTAAAAATCTCTGGTGTTTTTTTATTATGTGGGCAAAAACAGTATTTATCTTACTGTTAATGCTTTGATAATAAAATATTTGAGGAACTGGAAAAGAAATTTGGACTTCTAAAACTGGATTATAGTTATATTTTAAATTAAAAACCTCTTGATTTCTTAGTTTGTCCTTGATGCACAAACAACTTTTGAAACTACCAAATTCTTTTCAGCATCCCTTGTATAGTTCAACAGAGGATTAAGGGAGGGATGTCAATCTTTTATATTAAATTATATTAAAATATTTACACAAGTATTTTATCATATGGGCCTGCTTTATTATTTTCTAGGTAAAGGTAAAGGTAAAGGTTCCCCCGCACATGCGTGCTAGTCGTTTCCGACTCTAGGGGCTGGTGCTCATCTCCGTTTCAAAGCCGAAGAGCCAGCGCTTGTCCGAGGACATCTCCGTGGTCATGTGGCCGGCATGACTAGACGCCAAAGGCGCACGGAACGCTGTTACCTTCCCACCGGAGTGGTCCCTATTTTTCTACTTGCATTTTTACGTGCTTTCGAACTGCTAGGTTGGCAGAAGCTGGGATGAGTAACAGGCGCTCACTCTGTTACGCGGCACTCGGGATTCGACCCGCCAAACTGCCGACCTTCTGATTGACAAGCTCAGCGTCCTAACCCACTGAGCCACCGCGTCCCTTATTATTTTCTAATTTTGGTCTAATATACACATTATTCTTTATATGATTTGGGGAGAAAATTAGGATCAAAATGTTAATGTTTACAATACCTTATCTAGACTTGGAGGAAGTTAGATGACTTACCCAATTTTTTTCAAGCTTTTTGTAACCTGTGCTTCCACGGTATCATAAAGCTTTACTTGAAAACCACCAGATGCAAAAACCATGGCCCAGCTGCTTCCAATGAGTCCACTAAGGAAGAAATCAAAAGAAAGGAAGGTCAGTGTGCATTTTTTATGGTTGTTAGCAAGGACACGGATGGAAATTGGTTCTAGATTTTCAATTTGAGTATTTTCTTGAAGGCAAGAGCAATTTAAATATGAAACACATTATTTCTCACACACATTCCGGATTAACTGATCATTCAGATCTAGAAGTGGAAATTCAAAATCTGTCTTGAAGGGGGGGAAAAAACAGGGCAGACACTTAACGAAGAGATCAGCTGATACCCAAGCTCTGAGATGGCAGAACTAATCCCATTCGTGACTTATAGCACTTCTAGTACTTCTTTATTTGTATCCTGCTTTTATTATTTTTATAAATAACCGAAGATGGCAAACATATCTAAATACTCCTTCCTTCTCCTATATTCTCCACAATAATGACCTTGTGAGGTGGATTGCGCTAAGAGAGTGACAGAATGAATGGCTGACCCAACATCACCCAGCTGGCTTTCATGCTTAAGGCAGGACTAGAACTCACGGTCTCCTAGTTTCTAGACTGATACCTTAACCACTAGACCAAACCAGCTCTATTATCCAACTTCTATAACAGGATAACAAGACAGGCAGCATATAATTTTAATAAATAAATAAAATTATATTCAACTATTATATTCTAAGTATTATATTCAACTATTGCCATACTGATATAACTGTACTGAGGGCAGGGTGCCTCCGGTCAGAGAATGTCGGCTGGCGGCCCCCAGGGGGAGGGCCTTCTCTGTGGGCGCCCCGGCTGTATGGAACCAACTGCTGGTGGAGCTCCGGATGGCACCGGATCTCCGCTCCTTCCGGCGCGGGTTAAAGACCCACTTATTCGAACAAGCTGGCCTGGCCTGATGGGGGAATGTCTGGGTTTTTATGGGTTTTTATATTTGACTGTTTTAATTGGGCAATTCATTTAATCTTTTTTAACTTTTGTATTGCTATTTATATGCCCTGTTCACCGCCCTGAGTCCTTCGGGAGAAGGGCGGTATAAAAATCCAATAAATGAAATGAAATGAAATATTTTATATCAGCTCAAGAATGGTTAGCTGATTGAACTAGTAGTGTGTAAATAGACATAAAAAACACTACTAGGCAAATGGTCTTATACCAGGGACACATAAATACCATCTTATGTTTTGATATTCTGTGAAAGGCTAATTCTGCAAATTAGAGCCCAAAATCATTGCTGAAGAGAAATCCTCCACAAACATTAGTGAGATACTCTTTTATGCATTCCCCACCACAGATATGGCATGCGTATTATTTGGATATTTAATTATTGAAAATATGAATTGCCTTTTATGAACATCTATTTAAAATCTGACAGAAACTATCCACTTTCCTAGGCTTTTCCCCAATCCTGCATTAATAAATATTCAAATAAAGAATGCCATATCTGAACATAAAACAAGGTGCAAGCAAACATGCATTCTATTGCTGCTGGCATAGGAGCTTCTACACTATTCATTATTTTTTGCTACTACAATACTACTGGAATACAATATTGCTATTAGATTTTTTTTGAGTATTTAAAAGGTATGATACATATTCTATGAAATTCAATCTTTAGTGAAAACAATTTAGATGATATAACTGCTTAAGATAACTGCTTGAGTCACAACTGAAATTTAATTTTAAGACATTCATAATATAATCAGACATATATTCTGTCTGATCCTGTCAAACAGCATCACAGTCTGGTTTAGAAGCATCTTCCTGGTTCTGACAGGAAGGCTGCACAGAGAGTGGTGAGGATGGCTGAAAAGATAATTGGCAGTTCCCTCCCTTCCATCCAGGACATGGCACATAAGCATTGCTTGAGCAGGGTCCGCAAGATTGTCTGGGACGCTACACATCCTCTTCACGACCTGTTTTCCTTATTACCTTCTGGGAGGAGGCACTGTGGTATGCGAAGCAGAACATCCAGATTCAGTCACAGCTTTGTTCCATACATGTAAGAATATATAGTATGTTTTAAATGTGTGTTATGTATGTGTACACTTTGAAAGGAAGCAACTAAATTTCATTTTAATGTGTGCCATTGTGCCCACAGGAAAAAAATGACAATAAAGGTAATCTAATTTTATCTAATCTAATCTAATCATCTAATCTAATCTAATCTAATCTAATCTAATCTTCTATTGTTTCATGTTGTTCATGAGTCAGAAGTGATATCACTGTTCTTTCAAAATATGTGGATACTCTATTTGATTTGAAATATCATAAAAGTTGCCATGGACAGTGTTGTGCCATCATTGGACTGAGCAGGCCAAAATATGAGGATTGGTTTTTTGTTGTTTCATTTATCCCTTAACCAGCCCAATAGGAGAAATTATGTTTTCAGTTATGTTTGCAAAAAATGGGAAAAAAAGTCTGAAATGTTTGATCCCATGCATTCTGGGGACATCTGGAGTCATGTATGTAATGCTGTGGAACAGAGAATACACATTTGTTGTATTGGATTAAGCATTTAAATTATAGTTAACACTGAATTTTAAATTGTGGTTAAAAATTGATCAAAGTTCTCCAATTTCTTCCTTACTATAATAGTTAAGGGAGAATGATAAATATTCAGGTCTAAGGCTCAAGGTCTTGCTTACATAATAATAAAACTGTAATTCATTTTAGCATTTAAGCATATTATACATACATACATACATATGCACATATATAAATTACAAGAATTCAATCCCTAACATTCCATTTCCAGTCGTAAATGGTTAGCAGTTCTGGGAGTTGCAATCCCCTCACATTAGGGAATGCTAGATTGGAGAAGGATGGTTGAATCAGTTCTATAATATTCTAAAAATACCTATTTTTAAATTAAAATGCTTAAATATAAAATTTCCAAGTTGACAGTATATTTACATAACATCAGCCTTGCTTGAAAGCTCAGCTAAACTGCATATGTAGTAATCTGAATATGTATGTTTTAATGGCCATAGCTACAATCAAGTAGAAAATGATTAACCTCTTTTTTAACACTGTAATAAGTGCTGGTAGATTGGATAATTGGACAAAATTACCAATTTGTTGCAAAATGATTCTGTAGAAACAAAGACAAATTTGTTTTGAAGTCACCAGACTTGATAAAACCAAGCAGTGATTTCCTCATACTAAAATCTTGCTTCTCAGCAAAGTCAACTTTCCTGATTGGAGAATAATAGGGGGAACAGGAATTAAGTAAGTTGTATTCAGAAGAGTTTGGGCAGACTCTCTTGTGATTGCTTTATCTAGACTCTAACTAGACTCTGCTCAAAATATATTACTCTTAATGTAGGGGGAGGGTAATTGAGTAACCGTGTGTGCCCAACATTCCGGCCAATGTTGAACAATTACAGTTGGAGCTTAAATTATGGCCTTTTTCTTTTGCTTGGAACAGCAATTTGTTTTGATCTCCTTGCACACACATGGAAACTTCTGCAATATAGCTGGGATTGTGACACGTTCCAATATTAGCAAAACCTCTTCTCTCACTTGCCTATTTGACAGCTAACCTACTTTTTAAGATCAATCAAATATGCTGTGCAAAGAAAAAGTTGGTTTTCAGAGTAAATAAAACATCTCTTAGATCAGGGGTTCCCAACCCCGGTCTGTGGACTGGTACTGGGCCACAATATGCCAGTAATTGTTGGCACAATATGCCAATAATTGTTCAACATTGGCCGCACATACAAGCAAATCCCCATCTGTGGGATGCAGGCAGCACACAAAACCACACACTCTCCAGTCCATGGAACCAGTCCCTGGTGCCCAAATGGTTGGGGACCTCTGCCTTACATTACTACCTCCCTCTGATTATCCTCTTACAAGCAAAACTTAATATGATTTCATTTTCAATAAAAGAAAATACAAAGATTTTATTTTGTTGGTAAACAGAGGAATTTCTCCTATCCCTTTATAAGACTTGCAAAAAATTCAAAGCGTTAAATGCTTATTAGTAATCAAGTAATTAACCTTAGCAGGTAAGTTAAGATCTTCATGATGTGGCTTAGAACTAGCCAAATATATCTTTCAACCCAGCTACCTACTAACTATTGCCATCTGCTCAAAGATAACTCATTGTTCCAGCGGTTAGAAGGAATTGTTTCATCACACAATCTTTTATAGAATTTTTATAATGTGGATAGTTTTATCTTTTTTGAATATTTTACCTACTCCATCAGCTAGTTTCTTGAAGAATTCATAACCCACAGGGAATATTAATATACAATGAATCATCAACCCCAAACTTTCTGGTTTAAAGAAAGTGAAGCAGAATGTGTATTGACATGGATATTAAAAGAGAGATTGTGCTGAAATAGCCTGAATGAGGCCTCTTCAAAAATCTGAAACACCACATTGTTATTTAGATGTTCTCAGTCAATTTTTCAATCTTTTATTTCCCACATTATAAAGTTACTGGAATCTAGTAGCATTTTATACATCACATTATCATGGAGTGAATGTTTTTCATTCTTTTTTTGCAATTAAATACTTTTTATGATCCATAGTACAGAGCAATAAGCAATTCAAAATAAAAAGACATGGCAACATCTGACTGTTGCTAAAATCTTGTTTCTCATAAATATCTCTAGCTCTAGTGTTCCTAGTTTTACTGTGATTACTGGAATAGACCTGGAATATCAGATGTTCGCTGTGTTTTCAACCAGCGTCTCACTCACTGCCACCAAGTTTCCCGTTATCATGAATCTCAGGGGATGTCAGGACTAACGATCTCCATCAGATTTTTATTAATTCTTTTATAAATAAAAGCACTGTCATTAAATGAATGCAACAATTACCGTTCGAATAGTTTGGCAAGTCGAATCCCGACTGCCGCGTAGCAGAGTGAGCGCCTGTTACTCGTCCCAGCTTCTGCCAACCTAGCAGCTCGAAAGCACGTAAAAATGCAAGTAGAAAAATAGGGACCGCTACGGTGGGAAGGTAACAGTGTTCCGTGTGCCTTTGGCGTCTAGTCATGCCGGCCACATGACCACGGAGACTTCCTCGGACAAGTGCTGGCTCTTCGGCTTTGAAACGGAGATGAGCACCGGCCCCTAGAGTCAGAAACGACTAGCACGCATGTGCGGGGGAACCTTTACCTTTTTTTAGATACAAAATAAGTGAGTATAGCATAAAAGGTAAAGGTAAAGGTTCCCCCGCACATGCGTGCTAGTCGTTTCCAACTCTAGGGGCCGGTGCTCATCTCCGTTTCAAAGCCGAAGAGCCAAAAACAGAAAACCCCTCTCTGTTCTTTATCAGCCATTGAAAATAACCATTATGGCAAATTATAGAAGATGAAGATGAGAAGATTGGTGGTGTTGGTTATAAACAGCTTAATGGATAGCAGAGTTCTGGGCTAACAAGCCACAGTATTTTTGTTTTGTTTTGCTGGTACTATTTTATTCTGTGTTCTAGTTTTTCTGTTTTCAGTTTCTGAAGCTGGGATTCCACCCAAAATAACAACAACAGCAACAGTAGAGTTGGAAGGGACCTTGTCCAAGCCTCTGCTCAGGCAAGAAACCCTATCCCATTTCAGACAAATGGTTGTCCAGTCTCTTCTTAAAAACTTCCAGTGTTGGAACATTGGCAACTTCTGGAGGCAGGTTGTTCCACTGGTTAATTGTTCTATCAAGAAATTCCTCCTTAGTTCTAGATTACTTCTCTCTTTGATTAGTTTCCATCCATTGCTTCTTGTCTTGCCTTCAGGTGGTTTGGAGAATAGCTTGACTCCCTCTTCTTTGTGGCAACCCCTGAGATATTGGAACACTGCTATCATGTCACTCCAGTCCTTCTTTTCATTAGACTTTTCATTAAACAATCACTTTCATTCATTGCTCAGTTTTTAACCTCAGCAATAAGAACAACAACAAAAAAAACCCTGGCCACAGGCATTTGCTGCTTTTAACAGAATGACAATGTTGCAGTGAAAGTTGTGTCTTTTGGGGGTGTATGCAATGCAGAAAGAAAGGGGATGTTGCTTATGATGCTACAATACTGCTCATGTTATTCTGACCCTGTAATTCTGATTCTGTAATTATTATATTTATAGTTTCAGTTATTCTTCAGATGTTCTTTGTCACTTAGGGGAAGGGAAGGTTTGTGACCCTAGATCTCTCAAGTCTGAAGCTAATGCCCTTCAATCAAATAGATTAAAAATACAGTAGAACAAAGTCATATAGTCAATGTTACAAAACTAAAAAATAAATTAAGAACAGTTGCAGGAATTGGGTATGTCTATTTTAATGAGAAGAAGGGCTAGAGATGACATAATAGCAGTGTTCCAGTATCTAAGGAGCTGTCACAAAGAGGGTGTCAACTTGTTCTCCAAAGCACCTGAAGGCAGAACAAGAAGCAATGGATGAAAACTAATCATGCCAAACCAATCTTATTTCATTCTTTGACATAGTGACTAAATTAGAAGACCAGCAAAATGCTGTGGAAATAGTCTACTTAGACTTCAGTAAGGCATTCAACAAAGTAGACCACAACCTACTTCTTGGTAAGCTAGAAAGAAGTGGGATACATAGCATCATCACAAGATGGATTTGTAACTGTAAGTGTACTCAATGACCTTGTAGGTCATCTGATCCAGCCCCCTGATCAGGCAGGAGACCCCATATTTCTGACAAGTGGCTGTACAGTCTCTTCTTGAAAGCCTCCACTGATGAAGCACCCACAACTTCTGAAGGCAAGCTGTTCCATTGGTTGATTTTTCTGTCAGAAAATTTCTCCTTATTTCTAGATTAAATCTCTCCTTGATCAGTTTCAAGTCTGTCAAGATCCATCTGGATCTTGAGCCTATCATCTAGGGCAGACATGTCAAACTCACGACGTCACGTGACATCGCAAAACATATTGGAGCTTTTTCCCCATTGCCAGCAATGGGGTGGGCATGGTTTCCCAGTGATGCGTCCGGCCGTTTGACACCCCTGATCTAGGGTGTTGGCTATTCCTGCCAGCTTAGTGTCATCTGCAAATTTGATGAGTTCCCCTTCTGTTCCCTCATCTAAGTCATTAATGAAGATATTGAAGAGTACTGGGCCTAAGACAAACCCTTGTGGTACCTACTGCTTACTTCCCTCCATGTACATATAGTACCATTAATTATAAGGATAATTGAAAAAGATGGAATTGGCAATCGTAACACATTTTGATATAATTCAACCAAATCCATTTGATGCTGGATTATAACCCAACATACTGAAGTCCTAATTAAATATTCAGTTATATATGCTACAAAAAATAATCATTACATGTTTTATTAGGTTTATCATACTTAGCCTTCACTTGTTCACTAGATAAGAGCAAAGAAAGTGTTCTGGGTCTCTTTGTTAGCATCTTTTCCAGCTCTAGTTCGGTAGCCCAAACTTTGCTATGATGTTAATGTTTTAAGTTCTAAAGTTCAGGTTAGAAGGACAGACAGTTCTATCTAAAGCTTAATAAAAACAAGAGGCATGCTCTTCACTGTTTTATTCCAGAACATTCAAAATTAAGACCTATCTCCTCCCTAAATGTGCAATCGCATATTTCTAATCATATATCATAAGCAAATGCTGCAGTGTAGTATCATGGTAGCTAATCAACGTTATAAATGCAGAAAAAGGCTGGTGACTGAGCTTTGCTCCTTGATCACTGAATCGTCTCAGATGCTGACAAAGCTTGCGGCAAACTAGGCAAAACCTGACTTGACTCTACGTACCATTGGTGAATGAGGCATGACTTCATGTAGACTTTAACTGCTATTTGAACCAAAGACCATGTGACAATCTAAAATAAACATGCTCCAAATACCTCTAAAATCTGCAGTCTGGGAAGCCATTGTGGAAACCACTGTTCATACCCTTTTATTTGAAGGGCTGAGGTTGAATCATAAATCGGGTGGGAAAATCAGCAACAAAATGAAATACAACAGTATCTTAAGATATTACTCAATTGAAAAGCACTTTAGAAGCATCTATAATACACAATCTAAATTAATTTTATCCCATAATTGTTTATATAAAATAGAATTAATTTCAGGTACAAAGTTGTCACTTTTTTAACTCGATGCAATCCAGAAAAAGAAAAAAAAAAGAATATTATACCCGCTGGGAGTCATTTTACAAGCTATAGAAGGCCAAAGATGGACTTATTTCTACATTAACTTCCCCAAAATAATAACTGACACTTGCATTGCAAATTAGCTTCTCACGAGTTGTATTTTTCTGCCATTTATAGAACTTTTGAAATGAATACGGCTAATAAAATACTTTGCATACCCATTCCATCTGACAGAGGGAACAGGAGGAAAAGGATAGTTCCTTTTCCTGGAACAAACTTTTGTTCCATGATAACGTGCCAAGTAACAGTAAAGGGGTCCAACGTGGGATAGAGTAGTTATTTTTCTTGTTTCTGTGGGATAAACTGCAAGAAGTGCTGATGGAAGTTGTGCTACTTGGGCTTTCTCATGGCTGCTAGATTCTGCACCTAAAAATGCACCAACCTGGCCCCTTTGGGCGTGGGGGCTGGGAAACGTCAAGCACCTTCTGAGCCACTTCTGTTTTAACTGTCCTACCTCTTCTCTCTGGGCACAGCAAGCCAGGAGTAACTCAAGTTCATCGAAGGATTTACCTGCCAACAATCACAATTCGCCCCTCCTGGGTGGGATTCATGGTGGTGGAGAAATGCAGAACCTTCGGCAGACGAAGCAGGCTTAGCAAAGAGGACACCCTCTGGCCCACTAGGGCCACCTCCCGTTTAAAAGGGAACGCGTCCTCCCCACCCCCACTTCTGGGATGTTACGGCCCCTTCCATTGGTTGCCAGAATAGGATAGTTCCTATTGGCTGCCCGAGTGTCCCAAACAACTGCTGCAACCCGCGACTCCGAGGGGGTTGCCCAACACGTTCCCATAATTATTAGGATAAAGTCGATACTGGGAAACGCCTTCGGGTCATGTCACTTATTCCTATTTTCTTTCCTTCCGACCCGTTCCAGTTGTAAATCTGCGGAGAGCGCCAGAGTCTAGAAGCCACCCCGTTTCCGACTGTATTTCTTCTCCCTCCATCTTCCCTCCCCCTTCATATGCCTTCCTCTTCGGAAAAACCAGGGATCCCAACCTTATTCTTTGCTTTAGGGCATGGGTAGGCAACCTCGGCTCTTTTATGACTCATGGACTTCAACTCCCAGAATTCCTGAGTCAGCTATGCTGACTCAGGAATTCTGGGAGTTGAAGTCCATGAGTCATAAAAGAGCCGAGGTTGCCTACCCCTGCTTTAGGGTTTAGCACTTGTCCCCGGTCTGGTCTTCTCCACATGTGCTAGGACCAGTCCCCATAATCCCCGACCCACTAGTGCCTGGGAATTAAGGGAGTTGAAGTCAACGTAGCTGAAGGTATCAAGGTGGAGAAATTTCTTTTGCTCTTGTCTTCCGGGTGGTCCAGCGCTTTCCTAGAGACAAAAAGATCTGAAAAGCCACTCGCTCACTTTCCCCGTCTCTTCGCTGCCATGGGAGTCGTGGAACCAACAAGAGTCAATGTCCATCCCCTGCCACTTGCTTCCCCTTTCTCTGGGAGTCACTGGGGACAGAATCAGATCTTGTGGGGCTGATACTCATACCAAAACTAAGTTGCTGGTGTGAGTTTCCAAAAAGGTGACCACTTATCTTGCTCTGAATGTCAGTGATGGAGGAGGTGCCAAATCATAAGAACAGGATGTGAACAGACTCTACAGTGCTTCCAACACTATCCTGTTTATTTAAACTCCTGCCATGTAAATCAGTATGCCCATATTTTTGTATTTCATGTTTACCTGCTTTGTGGAAAGGGATTGCTAACTTTTATTTGGGAACAATATGAATTTAATTGCCATTATTTAAAGTTTGCTTTTATGTTCTGGAGTTACAAGTTCAAGACCGCTTCAGGCAAAATTATGTTGAAAGAAAGAGAGCCATGGGAAAAGCAAAGGCGTTAAAGATCATTGCTGATATAATTAGCAAGAGTTTAAGACGATGTGTGGGTGGTATAACTTGAAAAAATACATTAAAGTCTGAGATGCATCAAATGTAAAAATAACAAATACTAATGCTGAACAATTAAAAAGTTGGTTATTAATAATATACAGACTTCAATACATTTAATTTGATTTTGATTAGAATATGAGCTGCAATTTCTATTTTTAGATTGTCAATATATTAGAAACGTACCATTTTATTTTTAAATCTTAGAGGAAGTTTTAATTTACTAGATAAAAAAACAATCTACAAACGTATGATTATATAATTTTTATTTGGGGTTAGAAAAGCATAGCCTGCTATCCACTTTTGATCTTCTTACTTCAAAGTTTAAATAAGTAGCCCTGTTAATAAAACCAATCCAAGTAAACGTTGTTATATATGCCTATTGGAGCAAAAGTCACATTGAATTGACTGCGATTTACTGCTGGCAGACATATTTAACAGCATACTTCTTTGTGCACAAGATTGTAAATAGTATTAAAATTAAACTTGAAAATATTGCAGCAAGTCTATTTCTGTTATAATTATTGTAGAAAATAAATATACTGCAAATAAAAGATAAACCAAGGGAAGATTCTTCTTGGTTTAGAGAAAGCATTATCATGCAGACAAGTATGTTTAATCCACTGATGAGACAGAAGGAGAAAGTGACACTAAAGGGTATCATGAGCAAATATTTACACTGATTGTCTACTGATAGGCCTTCATCAACTAAGCTTTATAAACCACGTCCGCATGCTGTATAATACAAAGTGATACTGTTTTCCTTCTTTTCATTTTTCATGTGCCTAAATAATTGCAAAACGAGGATCCATTAAAAATATTTTAAAAACTGCAGTGTTGCTTTTGTGTTAACTTTTTTCAAACGTGATCTTGATACTATGCTTGAATACTGAAGTACATTTTCCTTGCCTTTTAAAAACACTTTTAAAATGTAATTTTATACAACATTAATTTTTAAACCATATCCCATATGAGTACTAGTATATCACATTAAATGCATTGAATTAAATAAGATTATAAGATTACAGAAACAGTAAAATATTGTCCATAATTTACCTAAAGTGCAGTCTGGTAGCCTCTCACTAAACTGGTACAATTCACTAAGTCTTTCCTACCAGAAAGTTCACTTTAACTGATAGACATGTGGATTTTCTATTTGTTCCTATTCTTACAAATAAACCTTCAGGTTTATTTCAAGAAGAAACCTTTTCAATATATCAGTAATCAGCATTTGCATTATTTTGTAAAAGCTCATATTTGTTTAATACACATTTCCGGCTAGTTGTCCCTTTATATTCCAGGCATGCAATGTTTCACTCAGCAAATGATACATAAAGAGAAAGATTTGGATCTGATTCCATCCCACATAGCTGCTTTTAAAGAATAAATTCCACTAAATAGCATCAAGTTGTGCCATGTTAGTTGCACAATTTGCTTTCTAGTTAAATAGTTATAAATGGCTTTAGTGGTTTAAGAGATATGTACTCAGTTATTAATCTTACATAATACTTGTGGAATTAAAAAAAAGCCCCATCCTTTTAGCAGAATTTCATTCCCCATTATAAACACTGCCCATTTTCAGTAAGCCAACAGAAAGATGCACAAATGAAAAAAGTAAAAATAATGATTCTCTCAAGTTGAACTTGATTTCGGATGACCATATCAGGAGGCCCATGTAGTTTCCTTAACAACAATGTGCAAAATGATCTGCCGTTGCCTTTTCTGATTATTATTTTTTACTAATTAACAGCCCTGGAATTTCTGGTTGTCCCCCATCCAATTTCTAACCAGGTCTGACACTGTTTAATTTTTTTTAAACGGTTAAGATTCCATTCACAAATATATTTGCACTACAAGATATATAGAAGTATAATAATCTGGAACACAAAAAAATGGAGAAAAGTAATGTAAATCAATATCTACTAGCTATCCTTTGAAATGCTCCTAACTTTCTTTTTTTTCTCTCTACTGTCAGATGTCCAGCTATGACTCACCACTGGCAAACAGGACGCTGCAACAAGCGTCTAGCCGCGGGAACTTCGTTAGGAGCTATTACGCATGCTCGGATATTTTCTTCCTCCTAAAGGAGCGTTCTTGTACCTTAGCAACCTGAAGTGATGCATTGTGGGCTTGAGAGTTCAGGCCCTATACTTCAAAACAACGAGGGTCGCTTTTCTCCTCCGAGGCTTTGTTTGGGGAGAGCCAAAGAAAAAAGTCGCGTTAATGGGAGGGAAGCTAAGGTTATCTGGGAGATAGCGGGATACGGAAAAATTCCAAGTATGCTGGCTCTGGCTGTTAAGGGTTGTTTTAAGAAAGGATTTCAGCCAATTAACATGCCTCCTTTTTTTGTGCATTTTTACAGATTCTGATCATTTCCGTCACTGCTGGAGCTCTCGACCTTGGAACGGCTCAGCCAGGTGAGCATTAAATCAAAACTCTCCGACTTGTTGCTAGAAGGAAACGATTGGAGAATCGCTGGAGGCGGCTAGGCTTGTGCTTTCAGTAGGAAAGGACTTTCTATTTTTTTTATTCGTTAAACTTGTACGATGTCCAACTTCCGATTGACTCTGGACAGCTCTCAGCAAGGAATTAATTTAATTAATTTAATTTTATTAGATTGATATACCGCCCTTTCCCGAAGGACTCAGGGCGGTTTACAGGGAATTTAAAATCAACAATACAAAAAGAGGGAGTCAAGCTATTCTCCAAAGCACCTGAAAGCAGGACAAGAAGCAATGGATGGAAACTAGTCAAGGAGAGAAGCAACCTAGAACTAAGGAGAAACTTCCTGACAGTTAGAACAATTAACCAGTGGAACAACCTGTCTCCAGAAGGTGTGAATGCTCCAACACTGGAAGTTTTTAAGAAGAGACTGGCCAGCCATTTGTCTGAAATGGTATAGGGTTTCCTGCCTTAGCAGGGGGTTGGACTAGATGACCTCCAAGGTCCCTTTCCAACTACTACTACTTATTATTGTTATTGTTATTGTTATTATTATTATTATTATTATTATTATTATTATTATTATTATTATTATTATTATTATTTTATTATTATTATTATTATTATTATTATTATTATTAAATACAAAAGTTAAAAAACAATTTAAAAAGATTAAATTATCCCTTAAAATAAAAACCCCAGTTAAAAATTCTCAGCCTGGGCTGGAGAGCTCGAAGAGCCAGGTCTTCAGGTCCCGGCGGAATGAACGAAGGTCAGGGGGCAGTCCTAAGCTCCACGGGCAGCTGGTTCCAGAGGGCAGGTGCACCCACAGAGAAGGCCCTACCCCTGGGTGTTATCCGCCGGCAGTCTTTTACTGGCGGCACCCTGAAAAGACCCTCCCTGTGTGAGCGCACTGGACGAAGGGAACTTGATGCTGGCAGAAGGTGTTCCCTCAAATACAATTACAATTACAGTAAAGATTCTTCTTTCCTAAAACCCATTTTTTTTCTTGTGGTCAAAGGAAACATATCTGGGATGAGGTACTGCATCCTGGGAATTGAATAGTGGCTAGATGTGAATTTGGGAGCAGAAGTGGCCAGAAGTATCTTTTAAGAAACTGACTACAGCCTTGTCTGGAGTTTGCAGAATTGTTCTCCAGGCCTGCCTCTCAAAGGGGGGTTGTTGTCACGTGTTTTGCATGGGAGTCCCTTTGAAGATGACCTGGCTACCATAGTTATTTGGAAGCTATGTAGTATAATTCTGTGGCAGTGGCTGCCAATATCTGATATAATTTTCAGAGGGCTTATTGCATCAATTGGGGGAGCACATTCACCCATACAATTCGGTCTCAAGCGATTGACAGAAAAGTCAGCTTGATTTGCATTTGGGGTTAGTATCCAGGCATCCTGGTGTCCATTTCAGTGCTGGTGTTAATGTGAGATTTTTGTGAGCTAAGAGCAACTTCTTAATTATTTTTAAAATGAGTTTCAATATTACTAATAGGGCAATGATACAACAGCTCCTGAAAAGCATGTGAAAATATTCATAGAATGGATTATGCTTTCAAGAAGTACTGCCTTAGTGTGTTTGTGATGACACACACAGACTAAAACTTCTGACACTAATTTTGGAATAAGTTCTTTTAAATTCAAAAGACTAGCTTCTGAATTGCATTGTAAGATTACTGTCTTATACACTAGTTTGATGTAGTGATTAAAGGATCAGACTAGAAACTGAGAGATTGTGGGTTGTAGTTTGCTTTAGGCATAAAGACACCAGGGTGATCTTGGGCTAGTCTATTTCTCTTGGCCCTAGGAAGTAGACAATTGCAAACCTTTTCTGGAAGAAAGAAAAAACTTGCTAAGAAAACTGTCTAGGCAGTCTTCCACAATCAGGCAAGATTGAACTGAAAAATAAAATGTGTTTTCTTAGGAGAAAGTCAGATTATGTCAGTGGGACTTCTTAGTGAATAGACATAAAGCTGTATTCTCTTACCATTTGCTGTTTTGCTGCTGCATCATAATGAAAACTAGGCTCTCAGTGTCTTGGCTTCTTCTCTTATTCTTTTGTTCGCGTACATTGTGTAATAGATGCTTAAAACTGCCCTTGTTGATAATTTGTCTTGAATGACAGTATGAAGGAGTACTGAGAAAGAGAAAAAGAGCAGCACAATTTTAGACGAGCATTCTTGACATGTTGTCATTTTCAGGCATAACGTTGTTTGCATTTAAAAAAAATAAGTTTATGATGAAATCATTTATTATAATTACAAGCAAATTTATTGAAATACTGCATGATCTGATAAATATTTACTGACAGCTAAAACTGGAAGCCAGTATTTTGACATCTTTTTTGTTTCATAGATTAAAATGATGAAAAATGTCCACCTGGCACCCGAAGCAGATGAAGATGACCTTTACTCTGGTTATAATGATTATAACCCTACTTTTGATACAGAGGTAAAATATACCATATATTTATCAATTGTTCTGTTCTTTTGCATTATAATATCAAAGCACAGAAAAAAACCCAAAAAAAAACATTAAAAGTAAGATAAGATGAAAGGAAACAAAATTTGACTAAATCAGGTTTGCACAAATACAAAAATATAGTAAATTTGGCGAAACATTTTAAAATTTATTTGAATACCATAGGATATCATAGATGAGTTTTATTATGCTAAGGAATAGTAGTAATAGTATAATAGTAGTCTATTATAGTCTCTCTTGACACCCACAGCGGTAAAGAGGAAGTAAAGAAGAAGGAATAGTACTTGACTTATATCTGTCATTTGTATACAAACATAAATGTATAGAATAAGTAATTATGCATTTTAATATAAATGTAGAAATGCAAGATAAATATATTTATATACTAATAAATACATTTTTTTAAAAAAACATGCTGACTATTTAGCTATTTTAAAGTCAACATTCATAATTTTATGTGTTTTTCTAGGATTTAGAGAATGATCCAGCTTTTCAACAGGCTGTGAAAACTAGCCATGGTAGAAGGCCTCCAGTAAGTTAAAAATTACAAAGCATCTGTGTAAACATTTACAAAACGTCTTGAGAGCCACTGTTCTTTTATAATATTTTTAGCCTAGTTCCACATCTTTGTTTAGAATACTGGCTTATGGTAAACAGCAGTCCTTCCTTTCTTTACACTTAATGGAATAATATATATGATGTTGTTCTTCTATAGCTGTTTCCTTCTGCTTTTTAAAAAAATCCTGTCAGGGTTTTTTTGTTTTCTAAAACATGTATATGAACACATACCTGCACAAACATGGATAAATATGTATGTCAATACTGCAACTTACAATAGTATCATGTTCTGATAATTATTCTGATATTTCAGACTAGATATAAAGACAGTGTATTCTGATGAATTACAAGATGCATGCAATAATTAGTCAATTAAATGAAGTCAGCAGAGGAAATCATATAAGAGCATAAAAATTTACGTTGACAGTAACAGATAAAGGGCCACTAGTCCATTTCACATAGCCAGGCAATAATAATATTAATTGACAACAGAACTCAGGTCTGGATCTGGAACAGAATTTTTTAAAAATATAAAAAATATTACTAGCTGCTCACTTAATTGGAGATTTTGGAGGTCCAATCTCCAGAATAATTGCACACCTACAGAGCACATACCTTACTTTGCTTATTAATGCTGATAGTTGATTAAATACCTATATATTCATTTTAATAGATTTAAATGGCAACCCATCTTCTTAGGGTGATTCTGATGACTTAACAGAACACATAATACAAAAAAATGAAAGAATAAATAACAATAATGACGCAGAGTAAAGAAACATATGGCAGCTGAGGAAACCATTCAACCAACACATTACAGGGCTCACTACCTCATGATCCCCATGCCAGAAAAACAGGTCTTCAGGAATTTTACAATCGGTTCTCCATTGCCTACCTATTCAATAATCAAGACATATGGAGATTTTATCCTTGATATCACTTTGGAGAAAACAAATTCTCCTTAAGAGTTTGCCAAAAATGCAAAACAGCAAAGTCAAGACTTCTTTAAATCAAGTTCAAGTCCTAGTAATGTCTTGGATGTTTTCATACACTTTCCTTGGCAAGTGAACAGCAGTGGTTTGCCATTGCCTTCTGGGATGTTTTTCAACTTTTAGTCTACTCTATGCTTTCAAAGATGATGCTAAAACAGTATTGACAGAGATGGTGTAATTTTATATAGATAATTATATAATTTCATTTTAATTACACATAGTAATTATATTTCAACGACTGCATTCTAGTTCTTGTAAAATAATTATTAATGCTTAATTAACACTTAGTTCCTTTTTACAAGCTTACGGCCAAAGTTCCAGGTACATCAAGTGCACGGACGTTAGCTACAGGGTATGTGGTAAGTTGTTATTCTCTGCATATTTTTCTGATTTTCTTCTTTCTTTGTGTCTGCTTTTTCACCAACAAGACATACTAAGTGCAAAGTTCCTTATCCCAGTCAACCTGTGAAATTATGTAGCTTTCATATTTTAAGTGCTCACAAGAAGGACTAAAATCATGAAAGGGAAAAGCAAAGTTCTATAGTTGAGGGGTGATGTCTCTTGAAAGCTAGAGAATAGAACTGCTGAATTTGTTGCAAGAAATGAAAGAAAGTAATTTAAGCAGTTTTCTATGGCAGTGGCTTATGGACATTGGAAATGAATTGAGCAGGACCAGTTCCTCTTATATAAGGCCAAATGCTATTCTGCTCTCTAGCACCAGTTTTAATTTTATAAATATTTCAATATTCGCCTTCTGCACTGCTAGAATAGTGATTTTTGTGCTCCAGACCTGCTTATTCCTCTAGAAATAGAGTTTGCAGTGATGATTGATGAAAATATTTTCTTGCATCATGATAGTCAAAGACAACCTTGTCTTCATCAATGGGCAGACCAATGACAGCAGCTGTACAGGTAATACTGTTATAATTTTTGCTAAAATTAATTCATAGACTACAATTAGTGAATCTAAGACTGTACGTGTCATGACAGTGAAGAGCTGGTTTTAAATTTAAGGAATAAATGAAAATGAGAATATATCATTAGGTACCCAATTTCTTACCTAAAAGGAATATTTCCATTTATAGCAGCAAATTTGAAAAATAAAATCTGCCTTAAAATATGTGTTATGAACCTACAGTAGTAAACTTTGTAATACTCCTGTAAATTCACAATAATGGGATAAATGAAAAGTACGCAGATAGCCCCTTTGAATCAAACTCATGATTTCATTGCACAGTATTGAACAATAAATGATTTTTAAAAATCTATAGATAGTCCTCTACCTAGGATCACAAGCCCAAAATTTCTTTTGTTAGGCAAGAAAGTTAACTGAGTTTTGCCCCATTTTTCTTGCCACAGTTGTTAAGTGGATCACTGCAGTTGTTAATAACATGGTTGTTAAGTGAATCTGGATTCTTCATTAACTTTGCTGGGCAGAAGGTCGCAAAGGGTGATCACATGACCTCGGAGAACTGCAAATGTTATAAATACATGCCAGTTGCCAAGCTTTTGAATTTTGATCATGTGACCATAAGGATGCTGCAATGGTTATAAATGTGAAAAACAGTCATAAGTCACTGTTGCAAGCAAATGGTTGCAAGTTGATAACTATCTGTATTTTTTATTTTTTTTATTTTAATTCCATTTATATCCCGCCCTTCTTCGAAGACTCAGGGCGGCTTACAAGCTTAGCAGTAGCCTTCATTCTATGTATATGCCTGCTTATTAGGGCTTTCACACACACCCCAAGCGGCATTATTACAAAGTCAGCTTATTGCCCCCAACAATCTGGGTCCTCATTTTACCTACCTCGGAAGGATGGAAGGCTGAGTCAACCTTGAGCCTGGTGGTATGCGAACCTGCACTAATTGCAGGCAGCTGGTGTTACTTAAGGAGGCATTAGCCCACTGCTCCACCAAGGCTCGTATAATGACTAACTTAAAAAATCCTGTATACTACAAGTTATTATTGAAATTTGCAAACTGAAATTACTGTTTTGAAGTATTAATACAGTTCAGTTTCATGTATTTGTCTCATTCTGACACTTAATACTCATTCTGACATTATATAGTGATGATGCAAGAACTTGCCTCCCTCATGATTTTCATCATTTGTTCTTTAAGGACACTGTTACTCGACCTATGACAGCAGTGCAGGCAGCAGGTTACACCAAAGCAGCTTTAAGAGGTATATTTTTTATGTCATTAATTATGGTGTCCTTCCAGAGCACCTGGCAAGGTGGTCTTTTGAGGATATGATTTAAAAGCAGTTCTAGTCCTTCCTGTGATGCTAAAGAACAACTGTGACACTTTGGCTATTGATGCATAGTGTCCCCCAGCGTGCCCTTGTTGTGTTAATATATTCATAAAACTGGTGGGAGAAATAATTCAGAGATTTGGAACGGGGTGAGATTATTATGCTGGTAGCGTCCAGCTGTACTGCTTCCTGTTATTCAACTGTATGGAAGCAGTATCTTTTGAGTGTTGCATCAATTCAGTTATGGGGCTATATGAAATTGAAGCCAAAGACAGTAGAAGTGCTCTTGGTCAATAAGAAAATGGACTTGGGTACTGAAATGTATGATGGGATTGCATTTCACCTCACAAAGTAGACTTGCAGTTGGGGGGGGTGGGGTTGTCTTCGATCCTCAGCTAGATTCTATGAAGCAGCTATAACAAGGAATGTATTTATGCACACCAGCTGCAACTTTTCTTAAGCCAGTCAGATTTAGCAACAGTTAGCAACACCTTAGTTTTATCCCTTTTTGACTACTGGAAATTTGAAATTGCCCTTGAAAAATGCTCAGAAGTTGGAACTTGTGCACAATGCAGCAATAGACTGTTAACTCTGCAAGATACATAGATTATGTGTTGTTTGTAAAAGACATGCACTGCTTGCACATACTGAGCACAGTTTAAAGTGTCATATTTAGAGCTTTAAACAACTTGCTTAGGTTTTCACTATCTAAGGGACCACCTATCTGGACTGAACATAGGTTCACTTTCATGCCATGTCAGAGAGGGCTTTTTTCTTGTATTGCTTCCAGATTATGAAATATACTTCCTCAGGAATTGTGCTTGGTGCAACATTCATGGTGTTTAGAAAAATCGGTAAAGATACATTTCATTTATCAGGCATTAGATAGTTAAACCTTAAATGTAATTTAAGTTTTATCTTTTAGGATTGTATTTATTTTTTTAATTTTAGGAATGTCCCATTTGAGTACAATAGAGGTTATATATCAAATAGATACATTTTAAAAATTATTAGAAATTAGTCTCCTGTAGGGAAACATATAGAGTGCTCAGTGATATTTATTAATTTGTAGGTTCTGCATTTGATCCTCTTGGCCAGGCAAGAGGTCCAGCTCCTCCTCTAGAAACAAAAAATGAAGATAGGTATGTAGATAGCTTTGTTACAGTTACTTTGTCATGTTTTTTTGGGGAAAAATCAATAGCATATACATCATTCATTGTAAGGAAATAAAACAGAATTTAATTGGAAAAGGCTGGATCTTTATTTTTCTATACTGGTATAATATTATTTTAAAAAAACAGTATTGGAAGATTTCATTAGCTAAAAATAACATGACCTCAACAGTTTTTGCTCCAATAAATTCTTGGGAGATCTTTTGAGGGGCCATGTATTTTTGAATTTCTTCCTCAGAAATAGTCCAGCCTGAGTATTTCATTAGGAAATCAGCACAGGATTATCTGTATAAAATAAATGTATATAAAACCAGGGCAGCCCAAGCAAAACCTAATGTTGTACACCTAATATCTGTACCAAAATGTAGACTTTTTTGCCTTAGTGTTTCTGATGTCGTATGATTCTGCTCTTTCCTTATTTCAGTCCAGAAGGAAAGATTAAACAGTTAGAAAAAAAAGTGAATGAGTTGGTTGAAGAAAGCTGCATTGCTCACAGCTGTGGAGATTTAAAATTGGTAACTATTATTTCATCCTGAAATACAAAGCTGCATTGTTGCTTTTATAGTTCTCAGATTGCCAGTTTGTTTTTAGTAATAAAAGATGAAGAGCCATCGTAAAAATCTTAGCTGGATAAAAATTCTCATCACATCTAGATATAGCTGCTATATGAATTCATCCGTTATGTATAAAGTTCAAAAAACTAGTGCAACTCCCTTGATTGACCAAATTATTCATATGGCAATTATGCTTATATAAAATGACCGTTAGTGGCCTGCTCCTATTTTTGCTTCTGGACATCATTGTATTTATCTAAGCCCTTTTATAGAAAATGATAAAATATTCATTTCTAAGGAATGCTGAAAGAGTACATAATCTAGAGCAGACGTGTCAAACACAAGGCCCGGGGGCCAGATCCGACCCACGAAGTGGCTTCATGCGGCCCGCAAAGCCATCCTGGAAACAGTGAGGGAACGGCCCCCACTGTCTTGGCCCTGGCCCAGAGACCCTCCTCCTACCAGAGACCCTCAGATCTGTCCCACTCCTGCCCAGACCCCCATAGGCACCCTTGATGCGAACGATGTAGAGCTGCCCACGCCTACCCAGTAGGCCATACGCACTCTAGCCACGCCCACCCAGTAGGCCACGCCCACCCAGGCCACACCCACCCGGCCCCTTGAGGGCAACCGCAATGCTGATACGGCCCTCAATGAAATTGAGTTTGACACCCCTGATCTAGAGCATGTATATTTTGCAATTATGCAAGAGTGGGGGTTTTAGAATTAAGTTTGGGCTGGAATTCAGCTTCCTCTGTGTTTGTTTTTTAAAAAATTAGTCCATCTATCTACAATACATGATGAGAGCACTGAGGATTTCAAAGCTGAAAGGTAATATGTCGTTCCATCTTCCAAAAACCCAAAGCACACTGTAAAACTATGCTACAGGAGACACCAATTTTTGCTGAGAAGGAATTTGCTACAGCTGTCCTTACCAAGAAGAATATAGAAACTAGTTCCTGCTTTCTTTTTCCTAGCTAAAATAATTGTTCATTCCTTTCTTGGGATATGCAGGTTTTTTTTTTAGATTTCATATTAGTATTCAAAAAATAGAATTTATAAGCTCACTTTCTACTAAAGAACAGCACTAAAATCTGCTAGTGAGGGATGCATTGCCTACTTGAGTATCCTTATGATATGAACATATTTTTTGCTGTTGCGTCCTCTTAGTGATTTTATATGCAGTTATAGAAATAGGTTTGTGTAAATATATATGAAAATTGTTTTATGCAACATTGTCTAACAAAGGGCATGAGGCACAGTGAAACATATTTTTTTTAAGGCTCTAGAAAAGGCGAAAGATGCTGGAAGAAAAGAAAGAGCCTTAGTAAGGCAACGTGAACAGACGATGTCTCCTGCTAATATTAACCTTGATCTTACTTATACTGTAAGTAACCGTAAAAACACTCAGTGCACATTCAGCATCTTCAGAAAGGGATTAATCATACACGAATGATGACCTTCTCTGATGGATATTTTTATGTATGTATTAAAGTGCATGTACTGTAATTATATTTAATTTGATTGAATGTCAGCATTTGTGTTTGAATTTAAAGACCATAAACAACATAAATCAGATGGCCTCAAAAGTATCCTAGAACTGTAAACTTTCACTTGCCAATATTGATAGTAGGCATATGTTATTTGTTTATTTGTTTAAAAGATTTATATGCCCACCCATCTTATACAGTATAACCCTGGATAAGTAATGACAGCAATATTACTAAATAAAGCAAGAACCTCACAAAATTAAAGATATGACAACAACTCTAGTTTAGACCAGACATTCTATGTTAACTAGAATTAAAGCCTAGATCAGGTGGGGAGGGAGTGCAATAGATAGTGAGGAGGTTGTTTGTAGGCAATTCATTCTAAAATTTCAAAAGACGTTGACATGCTGCAAAGCAAAGCCTATTCACTAGCATCACCCTTACTTCTAAAAATGCCTTTGGATCCCAAATTGGCTTTTTTATGAAATACAAATGATGGCGCCATTGAGTACCTTACTTGAAAATATAACCATTTGCCTTAAAAAAAGAGAGAGCAAAGTTAAATAGGGTAGTAGGGAATGTTTTCTGGAAAAGACTGCTTTGAATCAATTATTTAGGCTAGGCTGGTATATTTTTTAAAAAAAAAATATCCCAGAAAAAGTGAGAGATCTTTTCCAATTGTTGCCATGAAGCTACCAGTGTCAAGCTTCACTTGGCTTCCTAATCACCTTGACATTTTAATCACTTGTGTCCCCAGAGTTGCCACTGTGTGAATGGGGACGGCCTCATGGTCAGCACCCATTGTGCACAAGCTCTCACAAAGGGTTCTTGAAATTCCAAATGAGCTCAAAGGGCTCCTGGCTCAGAAGATGAGAACGACCACATCTCTCAACCCTTCCCTTGAGGAATAGGGTAGACCACACCAAATGTTCAATAATGTCCTGCTAATAGCTATTCTGTTCTCTCCCCTGGGGTAGCTGCTCTCTGTTTTCTTCCAAAAGGCAGCAGTTCTCTTTTTCCTATATAGTTACTACACTACCGACTGCCTCAGCTTTATGATGAAGAAATTTTAAACTGTTGCTTGTGGAGGACAATGGAAATGTTCTCATTTCTTTTCTTTTAGGTACTCTTCAATTTGGCTAGCCAATACTCTGCTAATGATATGTATGCAGAAGCACTAAATACATATCAGGTCATCGTGAAAAACAAAATGTTCGTCAATGGAGGTACTTTACTTTTACCGAATCAGACCGTGCTGAATAATTATATCAAATGGGAACTATTTATTTATTTAACAAAATTTATATAGCCACCTAGCACATGCATAGGTGATTTTGGACAGTGTATAACATTTATCATAGTCTCTGTTCGTTGATATTGGCCAAATATAGAAATTGGTGCCATTTTATAAGCCCAGTGAGATATTTTTGTTTGTCAGATATGCTTTCAAATCTGAAGTAATAACTTTTTGGGGAATTATTTAGCAAAAGAGATCGCCTGTTCAGTAATACCGTTAAACTTTAATAAGTCAAAAACTGTTGAATTTTGCAGCTATCTTTTGATTATATTTTGCAACCCCTTATATCATAACTCTGATTATCTCTGCATTTAGTGATTGTATTCTTAAAGTACCGTATATACTTGAATATAAGCCGACTCGAGTATAAGCCGAGACCCCCAATTTCACCCCCAAAAACTGGAAAAAGTTATTGACTCGAGTATAAGCCGATCCGCCGTTCTGCAAGCCTCTGCCGCCAGCAGAGGCTCGATCCGCCATTTTGCAAGCCTGAATACACAGGAATACCCTGTGTGGCCGCGGCTCGTCGGCAGGTCTCCGTTCCTCCTGCCGACCTTTGGGGAGGTTTGGGCGCCTCCCCAAACCTCCCCAAACGTCGGCAGGTCTCCGTTCCTCCTGCCGACCTTTGGGGAGGTTTGGGCGCCTCCCCAAACCTCCCCAAACCTCGGCAGGTCTCCGTTCCTCCTGCCGACCTTTGGGGAGGTTTGGGCGCCTCCCCAAACCTCGGCAGGTCTCCGTTCCTCCTGCCGACCTTTGGGGAGGTTTGGGCGCCTCCCCAAACCTCGGCAGGTCTCCGTTCCTCCTGCCGACCTTTGGGGAGGTTTGGGCGCCTCCCCAAACCTCTGCAGGTCTCCGTTCCTCCGCGCAGACCTGCCGACCTTTGGGGAGGTTTGGGCGCCTCCCCAAACCTCGGCAGGTCTCCGTTCCTCCTGCCGACCTTTGGGGAGGTTTGGGCGCCTCCCCAAACCTCCCCAAACCTCGGCAGGTCTCCGTTCCTCCTGCCGACCTTTGGGGAGGTTTGGGCGCCTCCCCAAACCTCGGCAGGTCTCCGTTCCTCCTGCCGACCTTTGGGGAGGTTTGGGCGCCTCCCCAAACCTCGGCAGGTCTCCGTTCCTCCTGCCGACCTTTGGGGAGGTTTGGGCGCCTCCCCAAACCTCCCCAAACCTCGGCAGGTCTCCGTTCCTCCTGCCGACCTTTGGGGAGGTTTGGGCGCCTCCCCAAACCTCGGCAGGTCTCCGTTCCTCCGCGCAGACCTGGCGACCTTTGGGGAGGTTTGGGCGCCTCCCCAAACCTCGGCAGGTCTCCGTTCCTCCTGCCGACCTTTGGGGAGGTTTGGGCGCCTCCCCAAACCTCCCCAAACCTCGGCAGGTCTCCGTTCCTCCTGCCGACCTTTGGGGAGGTTTGGGCGCCTCCCCAAACCTCCCCAAACCTCTGCAGGTCTCCGTTCCTCCGCGCAGACCTGCCGACCTTTGGGGAGGTTTGGGCGCCTCCCCAAACCTCCCCAAACCTCGGCAGGTCTCCGTTCCTCCTGCCGACCTTTGGGGAGGTTTGGGCGCCTCCCCAAACCTCCCCAAACCTCGGCAGGTCTCCGTTCCTCCGCGCAGACCTGCCGACCTTTGGGGAGGTTTGGGCGCCTCCCCAAACCTCCCCAAACCTCGGCAGGTCTCCGTTCCTGTTTGGGGAGGTTTGGGCGCCTCCCCAAACCTCCCCAAACCTCGGCAGGTCTCCGTTCCTGTTTGGGGAGGTTTGGGCGCCTCCCCAAACCTCCCCAAACCTCGGCAGGTCTCCGTTCCTCCGCGCAGACCTGCCGACGTTTGGGGAGGTTTGGGGAGGCGCCCAAACCTCCCCAAAGGTCGGCAGGAAGAACGGAGACCTGCCGAGGTTTGGGGAGGTTTGGGGAGGCGCCCAAACCTCCCCAAAGGTCGGCAGGTCTGCGCGGAGGAACGGAGACCTGCCGAGGTTTGGGGAGGATTGGGGAGGCGCCCAAACCTCCCCAAACAGGAACGGAGACCTGCCGAGGTTTGGGGAGGTTTGGGGAGGCGCCCAAACCTCCCCAAACATCGGCAGGTCTGCGCGGAGGAACGGAGACCTGCCGAGGTTTGGGGAGGTTTGGGGAGGCGCCCAAACCTCCCCAAACGTCGGCAGGTCTGCGCGGAGGAACGGAGACCTGCCGAGGTTTGGGGAGGTTTGGGGAGGCGCCCAAACCTCCCCAAACAGGAACGGAGACCTGCCGAGGTTTGGGGACGTTTGGGGAGGCGCCCAAACCTCCCCAAAGGTCGGCAGGTCTGCGCGGAGGAACGGAGACCTGCAGAGGTTTGGGGAGGCGCCCAAACCTCCCCAAACAGGAACGGAGACCTGCCGAGGTTTGGGGAGGTTTGGGGAGGCGCCCAAACCTCCCCAAACGTCGGCAGGTCTGCGCGGAGGAACGGAGACCTGCCGAGGTTTGGGGAGGTTTGGGGAGGCGCCCAAACCTCCCCAAACAGGAACGGAGACCTGCCGAGGTTTGGGGACGTTTGGGGAGGCGCCCAAACCTCCCCAAAGGTCGGCAGGTCTGCGCGGAGGAACGGAGACCTGCCGAGGTTTGGGGAGGCGCCCAAACCTCCCCAAACAGGAACGGAGACCTGCCGAGGTTTGGGGAGGTTTGGGGAGGCGCCCAAACCTCCCCAAACGTCGGCAGGTCTGCGCGGAGGAACGGAGACCTGCCGAGGTTTGGGGAGGTTTGGGGAGGCGCCCAAACCTCCCCAAACAGGAACGGAGACCTGCCGAGGTTTGGGGAGGTTTGGGGAGGCGCCCAAACCTCCCCAAAGGTCGGCAGGAAGAACGGAGACCTGCCGAGGTTTGGGGAGGTTTGGGGAGGCGCCCAAACCTCCCCAAACAGGAACGGAGACCTGCCGAGGTTTGGGGAGGTTTGGGGAGGCGCCCAAACCTCCCCAAACGTCGGCAGGTCTGCGCGGAGGAACGGAGACCTGCCGAGGTTTGGGGAGGTTTGGGGAGGCGCCCAAACCTCCCCAAACGTCGGCAGGTCTGCGCGGAGGAACGGAGACCTGCCGAGGTTTGGGGAGGTTTGGGGAGGCACCCAAACCTCCCCAAACAGGAACGGAGACCTGCCGAGGTTTGGGGACGTTTGGGGAGGCGCCCAAACCTCCCCAAAGGTCGGCAGGTCTGCGCGGAGGAACGGAGACCTGCCGAGGTTTGGGGAGGTTTGGGGAGGCGCCCAAACCTCCCCAAACAGGAACGGAGACCTGCCGAGGTTTGGGGAGATTTGGGGAGGCGCCCAAACCTCCCCAAACGTCGGCAGGTCTGCGCGGAGGAACGGAGACCTGCCGAGGTTTGGGGAGGTTTGGGGAGGCGCCCAAACCTCCCCAAACAGGAACGGAGACCTGCCGAGGTTTGGGGACGTTTGGGGAGGCGCCCAAACCTCCCCAAAGGTCGGCAGGTCTGCGCGGAGGAACTGAGACCTGCCGAGGTTTGGGGAGGCGCCCAAACCTCCCCAAACAGGAACGGAGACCTGCCGAGGTTTGGGGAGGCGCCCAAACCTCCCCAAACGTCGGCAGGTCTGCGCGGAGGAACGGAGACCTGCCGAGGTTTGGGGAGGTTTGGGGAGGCGCCCAAACCTCCCCAAACAGGAACGGAGACCTGCCGAGGTTTGGGGAGGTTTGGGGAGGCGCCCAAACCTCCCCAAAGGTCGGCAGGAAGAACGGAGACCTGCCGAGGTTTGGGGAGGTTTGGGGAGGCGCCCAAACCTCCCCAAACAGGAACGGAGACCTGCCGAGGTTTGGGGAGGCGCCCAAACCTCCCCAAAGGTCGGCAGGAGGAACGGAGACCTGCCGAGGTTTGGGGAGGTTTGGGGAGGCGCCGAAACCTCCCCAAAGGTCGGCAGGAGGAACGGAGACCTGCCGAGGTTTGGGGAGGTTTGGGGAGGCGCCCAAACCTCCCCAAAGGTCGGCAGGAGGAACGGAGACCTGCCGAGGTTTGGGGAGGTTTGGGGAGGCGCCCAAACCTCCCCAAAGGTCGGCAGGAGGAACGGAGACCTGCCGAGGTTTGGGGAGGTTTGGGGAGGCGCCCAAACCTCCCCAAACGTCGGCAGGTCTGCGCGGAGGAACGGAGACCTGCCGAGGTTTGGGGAGGCGCCCAAACCTCCCCAAACGTCGGCAAGTCTCCGTTCCTCCGCGCCCTGCCTGCCTGCTTCTTTCCGCTGCGGAAAGAAGCAGGCAGGCAAGGCGCGGAGTTTGGGGAGGTGCGCGCGCACCTCCCCAAACCTCCCCAAACTTCGGCAGGTCTCGGACGGCGGTGGCTTGGGAGAGGTGCGGGCGATCCCGGAAGCACCAAAGCCTCGGCCGCGCACAAGTCCTCGGTAAGTTTTTTTGTTGACTGGAGTATAAGCCGAAGTGGAATTTTTCAGCCCAAAAAGTGGGCTGAAAAATTCGGCTTATACTCAAGTATATACGGTATGTGTTCTAACAACTTTACCTGCTAGTTTAGACGTTGCAGGAAAAGTCTGTATCCTATTCCCCCAATTAAACTTTGATATTTGTTCCAGCATAATCCTCAAGTGATAAAAGAATTCAGATTTTTCTTGAGGCCTACTTTTTCAAATCTGTAAATTAGGTAGGCCCAATAAAGCCAGCATTTTGCTATTTAAAATGTTGCTTTTAAGTAAAATGAGAGCCAGTTTGCTGTAGTAACTAGGTGATTGCCTATTAGCCCTAAAAACCAGCTGGGTGATCTTGGGCAGTCACTTTCTCTCTGCCCAACCCACCTCAAAGGGTTGTTGTGAGGAAAATAGAAGAAGGTTGGAGTGTTACATCTGCTCACTGCCTTGAGTTATTTGGAGAAATAATAAAGGTGAGATACAAATAAAGTCAGTTTGACTGAAGTGGCACAGAAAGTTGTGGCTTGCAAATAGATAGGTAAACTTGCAGTCCAATCTAAGTAAAAAAGCCTGCTGTATATATAATTAGGCAACTGGAAAATAAAAGGTGTCAAGCCTTCCATTTCTTTTTTGTCCCAAGTAGCTCATTCTTTTTATTTTCCTCTTCTCCAAATTCTTCCATGCCAACTATATGTTTTATATCTACGTACAGCCTAAATTATATTCTGGAAAATAACTGGGATATGAGCTACATCTTATTCTGTATTATTTTATAGGTATGCTGAAAGTGAACATGGCAAATATTTATTTGAAACAAAGGAACTATTCAAAAGCCATCAAGTTCTATCGAATGGCTCTAGATCAGATTGCAAGTGTCCACAAGGAAATGAGGTGAGTTCCAACAAATCTGACCATTAGTTGTTCACTGTAATTTTCTGTCTACGGAGTTTCGTTAGTCTTGTTCATATGCTATCTACTGAGACTACTTATGACCTTTCATTTATTTCAATGCTATCTTCATATTATCTTGAGGGCAAAGTAGACATGACAAAGGGAAATGTTTTAGTTATCTGCCCTGTTTATATAAAGTGGAATCCTCAAGCAAAAGAGCATATAGACATAAGGTGGAAAGCAATTAGTGTCCTTACAATTGTGTATGTTTTACAGATAAGTCTTCCTTTTAAGAGTTGTGGGTGGCAGATACTTGATTCTCTTTCATCTACTTCTCATTAATAGTTTGATAATACTCTGTGATCCAACAGTTGACTCAGAGAAGATAGCGAAAGTCCTGCAATATTACCTGATATTCAGTAAGGTATTGAATAAAAACCTTGTTGACCAGGAGACAGCTTACGTGGGAATTGGATGAAGGCTATAATGCAGACATGTCAAACACAAGGCCCGGGGGCCGGATCCGGCCCGCGAAGTGGTTTCATGTGGTCCGCGAAGCGGCCCCCACTGCCTTGGCCCTGGCTCAGAGACCCTCCTTCTGCCAGAGACCCTCAGATCTGTCCCACTCCTGCCCAGACCCCCATAGGCACCCTTGATGTGAACGATGTAGAGCTGGCCACGCCCACCCAGTAGGTCATACGCACTCTAGCCACGCCCACCCAGTAGGCCACGCCCACCCAGGCCATACCCACCCGGCCCCCTGAGGGCAACCTCAATGCTGATGCGGCCCTCAATGAAATTGAGTTTGACACCCCTGCTATAATGATTAGGCCAATTTTGTCAGGAATTGTTTTCCTCCATCTAAACTTATCTATCATTAGTTACAACTTGGTGTTTAAAAAAGTCCTTTTCAGTAGTGGGACCTCCTTGTTCATTTTCCCTTTTAAGGAAGTTGAGATTATGACCCCTTATTACTTTGCTTTAGATAGGCAGAAAATCAGTTCTGATGGCTTTTAATGGTTGATGTTTATCCATTCTTAATTGTAATGAATATTGTTTTCAATTTTTTTTCTACTTGTGGTTATTGTTTTTATAATGATATGCTACTATAATGTTTTATTTTATATTGCCCAGGGATACTCATAGTGGGATTTATAAACTGAATCAGTGGAGTAAAAATATCAGATCCCTGCTTAATTTATTTAATTTGTTTCAGTGTTGTTATTACTTTCTTATATACAGTTTATATACTGCTCAAAAAAATAAAGGGAACACAAGACAAGACATCCTACTATTAAATACAGTACATTGTGTTGTTTATGTGTTCCCTTTATTTTTTTGAGCAGTATATATTTGCACTTTTGACTGTATTCTATGCAGAGTTCAGCAGTCATGGGATATTTATTTCTAATGATGTATTTCATTAGGATTAAAATAATGCAGAACATTGGAGTTGCGTTTATTAAAACCGGCCAATATACTGATGCAATTAGTTCCTTTGAGCACATTATGAGCACATCACCAAACCTGAAAGCAGGCTTCAACTTGATCTTGTGCTACTTTGCTACTGGAGACAGAGATCAAATGAAAAAAGCCTTCCAAAAACTGCTTGCTGTTCCACTGGAAATAGATGATGATGACAAATATATTTCACAAGGAGTAAGTATGCACAAATTCATAAATGGCAATTTATAGACAAAAACAATTGTGGAAAAGGAAAAACGTTCCATATAGTGTAATAGTGGCATAAAAAATCTTTATGATCAATATCAAACAATGGTAATTTCATCCCAGCAGATCATTTTTTCTAACAGACAAACATTTTAAATGCAATTTTGAAGTAAAGTTTGTTACACAAATGAAATGGTTGCATTTTAGCAATATTTAAATGGTTCTCATTTGAATTTGTACATCATCCTTTAGATTATAAATTACAGAATAAGTACAGAAATACTTAATAAAGTCCCCATATGGATAAAGGGATTTTTAGATCAAAAAGTAAATAGAAACTGATACTTTTGGAACTGAAATATATCCTCAGCTCGGCACAGAAATCAGCATCTTAACCTGCCATACAGACATCTCAGTTATTTAAAAAGAAGTCTTTTGCTTAGGTTGGACTGCTGAAATCTTGCAATGAGATGTGCTAAGTTAAGTACTTCTGTTTTATTGACTGAATAAAAATACTTTAAAGCGTATGACACAAAAAATGTTATGATTTTCATGAATACATTTCTGTGTCCATCTATCCATTCCTGTTTTTTGTGTTACCCCAGTGACTAGATTTACCTTTTTGCCATTTTTAGGATGATCCACATACAAATCTGTTGATAGAAGCTATTAAGAATGATAGCTTACGACAAATGGAACGTGAAAGGTAAGCCTCTCTTATATTATTTCCAAAGGTCTTTCATTATCTTTCATATTTTGTTGACGTGTTTAAGCAAGTGGAGATGTCAATGAATTCATTGTGCTTTTCCAGCTGTCTACTTTGGTTATGCTAAATTAGAAGTCAATTTATTTTCATTTATTTACCAAATTTATCACCTCTGCAATCTCATAAAGGGTTGAGAAAATATGTGGGAAGGCAGGTTTAAAAACTGGACAGGTAGCATGTTAATAATAGGTTACACCAGGGGTGTCAAACACAATTTCATTGAGGGCCGCATCAGCATTGCGGTTGCCCTCAGGGGGCCGGGTGGGTATGGCCAGGGTGGGCGTGGCCTACTGGGTGGGCGTGGCCAGCTCTACATCGTTCGCATGAAGGGTGCCTATAGGGGCTTGGGCAGGAGTGGGACAGATCTGAGGGTCTCTGGCAAAAGAAGGGTCTCTGGGCCAGGGCCAAGGCAGTGGGGGCCGTTCCCTCACTGTTTCCAGGATGGCATCGCGGGCCACATGAAACCACTTCACGGGCCGGATCTGGCCCCCGGGCCTTGTGTTTGACATGTCTGGGTTACACTGTGGAATGCTCGTGGTTAACGTGCCAGCCCAATAGCCTTTCTCTCTTCAAGGCATTTAAGTCCTGATTTTCTGTTCCATTTTTCTTCCTATGATTTAATAATATTAGTAATATTCCATTATCCTATGAACACTCTTAGTCATCCAGGTCATGACTGTCCCATAGGAGCTGTTTCAAAAGGCAAATGAAGAAGCTTCTTCGTTGAAAAGCTAAACGTCTTCAAGGAAAAACAAAGTCCAGTTGCCTGTTGAAAAAAGTTCCTTTGGGACAGTCCTGGAGCAGGTTCAGTCTTATTTAGCTCTTTGCCGTTTAGAGTTGGAAAGATGGTAGGACAATCTAAATATTTGTACTTTTGCAAAATCTTCAAACTTCCCAAGCCTACAGGTATTTTACTTTATTTTCTATACTCAAAGAATCAGGGCTCAAACTGAGGACAGAATGAGTGTCCTAATCAGCATGGAGGATTATACCTTAAAAGCTTATCTTAAGCCACAAATCAGTTTCCTTTCAAAGTATCTTACTTGATGTTTTTTATTTAATATTTATTATTTACTAAATAAATATTAGATTTAAATATTTAATCTCTTCAATAAAATTTTCTGTTAGCCACTATGTGTATATAGGCTTTGTCCCTTTTAACTAGATTTTTTTTTTAGGAAAGCTACAGCAGAAAAGTATATTATGACAGCTGCTAAATTAATTGCTCCAGCAATTGAAACTTCATTTGCAGTAGGCTATGACTGGTAGGTGTCAATTTAAAACTATGGACCTCTGTTGTTCACCTATTATACTCTAGTTGATTCTGTTAAAGATTGGATAGTATATCATGGTCATATGCAATGATTAAAGTAAAATGAAATAATTTGTATTTTATTGATTGTGTCTTTGCACTTGAAAGCTCTAATGCCTGGATCTTGTATGTTAACTATAACCTTTCTCAGTTGAGTTGAATTCATTCTAAATTACAATATAAGGCCGTTACAAAATGGAACTGCACAACAAATTCACCTTATTAATGTTTTGGTACTTGATTGGGTACTCAATGAGTCTCCTTTTAAGTATCTGGGTCTGTAAAATGATCAACTTAATCAAGCAATTGCTTTTTTAATATAGAAAGACTATAAGGAAAAAAAATCTCTTTTTTTTTAACTTGAAGGTGTGTGGAAATGGTAAAAACATCTCAATATGTAGAGTTAGCCAATGACCTGGAAATCAATAAAGCAATTACCTATTTGCGGCAAAAAGATTTTAATCAGGTACAGTGTTTTCATAAACATTTTACTGGTAAATTTTTACATTGAATCGTGATCAAAATATAATTTCATACCTTTGAAAAATTGAAATACTACTTTATTACATTAGTCAATTTATGAAAAGGGTTAGAAAAGTGAGGTTAATGAACCCAGCGTCCTTATAAAGATTCTGCTGTTGTTGAGAGCTTGATGACTTCTCTTCAACCTCTTCATCTCCTGGCACTCAAACCTGAGGGAAATCACTGTCCTGAGCTGGTGAGAAGTAAGTTCTGGAGCATAAGTGGGCAAGGTCCCACCATTTTCTTTCTCAAGGAAAGATTCTCTAGGATCGAGCTGTCTTGTGGATAACATTCTAGAAGAAAAGCATGCCACCCTCTGATACAAATTTTCTTTCTCTTTTCTTGCCACTGGAATTCAGAAGTAGGACCTGGAAGGGGCCTTCAGGATTGAGCTAATGGTCCAGGCTGGTACACCCAGAAGGAGTTGCATTGGTTCCAACCCATTCAAGGTTTTTAAGATTGATATCAACCAGGACTACAATTTCTGGGTTGCAGAAATGTAGACAAGCCAAAAGATGGAGAAAATTCTAGTTTGTTACTGCCCTCTAATGAACAGATGGATTTTTTTCCTGGCTAGATCTTAGCAGTTCTAGCATCAGTACATTAATTGGACCTGAAATGGACTGGAAGACCATGCAGCTGCTGAAGTGTTTAGAATCACATTAATGTCAACAGTGCTTTTTTTGTAAAACAAAAAGGTGCCGAACTCACACATGTCATACAACCTGCCTTGCCTACCCTACAAGGTTCCATCCAAAAAAGGTGCCGGAACTCCGTTCTGAGTGTTCTATGAGAAAAAAAGCCCTGAATGTCAACTTCTACTAGTTCAAAATAGATCTTTCACTAATTGAAGTTTTAGTACAATCTTCAGAAGCAGCTCATGTTCTGCAACTATCCAGTAGAGCCGAGTAGTTTTTTACATTGAGAGTAACTTTGCTTTTTAATTATTTCTAGGCTGTTGACACTTTAAAGATGTTTGAAAAAAAGGATAGCAGAGTTAAAAGTGCAGCTGCAACAAATCTTTCTTTTCTGTACTTTTTGGTGAGTAATTAAAAGTTTTTTTAAAAAAGTCTGAGGATATGGAGGTTCTCTGAATTTTCTCATATAGTTACTTTTAAATGTAGTCAGTAGTTTTAAGAACAAATAGCCACTGAGTACTTTTCATTAATTGTTGAAGTTAATTATCTTGAAATTGTTTACATCCAGTTCATGTGAAATGTGCTTCATAAAGATAAGAGTTCAAAGTTCAAGTAGGTCAATCTGCTTTGCTAAGTAACAGAGCAGTGAGTTCAGTGGTACATGTTGACCTCAGTTGGTTTGTTTTAACTGACACAGGTTTTCCATTTCTGCCACAGCAACTTTCCAAGAAGTATTACTTAATAGGTGCTTAAAATGGATTAGAATGATACCCTTTTGGCAACTTTGAAATTCCCTTCCTTTACGACCACCTGGATCTTTGGGGAAATCATCAGCAAAATGCATGCAACATATAAAGTTAAACTATTGATAACGGAAACAGGATTGGTTAAATATCTCTCTCTCCTAATATTTAATTGGTCAGCTAAAGGCAACATTGATTAGCTCATGGATTCTCAGAGGAAGGAAGCAATGAAGAGAACCATGGGTCAGCTTCAAACTAATTCTGAGGAACTGGAAGTAGAAATGCTTCTGGTAGGCAAATGTCTTAAGAAAAAGATAACTGAATTGGATTAATTCAATTTGTAACAATTGGATCTATTTAAAACCATGCCAGCAAAATATTTAGGAAGCAGATATACTGTTATATTGCTTAACCATGGGTTATAGTCTTAATAGGTACTAAAAACTTTAAATGGTAATGTATGATTTTAATAAAAACTGAGGGCTAGAAACACTTAACAAATCTGTGTATATCAGGAATCAAAATATATTTTTAAAGAGTTAATTTCCAAAGCATCAGCAACTAGGTAAGATATGTTTTCTGTTTAATTTAGGAAAATGAGATTATACAAGCAAGCAAGTATGCAGATTTAGCCATAAATTCTGACAGATACAATCCAGCTGCTCTGACAAATAAAGGAAATGCCATTTTCATAAATGGAGATTATGAGAAGGCAGCAGAATTTTATAAGGAATCCTTAAGGAATGATTCGTCATGCACTGAAGCGCTTTATAATATTGGTAAGTCACAAGTCAATTTGGATTACAATTTGAGATGATTGGAACTCTCGATAAGAATGTGTCATTTCTAAAACTAGTTTTGTTTTTAATGGGGGGGTTGTCCACAATTGGAGGGCCAAGATGGTAAGTTCAAGTACAGACAAAAGCCACCCCTCTGAAGGAGTTTAACTGCCATTGGTAGGCAGCTGTTTCAGTCAGCACCTAGAGATGAGAGGGACTTCTCTCAATGGGCGTCAGCAGCAGCTTACATTCCCTGCCTGCTTCCACACCGACTTTCTGGGGAAACCAAGAGAGAAAACTGCAAATTACATGATTGCGGGGTGCTTGGCAATTGCTGACCATGGGAGTGTATCGTGATCCATACAACATTTTTTCTGAGGCCGACAGAATTCTGGACCACTTTTAAACAGTCATCAGTGGAGAACTATATGCATGTCATTTTGAAATTATTGTGGCTCATTGTAGATGCCTTAGATAAAATCAAAATGTTTTGAAGCCACACAATTACCCCATTTTGGAATTGTGAGGGAATGGGAGTAAAACAAAGCATCAGAAGCCCTCCCAGGACATTTTCATCCACAATTTCTAGTTAGTGCCATAAGATGCCAAAACTGTAGGCTAAGATCTGTATCAGAATTTTGTGACCATTTATGTGTATTTATATCATTTTTATTATGAAAAAGACCTCAAAATGGATTACCTTCCAGCATGTGTGGACTTGCATTTAGTTATGTTATGGAAAATGCAATTTAGCTCAGTTTATTTCTATTTTTCCTAACAAACTTGATCTCTTTTTGCAGGTTTATCATATAAAAAGCTAAATAGACTAGATGAAGCATTGGATTCTTTTCTGAAGCTTCATGCAATTCTTCGAAATAGTGCCCAGGTTCTCTTCCAAATTGCAAGCATGTATCTTTTCAACAAATCTAATGTTTAACACTACAGATATTGAGTGTCCTTTCAATCACAATTGTAGCACAGCAGGTGCTCATCTAAGCATTGCAAGGTATCAAAAAATTCTACATAAGATATTCCTTAATTGACAATATTTCAGATATGAATTAATGGAGGATCCTAATCAGGCCATTGAGTGGCTTATGCAACTTATTAGTGTTGTTCCAACAGACTCACATGCACTGGCAAAACTTGGGGAACTCTATGATAGTGAAGGTGACAAGTCTCAAGCATTTCAATATTATTATGAGGTAGGTGTTTTAAAAATTACATTTCCATATCAGCCTACATCTTGCATGCTATCTGGGGCTTACTGGACTTAAAATCTGGAGCATTTGAGGGTCGTTACTGAGGAAGCGTACTCTGTTGTAGTTCCTTATATACAATAGGCATATTATGTAAGTGTGAAATATATTTAACTTTACCCTTTAAGATGGCCAAGAATTCATTCTGATTAGAAAAAATAATTCTTGGTACAGTAAATATATTTGCTAAATATATTTTTGTTGGTCAAGAATATGGAAACCACAGAGAAAACATTTTATTCAGTAATACAACAGTTAAATTTGATTTGAAATTTCATTCTTCACATGGAAAAATTCTCACATAGGATTAAGTAAATTATTTCCCTTATACGCAAGCTGTCATTCACAATGGTATTATGAAAGATTTTTGGAAAATTTGAGGTAATGTATATCAGCAGATCAAGAAAAAATAGAATGATATATCCCTGATGACTATTCCAGGAGCTTAATATGCCTGAAGTACACTGAGTTGAAGAAGACTAATAAATCCACCACTACCATATAGCCAGAGATTTAGAAAAAAATTCCTTCTATTTTAATATTATTAATTTATAGCCCGTCCAATTTTAATCAGGTCTAAGCAGATTTAAATCCCGCTATGTTTAAATAGGATTCAAATTAGGAAATGTAACTAGATAAATAACTTCATTAATATCCACAAGTTTCATACAATAATAGTAAAATATTCCTATATCATATTCCTATACCTTATATTACTCATACCTAAGAGGAGCATCTCCTAATTAATCTGTCCCTCTGTTAAAAATATATCATTTTCCTAAACCCCCAGTATTATTGGAGCAAGTTGAATTCCCATGGAAATGCAGTTCCAGAGAAGAAGGCCACATTCACAATTCCTGTCTCCAAAAACTCTATAGACAACTTTGTTTAACAAAGGGAACAATTAATACAATTAACTTGGTTTTGGTACAGTGAGCAGATTGAAAAAGGTATAGATAATCCACCCCCTCCAGGGTCATTCATAATTCTCAATGACCTTCTCCAGACTGGACAATATTCAAATCTGCTAGGTTGAGCAATGGTTTCTTGACCCACATAGACCATTTTTTTTCTTCATCATCATATTCCTTGCATGAATGAATATATACTGCTCAATAAAATAAAGGGAACACAAGATAAGACATCCTACTATTAAATACAGTACATTGTGTTGTTTAAGTGTTCCCTTTATTTTTTGAGCAGTATATATGTTCATGGTATATTAAGGAGGTAGATAGATACTCATGCTCTTAAAGCAGAATCCTGCAGTCAGTGGCTGACTTAACAGAATATGGGTAGTCTCCACTTTTAAGAATGAATTCTGTTCTCAAGATATGTCCTTAAGTTGAATTTTATGCGAATGGAACAGTATTATTGTATAATACTGTATAAGTAGTATTGCATAATGAACTTGAATCGTGTAATTAGCTCATGTTTTGCTAGAGTAGGGCTCCATTCTTAACTATGAGTCATCCTTAAACCAGGGCATGCTTAATCTAAGAATGCTGTAATTCTATCTTCCAATATTCAATAAGAGACCAACTGTCTGATTATATGTTTCATATCTGAATTAGGCCTGTCTAAGTACAAATACTTCAATTATTGAACATTTCACCTAAAAGTTAATATAATTAGATTTAATTTGCTAATGAATTATTCTCCTTGCTTTGAGTTGCAGCTTCTTTATACAACACACAAAGACCATTTGAACCATATTCTCAATGTAGCCTTGCCCTAGCAATCAGTACTTTGAACTGTTTACAGAGAGAGTGAGAGGTGATGGATAATCACTTTATATAATTTTTCTCTTCAAGTTAATTAGCTCACGTTTTCAAATGCATGAAATGGCCACCATGTTTAACTATCGGAGGCTCCCATAACTCTTCATAAATTGTCTATAGACTTATGGTACATATAAATTTTGCTTGTTTAAGCCAAACTGTTAAGTCATAATTATTAAGCTTGGGTAATTTGCTTACCTAAAATAAATTAGTATTGGCTACTGTATAGATTCAGTAGAAACACATTGTAATTGTAATACACTGTAACAAATGTAATATACAGTATTTTATTACATTAACATTGACCGGCAAAAATCATAATTTGAGGAAGTGCTTCCTTACACCTTTAAAATACTTGCAAATCTAATATGCAAGAAATAAGGACTTTTTAAATGAAATGTCATAATTTTTCTGTTAATTGCAAATGAGTACATTCTCTTTAGTGATTAATTAATGTATTAGTATGCTACCTATATACATTCATGTATTATGTATTTTCAGTAGCTGGAGAATTACACATTAATATGTAAACTATCCTAGAAGCAAAATAAAGCTTATCACTAACATTACATTTGTTTCAACCCTTTTATTTTGTTAGTCCTATCGGTATTTCCCTTCAAACATTGAGGTCATAGAATGGCTTGGAGCCTATTACATTGAGACACAATTCTGTGAAAAAGCCATTCACTATTTTGAAAGAGCAGCACTTATTCAGTAAGTAATCACAACATTTGTATGTTGAGAGTCATTTCACTTCTATAGGCATTTTCTACAATATTGTTATCACTGACATAAATTAGGTATAGAAAATTGGGTGATGTTTCAAGAATTATTTTCAGTGCTTCTTTGATGATTTTCAAATAGTTGTGCTATGATTTAACTTTAAGGAAAATTCAAGTAGGTCTTTAAGCAATTAGAAGGATGAAATATTCTGGATTACACTTTTCTAGATCTCTCCTGATATAAAGAGGTCAGTACCCTTGAATTATTCCAGTTTAGCCAAAAATATGTGTAATATTTTGACTAGATTCCACTGGGTTTATTTTATAAACCTTAAAAGCTTTAATGGTGACAATAAAAATGACAAAGGAATGGCTGAAAACATTCTGTCTCAGCTAGTAGATGATGGATGGATGGATGGATGGATAGATAGATAGATAGAAAGACAGAAGACAGACAGACAGACAGACAGACAGACAGACAGACAGACAGACAGATAGATAGATAGATAGATAGATAGATAGAGACAGGCAAGCAGATGTGCATGCATGCTTTCTTCTTAAAGAATGTTGGGTTTGCTTTTAAAAAACCCAGTAGTTATGATAGATTTTAAAAGTTCACTTCTAGTTTTCTTAATTTAGATATAAACTAATTTGAAATAATATATCATATTAGCACTTCTCATGAATTGGGTAGTATAGATTTTGTTGATGGATCCCGTGGTCTGGATTCATGCATCATATGAACCCAATTTTTTTCAGATGTTGTCTATGGTATAAATTAGTGGTATCATTGAAAAAAATAAAATCAGAATTATTTCATAAACATTATTTTTATATGAGAAAGATTTAGAACTGAGTGTTATAATCCTGATTCCAATAGAATCATGGCTCATGAAAGTATTGACAGAAATAGTTTCAGTAGGACTAAACAATTTTCCTTTTATTGTTATGCTATTAAAAGATAGAATCATCTTTTAAATGAAGCCTAGTTAGAATTTCATAATACATCAAAAACATTTTTTGCTTTAATTATTTCTTGGTAATTCAGGAAAAACAAGTTATCACTTCACTATCACTTTTAGGAAATGACCAATAGAAAAGAGTTTTTTTCTGAATGAATATAGATCAATAGAGGTACTTAAAAATAACCTGAAGCTTGAGCATTTTAAAATCAATAGTCATAGATAAAGCAGGAAGGATTTTAATTTTAAAATTACAGAAAAAAGCAATATAATCAACTTGAGCTGTGTCTATGCTTCAAATAAGTTGTGCTCCACTTGGTATGTTACACTAAGCATTAAATGTATACTCTCAATCATTATCACTCCTTCTACAGAAATCAGCTTTCTGATATGTTTCTGTTTTAAATTTTAAAATCATTGGTTATATGCCAAACGTAACTCACAGCATCTCTCGGTGGAACTGTGGAAAATGGGCTGCAGAATATCTGTGAGGCAACGTAATAATATAAAATATGTGAACGTATGGTTTGACTTAGGAAACAAAAAATTGTGTGATGCTAAGATAATATAACCATCTAATAATCCATACACATGTGCTTTCTGCTCTCCAGATGAAGGAACTGCAACATAAATGTTCCTGTGGGCTGGACCATGTAGTCAGTTTTAAAAATGTTTGGGGTTTATCCAGCCAGAATAGAGTACGATTTTCAGTGTTGTTCTTTTCAGATTACAAATTGGCATCGAAACTTGCTTCAATTGCATATTTTTACCTTCCCTTAGAGAGAGAAAATATTCGCTTTGAGCAGTTCCATTTTGATTAATTTCATCCATATGCTAGATGTTTAAGGAAAGTTTTTCAGTTGCATTACACTGTGATATGTGTACTTACAGGCCAACCCAGGTGAAATGGCAATTGATGGTTGCCAGCTGCTATAGAAGAAGTGGTAAGTGTCCATACCTATTGCATTTTAGTTTTAATATTTTTCCTATAATTTGCCCTATCTGTCTGAGCTTGTTTCCTTCTTTATTTACTGGCTAATAGGTAACTATCAAAAAGCTCTGGATACCTACAAGACAATTCACAGAAGGTTTCCAGATAATGCCGAATGTAAGTAATTTTTCTAACATAATGCTCACTGCATATTATAGTTATCTCCCTTTTTTACTGGATTATTTCATACACAAATATTTGCCTTAGTACTTAGGGGCTATCATATTCAGTCTAAAGCAAGTTATCCATCATTTGGGTTTGCTGTACACACACCTCCAGCACAAACAGGCTTTCCCGCTTTCTTAAGCAGAGGAAGCCCTTCTTTGAATACAATCTCTGTATTGCAGGGAATGTGAAAGATCTGTTAGAAGGGAGTCTTTGTATTAAATACACAAGAAATCATTGGAAATACTCTAAAAATAGTGCAGAGGAGAGCAACAAAGATGATTAGGGGACTGTAGGCTAAAACATATGAAGAACTGTTGCGGGAATTGGGTGTGTCTAATTTAATGAAAAGAAATACTAGATAACAGTATTCCAATATCTAAGGGGCTGCCCCAAAGAAGAGGAAGTCAACCTATTCTCCAAAAATACCTAAAGGCAGGACAAGAAGCAATGGATGGAAATTAATCAAGGAGAGAACCAACCTAGAACTAAAGAGAAATTTCCTGACACTGAGAAAAATTAACCCACGGAACGGCATGCCCCCAGAAGTTGTGGGTGCTCCAACACTTGAGGGTTTTAAGAAGAGACTGGACAACCACTTGTCTGAGATGGTATAGGGTTTCCTGCTGGAGCAGGGGGGTGGACTAGAAGGCCTCCAAGGTCCCTTCCAACTCTCTTATTCTGTTATATGGCAGGGTATCAAATATGACAGAAAGCAAAATTAGGTTAATGGAATCTAGACTGTACAAGGTAGATTCTTATGAGACATCATAAAAGTCTGTCGGGGACAGGCACTCTCTAGAAGTACATTCTGATGTATGTTGTAGGCCAAGGGTAGGCAACCTCGGCTCTTTTATGACTCATGGTCTTCAACTCCCAGAATTCCTGAGTCAGCATAGCCAACTTAGGAATTCTGGGAGTTGAAGTCCATGAGTCATAAAAGAGCCGAGGTTGCCTACCCCTGGTGTAGGCAGTAAATGCTATAGTATTTAATAGGCATTACTACCTATTAAGTATATTTATGATAATAATTATCTAATTAAAAGTGACTTAAAACTTTAATGTATTCCATTTAAAAACTATCCTCACTTTTCAGCATTTATTATAGAAGTACAAGAGTTTGGGAAAAGACATGCATTCTTTCATTAACAAAAATGAAAAGAGAATTTGCAGGCAGGATTCTAATAACTCCTGTTGTCTTAAGAAATGTGGTGCTATGAAATCGTAAGCCCTAGGCAATTTAATGTCACAATGAAATATCTTCTGTTCAATGACTTTCTTGCTGGTAGGCTGGCATTGTCCAATGGCTGCCACCCTTCTTGGCCAGCAAAATTTCCATCCATACCCGCAGAGATGAAGGAGCGAAAAGGATCTGCCCCTTTACAGAAAAAGTTTCCCAATCCATGCTGTGTTGTATTGTATTGTTGCACAAATGAATACATTTTTCCCCCACAATTTTTTTTCACAATATTAGTGCTAGGGGAAAAAACCTGTTCTTTTTTATGTTAATATTGTGGCTATTATATTCTAGGTTTACGGTTCTTGGTTCGACTCTGCACAGATATGGGAATGAAAGAAATGCAGGAATATGCAACAAAGCTTAAAAGAGTAGAAAAATTGAAAGAACTAAGGGAACAGGTATAAGTCATTTTTAAAAGCACAAGTTACTTCAATATTCTTAAGAATACAATCTGATTTTATTGTGTTGCACCCCTAGACTTTCTAATAATACAGTTCCACCAAAATAGCTTTTGAGTGCTACAACATGTAATGGTAAAAATCTATCTATGTTTACTTTAACTCTGGACAATAAAAACATGTCAAAAAGATAAATAAAAACACTTAGCCCTTTGGTTATGGCTGCTCCCATAAAGATCACAGCACATTCTTGTCTGTGGCTCAACTAATGACAAAGCAGCATGCAACAATATCATGCATGTCTGGCACTGTTTAAATTATTCATAATCTCCTCCTCTCCCGCAGCTATGGCAATGAATAAAGGAAAAAGCAGCCTCTAATATTTGAGTCAATTGGGTAGAGTTGGGTAGTTATAGAAATGGAATAAATAAAATTTGAAAAACGGATGCGTTATTATTATACACATCAATTTGAAATCACAGCTGCCAGATTGTGTTGGCCTTCATACGCATCAAGTTGTTCCCAAGAACTAGATTTCATAATGTGTCAGCGTAGTGTTTGCATTCAAGCAATGCTGCCTTTCATAATTGTCCGATAAAAATTATGTCAATGTGCAGATTTTCTACGTGTTGTCCAAGGCTTTTTGGTATGGCACCCAGTGTGCTGATAATCACTGGGAACAGCCACTGGCCGTTACTGCCATAACTTTTCAACTTTGATTTTCAGATCTTGATACTTTCTGATTTTCTCCAATTCTTTAACTTCTGCTCTACATTCTCCCACCTGAATTATCCACGCTTTCTTCTTTTCAACCATAGTCATGTACCAAAACGTTATTTGAATTCAGAAATCCCACCATATTTAAACCTTTTCATTTTCAACTACTCCTTCAACTCTATGTTGCTACCAATGTTTCATGACTCTAAAAAGATAACTTTTACCTTTTTAACGACTGTGTGACATCGTTGTTTATAGTCATTTTGTATAATCATCTTGCACAAGGTGAATATATGATCTATGATTTTCCTCTGCTTTTTTGCACAATTTGCACTTCGAATCATTTGATGATTTTTCAATTCTGGTCTTGATTGCATTAGTTCAGATAGCTTGCTCTTCATCAGCCATAACATCATAATAAATAAATGCAGACCAATAAAATCCAGAAAATATTATTTTTAAAGAAGTTACTGAAGTTTTTTCTGCGTACCCCTAAATGTTCCCATTGGTAAAATAAGATTTATGGTCCATCACTACAATAAAGTCAATAATAATAATACAATAAAATTTATTAATTCAGCATATGAGATCCGTTCAAAAAAGACAATTTTCAGTCTCTCACTTTTTCAAGGGCCAGGTATTCCACTATTGATGTTTAAGACTCACAATCCAAGAAGCTCAGGGAAATATATAGTATTTTCAGGAGTATACAGTAATTTGGGCAAATGTATTTGTATTCTTCCTCCCAATCAATCCCCTCTTAGCCTTAAAACTCAGTAAGTGATCCCAGGAAGAACTGTGAGGTGTAATTTGTGTAAAAGAATGCTACAATAATTATTGATATTAAACAGTAACTATGCCTTTTCCATCATTTGTAGCGTGTCAGGTCTGGCAGAAATGGCAGTGCCCGTGCCCGCAGAGAAGGGAGCGCTGGAGGTGGTGAGTACTAATCCAATTAAGGCTGGGTGTACATGACCATTTTTGCAATGTCTCCGTTTAGTTTATCTCTGTTCCTCATCTTGTAGATCTGTCAGGTTTGCTTTATTGAATTTGGTAGGTTTTTTCCCAACAGCTGTTCTGTACCAGCCTGCTACCGGCCCTGCAGCAAAAGCAGGGACAACCCCTTTACAAACGGCAAGAGGCTGGAATAAAGCCTGCCAAATTTATTAACATAAAACTGACACCAACCATGAAACAGGAGCTATGAAACAGGACTATTCAAGCGGTTGCTATGAAACAGGACTATTCAAGCGGTTGCCCTCCCACACATTCCCCTTTTATACAGTTCAGGGCGTGGCTTCTCTCTGCCTCTTTCCGAGGTGCCCCATTGCCTTCCTCTGTTTACTGATTGACTGCCTCCTGCGTCGGGCGTCCTTGAACAGGGCCAGCTGTGGGTCATCTTCATCCATGCTGTCAGGCTCACACAGCTGGGTCTCCATCGTGACCAGGTGGGAGGGGTCTGGCTGAGGGCTCTGCGGAGCCTCAAGGCCATCATCAGCAAGCTCTTCAACACCCCCCTCCTCCTCCTCTGAGTCGTCCGACCCAACTACCGAACCCACAGGCTGACCCTGAATCACAACAACAGCATCACACAAATTTGTTAGATACTTTCATACACAATCCTCTATACGTCCACAGTTTGCCTAATACAGTATGTATTTTTACATTGTAAGTGTTCAGTCTAATACAAATGCCATAGTGTCACACATTGCTTTAGAAACTGGGACAAATTTTAAAAGTTGTTTCCTATGTAACTTTTTAAAGAACAGATGTTCAGTGTTCTCCCTCTTTGGTGTGCCATACTGCATAATGTTTTTAATTCAGACCATGAAACATTGTCAGAAGAATTTGAGCGCTATTAGGGCTTAAAGACTAAAAACTATGCCACGTGTTTCCCTGGTAATTGCCTTGCATCATGGAGTGTTATAGCCTTAAGCTTTTATATATTTAATTTTGGCTTTGTTCTCATTTATCTTTCTTATGGTGTACTGTGTAACGTAGGTTATGAAGAAATGTTTCTGAAGTGCAATTGAAAGCGCACAAATGAATGTTGTTGTTGTTGTTAGCTGCGAAGTCGTGTCCGACCCATCGCGACCCTATGGACAACATTCCTCCAGGCCTTCCTGTCCTCTACCATTTTCTGGAGTCCATTTAAGCTCACGCCTACTGCTTCAGTGACTCCATCCAGCCACCTCATTCTCTGTCGTCCCCTTCTTCTATTGCCCTCGATCTTTCCCAGCATTAGGCTCTTCTCCAGTGAGTCCTTCCTTCTCATTAGGTGGCCAAAGTACTTGAGTTTTAGCTTCAGGATCTGGCCTTCTAAAGAGCAGTCAGGATTGATCTCCTCTAGGACTGACCGGTTTGATCGCCTTGCGGTCCAAGGGACTCGCAGGAGTCTTCTCCAGCACCACAGTTCAAAGGCCTCAATTCTTTGGCGCTCAGCCATTCTTATGGTCCAACTTTCACTGCCATACATTGCAACTGGGAAGACCATAGCCTTGAATGTTACAACCATAAATATTACATTTTATTCCTGGTATTGCTTACTGTACTATGGAATGGAAAACATTGCAATGAACGAGAGAAGAAACATTATTTTCTCAAAGTCCTTTTCTGGAGATGAACCACTGTAGGGTTTCATTTGCTATTTTATTATGTTAGCTTTCTGCCATGTTCCAGAAGTCTTGGAGCATCATTTCCATCAACTAACCTGGCTTTAGCTTCTTTTGACTGGAAATAATGATAGTCCCAACATATCTGGAAAGAAATAAGTTGCAGAAGACTGACTTAAATAATTTTAAAAAATCGTTCAGGCTCTGAGTGAGCAGAAATATGATTAGATACAGTTACATGATTAATGGTAATATTAGGAGTAAAGGCATTGACTTTGTACGGTTGGGTTTAAATGAAAGCTTTAGAATGCTCCCATACAGCAAACTATGCAAATACAGGTGGTTTTCAAATTATAACCACAATTATGACCAGAATTTCCATTGCTAAGCAAGACAGTCATTAGGTGAGTCACTCCCAATTTTACATCCTTTTTCCCATGGTTGTTCAGTGAATTCCTGCTATTGTTAAGTGAATCATGCAGTCATTAAATGACTCCGGCTTCCCCCATTGACTGCTTGTCGGAAGCCAACTGGGAAGGTTGCAGATGGTGATCACATGACCCCAGGGAGGTGCAACCAGCCTAAATACACACATGTTGCCAAGCATTTGAATTTTAATCATGGGGTGGGGATGCTGTGACGATCATAACTGCAAGTACCAGGTGTAAGTCACTGTTTTCAGTGCTGTTGTAACTTCAGCAGCCCCTAAATGAATGGCTATAAATTGAGGACTTCATCGGTAATGAAAACCCCTTGCTATTCTTACAATGCTCTGTGGGAGACTTTAAGAACTTTATTTGCTAGAATCTTACCACTTTTTAGCAAGGCAGGAGACTACAGTATGTGGTATCTAGTATTGGTACTTAGAGCAACTGAGGGAATATCACTTGCTCAAGCTGTCAGTCCTCTTGCATAACTAGTAATTGTACATTCCCTGACTGTTTGTTGGGCACAGATGTCCAAGGCATACCCTGAAGGATTAGGTACCCCGTGCTATGATCCCATGTGAAAAGCCAGTAGACTTTTAGATTATGCTTTGAACTCATAATTTTGGATCATACTGGAGGCACTTACGGTATCCGGCCCGTGAAGTGGTTTCATGTGGCCCGCGAAGCCATCCTGGAAACAGTGAGGGAACGGCCCCCACTGCCTTGGCCCTGGCCCAGAGACCCTCCTTCTGCCAGAGACCCTCAGATCTGTCCCACTCCTGCCCAGGCCCCCATAGGCACCCTTGATGCAAATGATGTAGAGCTGGCCACGCCCACCCAGTAGGCCATACGCACTCTAGCCACGCCCACCCAGTAGGTCACGCCCACCCTGGCCATACCCACCCGGCCCCCTGAGGGCAACCGCAATGCTGATGCGGCCCTCAATGAAATTGAGTTTGACAGCCCTGATCTGGAGTATTGATAATTCCATTTCATATTTGCTTGGGCCTTTGTACTGTTACTTGCCTTTTGTTATTCTTTCCTTCTTTCTATTTTCTAGCTTGTCCCTTCTCCAAGTAAAGCTCAGACTCAGAAGTGTCAAGAGGTCATTTAAATTTCCCTACTGGCATCAGCTTATTGTCTGCCACAATCAGAAGACTCTGATGTGGTATTAAGTCTAAAACTCGTCCTCTCCTAACGTGAAAGCCTGTAGCTATAAAACTCAGTGGACCAGGATGCTTTAGGCCACTTTTTGAATGCCACAAAAGAAAGGGATTACTCAGAGGTCTGGAGCAGAATGCTCCAAAATCTGGGGGAAAGGACTAATCCAGGTCCCTCAATCTTTAATAGACCTTCTGGAGATGTTCTTTCCAGGTGGGTTAATCCTGGTGTATTATTTAGTGGACTATATTTAATCTAATTTAGCATCTTAAACGTTTTCAGCATTATCAGTAAAAGAGAATATTTGTAGCTTAGGGTTGAAACAAGGGGTCTTTGGTGCTGTCTGAGCTTTCTTGTTTTCTTGCAGACATTTCATTAACCAAATTTCATGACCTGTTTTAGGTAATGAAACAACTGCAAGAAAACAACCAAGCTCAGACAGCACCAAGGACCTTTGTTTTGCATTATTTAAGGGTTAATGTACTATTCTTTGAAGAATAGCAAAGAATTTGGTTTAGTTTGGGGAATTCAGCTTGATTCTTTTATAAATATAAATGTGTCAGACTGAATTTAGATGCAGAAAAATAAGGGGCAGATAAGAGACAGTATATCCATCAGAAAGCTTTACTTTATTGGTTCCACAATGACTATCAGGGTATACCAACCTTTTTTTCTCTCTCACCCAAACAAATTATTCTCTTGTGCAAACACATCTTTTCCCATCCTCTTTCCACCAGAAAGAGGGTGAGAGGAATTGATAACAGGAGAGGAGAGGGAAGGGATAAGAAATAAGCCCTCTTGAAGCTGTTACAAGCAGCTCTTCCAAACAAAAGCAAATCTCTTAAAGCAGGGATTCCCAAACTTTTTCCTTTATTACCCAAAACCTCTTACAGAATGTCCTTTTTACCCAATATGGGTGAACCAATTTAAATGTCCCTGTTGTGATTGGTTAATAGGTTCGTGTGTCAAGAAAAAAAAACATTTTAAATAAATTTTGGGTAATTTACACCGGTTTGGGAAACACTGCTTGAAATTATCCATTGTGTTTCAGTCTGAAGAGACGGGAAGAATAAATGATTGATTGTAGAAAATTTTATGCCAAACATTTATTTTTCTGAGCAACATTCCCTAAAACCCAGGAGAGAACTAAAACATCCCAATGAAGAGTTGTATGTTTAAACTCTGATCTCTAAAATATATGGAAACCATCTCTGTGAGCAGTCATTCAAATAAAATTCAGTCTCAGCAAAACTAAAATGCAGGTCGTTAATTTGCAATTTAGCCACTTGTTAAGCAAATGGAAATAAACAGTGCTTCTCTGGTAAAGAACAGAAACATGCAGCCTATGGAAGTATATAATTCCAATAAGAAACAGGCCATCTTGAAAATAATTGCTCCAAGAGAATCAGGTTCAAGGAAACCTCTAAGGTCTTCAGGGAATGGTGGGGAAGAACCTATGAGATGTCATAACTAAACAAATTAACAAGTGATAAGACCCCTGATGACTCTAATTCAGATAGGAAAAATCTGGCCTGCCTTGGGGGAGAAAGAGCATGATAAGGTAAAGGTAAAGGTTCCCCCGCACATGTGTGCTAGTCGTTTCCGACTCTAGGGGCCGGTGCTCATCTCCGTTTCAAAGCCGAAGAGCCAGCGCTTGTCCGAGGACGTCTCCGTGGTCATGTGGCCGGCATGACTAGACGCCAAAGGCGCACGGAGTGCTGTTACCTTCCCACCGTAGTGGTCCCTATTTTTCTACTTGCATTTTTACGTGCTTTCGAACTGCTAGGTTGGCAGAAGGCTGGGACGAGTAACAGGTGCTCACTCTGTTACGCGGCACTCGGGATTTGACCTGCCAAACTGCCGACCTACTGATTGCCAAGCTCAGCGTCCTAACCCACTGAGCCATCGCGTCCCATTTCACTATGTAATTGTATCTTACATACCAAAGTTTTTCATTGTACATGTACAATTACATGTAAGGAATTTACAACATGTAAACAATATGTGCACTATGTCATTGCCACACTATGTATTAGATTTATATCTCGCCTTATTGATGTTGTTGTGCCTAGGTGGCATTTTGAGGGTACAGGTTGTAGTTACAGTAGAAATGTTGATTGTGAGCCAGAAGGGTTTGTAATTCAACTCAGCTTTGAATTCAACTGAATGTCTTAGGCAAGGCATGTAAATGGCTTTTGCTATTTACCTTACAAACTAATTTTAATCAGTAGCTGTAAGGATTACTAAAATAGCAATCCAGAATAGATTGGTTCATAGTCAGAATCTCGTCATAGTTTCAAGTAAGCCACTTGGGTTATGGCAAAGTAACTGTATGTGGAGTGCTCTAAGTTTGTAAAATTTCATATACACCAAGACTTTGTGCTACATTGACCTAAAATTATATTGAACATTATTCTCTCTTATGTTAGAACCTGGTAGCACAACAATTAAAGGAGAACGTCTGAATACGAAATTGAAATCTTTGCCAGGAACAAATGAGCCATATGAAAGTAATGTTAATAAAGAAATAGGTAAGTGTGTGTCTAATTATTTACTTTCATAGAATTGTTCAGCTACACAGAGAAGACCAAAATTTAACTCTTTAAATCATTGGTATAAGTAAGTGTTTATAATGGCAGGAAAGGAGAACTATTACTCTTTATGCAAAAAGTTCATATCAGAAAAATATATATACCGTATTTTCCGGCGTATAAGACGACTGGGCGTATAAGACGACCCCCTACATTTCCTGTTAAATTATAGGGTTTGGGCTATACTCGCCGTATAAGACTACCCCTCTTCCAACGCACACCAAATAAAAATTAAAAAACATCAGATTTGATTTTAATATGGTAATTTTAATTCAAATGCTTATGACATGCAGGTACTTAGTAGGAAAACTGTCACTTATAAACATAAGGCTGTTTGTCATCAAACATGTAAACATAAAACAGTGCAAGTGGATTAAACTTAATAATAATAATAATAATAATAATAATAATAATAATAATAATAATAATAATAATAATAATAATAATAATAATAATAATAAGAAGAAGAAGAAGAAGAAGAAGAAGAAGAAGTTGGAAGGGACCTTGGAGGTCATCTAGTCCAACCCCCTGCTAAGGCAGGAAACCCTATACCATTTCAGACAAATGGCTGTCCAGTCTCTTCTTAAAAACTTCCAGTGTTGGAGCATTCACCACTTCTGGAGGCAGGTTGTTCCACTGGTTAATTGTTCTAACTGTCAGGAAGTTTCTCCTTAGTTCTAGGTTGCTTCTCTCCTTGACTAGTTTCCATCCATTGCTTCTTGTCCTGCTTTCAGGTGCTTTGGAGAATAGCTTGACTGCCTCTTCTTTGTGGCAGCCCCTGACATATTGGATCACTGCTATCGTGTCACCCCTCACCCTTCTCTTCGTTAAACTACACATACCCAATTCCAGCAACCCTTTTCCTATTTTCCTAATTCACTTTTTCACTTTTCCTAATTCACTCTAAAGCTTTCCCTGCGCAGAGCCTTAAGTAACCCCAGCTGCCTGCAATTAGTGCAGGTTCACATCCCATCAGGCTCAAGGTTGAGTCAGCCTTCCATCATTCCGAGGTAGGTAAAATGAGGACTCAGATTGTTGGGAGCAATAAGCTGACTTTGTAATAATGCTGCTTGTGTGGGGGGGTGAAAGCTCTAATAGGCAGGCATATACATAGAATGAAGGCTATTGCTAAGCACATTGAATTGTGCTTAAATTGTAAGCCGCCCTGAGTCTTCGGAGAAGGGTGGGATATAAATGGAATTTTAAAAAAAGACCAAATGGGAGATCCGCTCCAGGTTTTCCAGCCAGCCCGCCCAGTTCCTGAGTCAAATGTGTCCTTAGAGCTAAGCTGCTGCTCTGCTACGCATTCCCCACCTGCCTTTCAAATTGCTCTTGCATTCCCCACCTGCCTACAGCTGCTCTTCAACTTTAGAAGGAAAAAAGCCCAGACCCCAGCCTGTAAAAAATCACAGACTGCAGCTTCTACTCCAATTGGTCCCGCTTTCCCTGCGCAGACTAAATGGAAGATCCGCTCCAGGTTTTCCAGCCAGCCCTGTCCCTAAAGTTTCAGCACCCGGCGTATAAGACGACCCCTGACTTTTGAGAAGATTTTCATGGGTTAAAAAGTAGTCTTATACGCCAGAATCTACGGTATATAAAGCTTCCATGTGGACTTTTTCCAGTATTTAAAATATATTATCATTGCTGAACTAGAAGAAATAGAAAATGGAATTAAAACTGCCTATCAGCCTAAAAGGGACGCGGTGGCTCAGTGGGTTAGGATGCTAAGCTTGTCGATCAGATGGCAGTTTGGCGGGTCGAATCCCGAGTGCCGCGTAGCAGAGTGAGCGCCTGTTACTCGTCCCAGCTTCTGCCAACCTAGCAGTTCAAAAGCACATAAAAATGCAAGTAGAAAAATAGGGACCACTACGGTGGGAAGGTAACAGCGTTCCGTGCGCCTTTGGAGTCTAGTCTTGCCGGCAACATGACCACGGAGACATCCTCAGACAAGCACTGGCTCTTCGGCTTTGAAACGGAGATGAGCACCGGCCCCTAGAGTTGGAAACGACTAGCACGCATGTGTGGGGGAACCTTTACCTTTTTATCAGCCTAAAACTGATATCAAAGAGACATCATTAGCATATCTGAGAAGAAACACCAACCTAGATATTCCAGCGATGACACTTCGGTATCCAGAAGTAAGAAAGACTTATGGGGTCTTCTGTTAATTGTGAAAAAAAGTGCTAAAATAAGATTATTCTTCAAGGTTTTTTGTAAAAAAAACCCTAGGTTATGGCAAATGCCATGCCAATGCAAGTAGAGACATTAAAGTAGTAATAGACTGTAGACTCAAACTTTTACAGGGACAGTGGCTAGCCATAAAATAAAAAAGGTACCTGCTACTTCATTGTGTTTGATATATCTAACCAGCATATGAAGAAATATCAGAAATGAGATATGTTTTTCCAGTTATTAGTACCAAAGTCTTGCATGGAAACCAGACCATCAGAAAGAGTGATTGAAGAAAAGTCAATGCCTCTGAACTATATTGCTAGAGAAAATTGTTGAGAATACTTTGGACTTCAGTAACAATAGCGACAGTACTTGGATTGTATACTGCCCCATGGTGTTTTACAACATTCTCTGAGCGGGGTTTACAATGTCAGCATATTGCCCCCGAAAATCTGGGTCCTCATTTTACCAACTTCAGAAGGGTGGAAGGCTGAGTCAACCTCAATTCCTGTCAGGATTAAACTCCAGACTGGGGGCAGAATTAGCCTTCATTCCTACCACTGCGTCACTAGTGCTTATAATGGACATCAAGAAGAGTATATAATTCAATACTGAATAAAGTAAAATGGACTGCTCAATGGGAGCTTAAATGACTGCTCAATGTAGCTTAAATATGTGGAACATATAATATGAATCCTTGGAGAAGAACTCAGTGCTTGGAAGAAAGAAGGCAGTTGAAAAAGAGTGACAAAAGATAAAGTCGCTAGTTACTGTTGCTGGGTAGATCATATAAGACCTCAAAGAAGCACTGACAAAATAATCCTGGCAAAATAATGTCCATTGAATCACAAAGAAGCACCTGAATGATTGAACAGCCACATCAAATTCAGCCACATAATTCACTTATAGAATCAATATAGCTTTATGAAATTCAATCTTTTTAGCATACATAACATGTACTTCAGTAGTAGTACATGAACATTCTGCAAACCTGTAGAATGCAAAGTGAGCTGTATAAAATGTTTCTTCTGTTTATATATTAATTTAGAACACCAGAAGTGAAATTTTCTCTTTGCAAACGGTAGAGCTCCTAGATTGCCTATGGAAATGAAACTAAATATAGGATAAATTGAAATTAAATACATTGATGATATGCCCATGAAAAATAAATCATGGTGATTTATTTACAGTGGTATCTTGGTACTCATCATTAATTGGTTCTGGGAGGCACGATAAGTACCAAAACGATGGGTACCGAACAAATTTTTCTCATAATGAATAATGTAGTGAGTCACAAGACAGTATGACACCAACATGTTGTAGCTCATGCATTGAATGCCAAACAAATGATGAGTACTGGGACAACATTTTCTCATCAAAATGTGTTGAGTACCAAATTCAATGAGTTTCAAAGCAGTTTTGAGTACCAAGGTACCACAGTATATCCCAAACAGCAGATTTATTCTTAATTTAATTAGAGGAGGGAATGGTGATTGGATGTGCTTTACGGGAAATGTGTTCCAGAGATAGAATATATGAAAATAATGAGCAATTATAGGCCATGTTTTCCCCGAACCCTTACCCAACCTCATGTATTTCCTGCAATAATTCTTGTTTTTGTTAAAGTTACAAAGAATGGCTTCACCAATCCTTGGTCACATTAAATTCCCACTCACCAGATACACTCAGATCACTCTGGCTGGTAGAAAAAGGAGTTGGAAATGGCAGTTGAGCAACCAAGAGAGGAACTGGTTATTATCCAGTGTTGGTGCTGAAGGAGAAGGTTATACTGGGGGGAGGGGGGGAATAACTATTATGGCAATAAGCTGGGACTGAGGAAATGAAAAATGGGAGCAGTAGGGGTGGAATTGGGTAAACTATGAGATAAGAAGAGGGAGGGAAGGAAGCCAAGTCTCTGGATATTTGTCTGTTGTCGGATATTGAATTTATGTTTGTGTGAATGAAGGAGCATCTAGTGGGATAGATAAAATTAGAGAGGAATTAGTAATTGAATTGAGAGTTTGTAAGAGAAAGCCAGAACTGTATGGGAAGAGAAAAAGTTTACAATTTGAGGCTGACTCCTCCCTTTTTCAGATATTCAAGATCTGAGGCAAGACTTAGTGGCTTGTTCCAGTTTTTGTTCCAACTACTTCTTTTCATTCAGATCTTACACATCTGGAGAAAAGTGCATAACTACCTTGGACTGTGAAATGTGATTTATTCTAACACCGAATTTAGGGGGTGGGGCAGTAAGTCCAACTTCTGTTGAGTGCAAGAATCCAAATTCAAACATGCGCAACAGATGGCTGTCTGGCCTCCATGTGAATACATCTAGTGAAGAGAAACATGCACTGGGTAATTGATTTCACTGGGTAATTGATTTCACTGAGCAATTGGTTCCACAATTTTACTATTAGGAAGTTTTTGTTTTAACATCCAATTAGGATCCATTTACCTGTAATTTAATCCTTTATTTTGTATCTTGCACTGTGACATAATGGAGAACAGGTCATAAACTTCCTCTGAATGACACCCTTTCAGGTATTTGAAAAATGCTGTTCTATCCCCCACAACCACAACTTTTCAAAGCTAAAAATTCCCTAATTGTTTAGTCTCTTTGTATGACATAGTTTTTAGTTCCTGGTTATCCTTGTTGTACTTTATGAATGTATTCATTTCTGTAAAACCTTTTTAAAGAATGGGCGCCTGAAAGTTGGATTTTTGATCAAAGTAGAATAAAGTTTCCTACAGTTTAAAACTACGCTTCTGTTGATGTAGTCTACAGTTGCATTTGCCTTTTTTGAAGTCACATCACACTTCTGACTCATCTTTCTTCCTTCCTTCCCTCCTTCCCCCACTCCCTCCCTTCCCTCCCAAATATTCTTCTAAGCCTCGTATTCTGTATTTTTAAATCTGTGAATTTGATTTTCGTTATCTGAATTAAGACTTTGCATTTGTCTTTGTTTAATTGTTAACTTTCAGCCCATTTCTCTAATCTAACAAGACAATTTTGGATTATATTTTTACCTTCTGCTACACGGGTGTCAAACTCGCCGTGTCACGTGACGTGTTGCGATGAAAAGCGACTTTTTTTGCATTGCCGGAGCTGGGGTGGGCAAGGCCTCCATATGATGCAACCACCCCATAGCTCAGCAGTTTAACACCCCTGTTCTAGTATATTGATCCCACCCATTTCTAGCGATTCAGTAAAAGAACAAATTTCTTAGTTTTATTTTTTCCCCTCCTTTCTTTTCAAAATGTAGATGCTTCCTACCTGGATCCACTTGGACCTCAACCTGAGAGGCCAAAAACAGCACTAAGGAAAAAAATGGATGAAGATGAGTTTGCTGATGAAGATGTAGGCGATGATTTGCTTCCAGAATAACTTTTTAGATTAGTTCAATTATTTTTTTAAAGGTTTCAAAAGAAAAAAAATTCTTAATGGAAATTTATATTTATTTGAACACTATATGTATATACATATATGAAATCTTTATTTTAAGTAAAGTTTTTATAGTAAGAATTTAAAATCTTGTGCATCTGTTGTCAATCGTAACTTTTATCTCATATCTTTTATGCTCACCCAAACCGCCTTAATGATCTGTGGGACCAGCGATCAGCCTAAGGTTGAAACATTGACCATCTTTATATCATAACCCATGTATTTTGTCTTGATAAGTATAGAGATTTTTTGGAGAGCAATTGCTCATCCTAATATGTCTACTTGAAGTATTGCCACTGAAAAGAAAGCATAAGAGTCAAGTCATGAGTGGTAGGACATCAGTCATGGAAGCCAAAAACAATAGTGATGGCAGGTGGATTTGTTAATCTTATCAGCCCTTCCCAGCGGATTCAGGAGAACCCTTCCAGGGCATTTGGGGAATTATTTCAGAAAATGAATTGAAAATATCTAACAATACTATTTGTGGAGATAAATTGCAATTTCTAAGTGTAAGTAATTCTAATCACTCCTAATTATTTGATTATATTTGACCATAATCCATGTTTTCCAAATTGCAAAATGTGAAATCCCCATCTTGTATATGACAAGATTTTATACAGTTCTGTGCACATGAGATTTATTTATGCCATGATATGATAATCTCAGAATTTTTTTAACCAGGTAGAGTTGTTCCTTATTGTCACTGAAGCAATTTTCTATAAACCATCCTATATCTGTAGGGTTAACTGTTCCTAATTTTCCTCTGCGTCTGTGGAAAAAAAAACTGCAGCAGTAAACTGTAGTACACCATCTGCCAAGAACTTATTATTCAAGTCTCGGAGTCAAGTTCATTTTCTGCAGAGATTATAGGAATTACTCCACAAATGAAATAGGAAATTAGTATTGTGCACATCTAAGAAATGATAAATTTGATTAAAAATCAAAGGGGATGTTTCAGAGCTTTACTTTTTCTAACTAGCTAATAAATGATTAGAAGCCTATATATTTTTCCATACTTACAAAAGCAGCCCATCGGATCCAGCTTTACGAAGTCATAATTTAGATATTTGCTGGACTTGCAAGTTGATTTGATTTGTTATTCGATATTTTGCTGCTGTTTATTGGTGGCATCATCCTGTTAGTTTTTAAGGGACACAGAACAGAAACTAAATTAGAGGAAGAAAACAGTAATTCTGTGATGAAATACATGTTTCATATACTCTTTAATAATGAAGGTAAAGGTTCCCCCGCATATGCGTGCTAGTCATTATTATTATTATTATTTCTGGCTATAGGGGCCAGTGCTCTTCTCCGTTTCAAAGCCGAAGAGCCAGCACTTGTCCAAGGACGTCTCCGTGGTCATGTGGCCGGCATAACTAGATGCCAAAGACGCACAGAACGCTGTTACCTTCCCACCGTAGTGGTCCCTATTTTTTTACTTGCGTTTTTATGTGCTTTCGAACTGCTGGGTTGGCAGAAGCTGGGATGAGTAACAGGCGCTCACTGCTACGCGGCACTCGGGATTCGACCCGCCAAACTGCCGACCTTCTGATCGACAAGCTCAGAAAGATCCAAACTGAGAGATCTTTTATTGATACTTGGAAAGGCTTACGAGTTTAATTCAGTATATATAGCTTCTTAGCTCCATTTAAAAAAGGAGGTCGAGTTCAGTGTAGGATACAGGTCTGTAATTTGGAGAGCTGGAGCTAAAATAATCACTCTGAAATCTTTTTAGTTTTTTTTAAAACACCTTTCCAGCCAAACTTGGCAGAACTACTTTAAGGTGGATTATTTAATGACTTTTGCAGATTTTGTTGTCTGGAAGAACCTGCAGTTTACTAATTATAAAGATGGTTTATGTAAGGGCAGTTACAGACAGTGGACTCATTTAGACACCAAAATGTATAAAGACTCCAGCTTTATAACTTTGTGCAAAAAAAAAATCCTTAAGAAACTGGATAACAGGAATTTGTATAATGTATTTTGGTAGAAGGCATGAAGATGCCTGGGTGATTTGGGGCCAGACACTCTCTTAGTCCCAGGAAGAAGCAATCGCAAAGGACTTCCAGAGATCTTGCCAAGAAAACTGCAGGGATGTGTCCAGGCAGTTTCCAGCAGTCAAGACTGATTTGAATGCATATATGTTTAAGCCCCTGCACACGCCCGCACACTCTCACACAAAAGTAAGCCATACATTTAAAGTGCTCTGTAGATAACTCTCCCAATCATGGATCTTGTACCTCCTTGTAGTAATTTGCACAAATGAAAACATTGGGATTTGTATGGCTCCTGAATTGTATTACTTTGCTGTAATCCCTCATAGTATCACAGTCAACATCCAGCTCAATGGACTGCAGATGCACCAATGCAGACATTGGTATGTGGACTCTGGAGAGAATGTGAAACTAAAACATATTTACAAAAAATTCATATTTCCAATAGCTATGTGAGCCAACAATTATTGCTTTGTGACAGGGGCATTCCTCCCAGAAAGTTTTGCCAAAAGCTCTTAGCATACAGGTGGTTCTCAACTTACGACCACACTTGAACCCAAAATTTACGTGGCTAAGTGAGACATTTCTTAAGTTAATTTGGCCCCATTTTATGACCTTTTTTGCCATAGTTGTTAAGTGAATCACGGCAGTTGTTAAATTAGTAACACAATTGTTAAGTGAATCTAGCTTCCCCATTGATTTTGCTTTTTTCAGTGCCAGGTTGTAACTTCAAACAGTCACTAAATGAACCGTTGCAAGGCGAGGACTACCTCTATAACTATTTCTTTACATGTCAGGATCCAGTTTACATGACTTCAGATTTCTTTCGAAATGGTGTACCCAGATAATGAGACTAAAGCACTAGCCATCTTTTCCTCTCCGTCCACGTTTTGGGCGGTGGGAGTTTCTACACACGTTGTTGAAACAACGGCTCTTAGGAATTCGAAATTTGGCTACAATATTAAATGATCGCTTAGAGGTCTTTTGTCCCGGGACTCCAATGCGAGGCGGAGTCCTTTCCGACGCCCTCCAGATCGGTGCGCAAAAGGACCCGGCGTTCCTCCGTTCAGTCAGCCCAGCGAGGGAAGCGCCCTTTTCCTCCGGCGTGCTGAACCGTCCTGGCACCAGCAGCCGGGGGTCCTGCTGCGAGAAGCCGGGCGCTCCTCCAACTTTTCCTCCGCTCCCTCCAACCGCCGCCAGGGCCAGGAGGACCCCAGGCGCTCGCCAAGCCAGCCCTTCCCGCCGCTCCGCGCGCTGAGGCGTCCCTGTCATGCAGACGGCCAAGGTAAGGACGAAGCGGGTACGCGTGTTAAGGTGCAGGGAAGAAACGGGGCGACGCCTTTGACCTGCCAGCGATGCGAACTTCGACCCCAACCCCCTCGACGGGTTTTGGAGGCCGTTTGCTCCGGCCGGGATTGCTTGCAAACTTGCGCTATTTGCGCTTCTTCCCCGTTCGGCACCGCGGTTGGCTTAGCCCAGTCGCCGGAGCGTGGCGCTTCTTTCGCCTCTGCTCTTCCTTCTGCGAGCTCGAGTGTGAAAGAAAAGCCCGGGCATCGGGGCGAGCAAAACGGCGAGCGGTTGGAATCAGCAAGGTAAAAAAAAGCGCGCCTTTGAAAAGACGAGCTGACGGCGGCGAGTAAAAGTTGCGGAACTGCGGCAGTTGGCCAGGCTGCTTATGGGAAGCTGAGTAACAGGCGGGGAATAAGCTGAGAAGAGCCGTCCGTCTGAACGCGCCCCGTAGATCCCCGCTGTGGCAAAAGAGCGGGCATTCCTTTTCCCTTGTAAAGCTCGCTAGCCGGAGCTGCTGGTCGCTGGCGCTTCAGGTGAAATGTATTTATACAAATAACTTCCGCGCCCCGTTGTAGCTGAGCTTACGAATCGACAGTTCTTGAGGCAATTTCTAGCAAAAATGAGCAATTTAAGCCAGAAACCAAGAAAAGGTAGAAAAGAACACTTGAATTAAACCATTGCATAGGACAGGAATCCTAACTATAGCATCCTATTTACGTAGGATACTTGTAAGATGTTAAATAAGGATAGCCTTAGGTGTTGATGCAAAATTCAACATGTAAACTACTTAATGGGCATTAAAGGCTCTGGTTGTGATTGTAACAAAATATTTCGGGACAGTGAAAGCTTTGCCGGTCCTGTGTTTGTGCTCCAGCACTGTTTCAAGCAATATTATTATATTATATAATTGTATTGTATTGTATTGTATTTATAATTATAATATATAAGCTATATTAATTTGTTCATTCAATTTCAATAGCTACCCGTCTCAATCAATGATTCTGGACAACTATTTCCAAAGTACTGTACAATCCTGATATATATTGTAGAACCAACAATAATGGTATAAATTGTACTAACTAGTTGTGGGTTTTTTTAGGATTTGTCCTACGTGGCTGCAGAGTCTGCTGGGAGGGTGATTCACTGGACCTGGCTAGTTCTAACAGTTTACTGTCAATAAAATTTGTTTATTAGCCACAAATCCTGATCCTGTTTAGGGCTGTGAGGGTAGAAGTGGCAGAACCTGTAGGTGGAGTCAAAAGAGGATTCAACTTAAAATCGCTACCTAGCCACAAATGGACTAAGTCCAACTGCTCCTGAATTCAAGCATCCAAATAGTGCTATCCTGTGCATAGGAAAGAGTAGTAATAAATCAGTTTAATTTGAACTTCATGTGTGGCCCTGCTCTTTTGCACCTGACTGGAAGGGGCTGACTGATCAAGGTCATTCAGCCGGCTTCCATAAGTAAAGGAGGACCTGAACCTGGATCACTTCACTCTTAGTTCAGCACCTTAGCCATTATAGCACATCTCTGGATATTAGTTCCAAAGTTAAGTTGCTGTGGCAGAAGAATTGGAGATCTCAGATGCCACGTTGACGAATTCAAGCTTAAGCAAACAGTGTGATCAGTCAGGCAAAACTCCCTGAAATTGTTTTTAGTCAATATTCTTTTTCTGCATCTCAAATTCTGTATTTTTGTTTGGGTTTAAACAATATACCGTATATACTTGAGTATAAGCCGAATTTTTCAGCCCACTTTTTGGGCTGAAAAAATCCACTTCGGCTTATACTCCAGTCAACAAAAAAAAAAGAACTTACCGAGGACTTGCGCGCGGCCGAGCTACTTTGCCTGACGCTGCTGGGGTCGCCCGGGCGCCTCTGCTCGCCCTCAGCAGCACCTGGCCCGGAATCACATGCGAAACAAGCCTGGCAGAGGAGCCGGAGCGGCGAGCAGAGGCGCCCGGCCCAGATCCTGCAAGGCCCGGCCGAGACACGCCCCCAGCAGCGGAGCTGCTCCGGCTCCTCTGCCGGGCTTGTTTTGCATGTGAGATACTTTGCCTGACGCTGCTGGGGTCGCGTCTCGGCCGGGGCCTTGCAGGATCCGGCCCGGGCGCCTCTGCTCGCCCTCAGCAGCACCTGGCCCGGAATCACATGCGAAACAAGCCCGGCAGAGGAGCCGGAGCGGCGAGCAGAGGCGCCCGGCCCAGATCCTGCAAGGCCCGGCCGAGACACGCCCCCAGCAGCGGAGCTGCTCTGGCTCCTCTGCCGGGCTTGTTTTGCATGTGAGATACTTTGCCTGACGCTGCTGGGGTCGCGTCTCGGCCGGGGCCTTGCAGGATCCGGCCCGGGCGCCTCTGCTCGCCCTCAGCAGCACCTGGCCCGGAATCACATGCGAAACAAGCCCGGCAGAGGAGCCGGAGCGGCGAGCAGAGGCGCCCGGCCCAGATCCTGCAAGGCCCGGCCGAGACACGCCCCCAGCAGCGGAGCTGCTCCGGCTCCTCTGCCGGGCTTGTTTTGCATGTGAGCTACTTTGCCTGACGCTGAGAAGACCCGCTTGGGCACTCGGGTTGGTGTCAGTCTCCGCAGGCCCTTCTCGTTTCCAGGAACGTCAAGCGCGCTTGGCTCCCCACCCCCACGGCAGGGCAGGGCAGGGCAGAGACTTGCTCGCCCTTCTGACGGCCCTGAAGAGAAACGAAGGGCTTGCAAACTCCCCGCGAGAAGCTGGGCGAAGCGCGCGGCTGGGCGAGTGTGTGCCTGCGCGCGTATTTACGAAAGAAACGCTCCGAGAGTTCTTCTTTCTCCGCCCCCTTGGGGGGAACTCTAGCGACTGCTGTAGCCGCGCTTCTCTTCTCGGCTCCGAAAATAGGGATTTCTACTCTCTCTCTCTCTCTCTCTCCCCTCCCCACCCCGCATTTTCCTGCCTCTTCGATTGCGACAATAAAAGGGCGAAGGGTGCGCTGGTTTCTTCCTCCTTCCTCCCCCCCTCCCCTCCCCTCCCCGATTGTCAGGTGAGGCAGCTGGAGGTCTGGCCGGGAGATTGTAGCCGTTTTGAAACACCGCGTCTTGAAACGCCCGATCAGCTGATTTTCGGGTGGAAGAGCCGCGGCTTGAATCTGTTTGCATCTGCCTGAATTAGACCGAAACGGCCTGAATTTGACCAGAGTTGCTTTGTAATGGCTGGAGGAACTGCAGAGGAGGTCTTGCCGGGAGATTGTGGCCGTTTTGAAACGCCGCGGCTTGAAACGCCCGATCAGCTGATTTTCGGGGCGGAAAGAGCCACGGCTTGAATCTGCTTGTATTTGTTTGAACTTAACCAGAAACGGCTCGTAATGGCTGGAGGAACTGCGGAGGGAGTGAATGCTCCAGCCTGGAATATTTGGAAAGGCTGGGGGAACCGGATGAACTGCAGCTTAAGCGACTGTTGCCGGAGGAGCCATGGCTTGAAACGCCCCAGTTTTGGGGCAGCGTTTGCTTGTTCCGGGTAGAAAAAACGCTGTCGACCCCGGCATCTTTTGCGGGGATTTCCCATTTCCCGTTGCGAAACCAGCCGAGCCCAAGTCCACCCTTTTTTTTTCCCACGGCACGCTCGGTGCCTTTCCCACGATCGTGTCTCCTTCAGATCTTACGCAAGCTTCCTCGATTTCCTGGTGTGTGTGTGTGTGTGTGTGTGTTTCTTTCTTATTCCTCCCTTCTCTGGTGGTTGGAAAGGCGTGTGACACGCTTCGACAACAACTCTGCTGGCTCTCTCGGTGGGAACCTCCCATCCTCTATATACCCCCATTTCGGCTGCTTCGCAAACTGCTTCCTCCACCCCACCCCACCCCACCTCACCCCTCCCCGCAAAAGATGCCGGGGTCGACAGCGTTTTTTCTACCCGGAACAAGCAAACACGCAGGCAACCCTGCACTATTCAGCTCAGTGAAGTCACGCTTGGTTAAAAAACAGATTTAATAATAATAATAAGAAGAAGAAGTTGGGCTGATCAAATGTTTCAATAATGACTGAAGGAGAGCTGCTTGTACCTTGGTCTTTGTGCTGGTGTCTTGACATGCCAGTGTTTTTATTTATTCCATTTATTCCATTTGATCAGCCCAAAGTACAAAAAAAAACCCCCAAAAACAAGGTCTAGTTTCACGGCGATGAGCGACCGGAGTGCCAATCAATTAGTTAACAGACTTCATCAGTTCCAAAATCAAGATCACACCGGCAAGCTTTGTCAGTTGTCACTCGCGGCAGTACAAATACACTAGTACGGAAAGCTGCCGTTCACTTTCGGGGGGAGGAAAAAAAACAACAACACCGCATGCTTTCCGCCCCGAAAATCAGCTGATCGGGCATTTCAAGCCGTTTCAAGCGTGACTTCACTGAGCTGAATAGTGCAGGGTTGCCTGCGTGTTTGCTTGTTCCGGGTAGAAAAAACGCTGTCGACCCCGGCATCTTTTGCGGGGAGGGGTGAGGTGGGGTGGGGTGGGGTGGAGGAAGCAGTTTGCGAAGCAGCCGAAATGGGGGTGTCAAGCCCTACGGGGACCAGGGGAGCACTTCCAACAATGCCCGCGCAGCACCGAAGGCCCATTGGCACCCGCACCCCCCAACTGTTCGGCGGGCGAACGCCAGACCCGCTGCCGCACTTACAGCTGATCGGCGGCCGGAGGAGATTGTGGACGGGCGCAGAGGGTCCGCGTCAGCACAGACAGCTGATCGGCGGCTGAAGGAGACTGCGAGCAGCTGCAGAGGTTCCGCGCCGGCACAAACAGCTAAGGGACAGCCGGGGACGTCTACCAGTGGTCACGCAGCGCGATCAACTGAGCGGCAGCTAGAAACAGCCGCCGACGGTCGCACGGGCCTCACGGGACTTTTCGGGTCCGATGGCGGCTTGGAGAGTGTGGGTGGCTGCTTCGCAGACCTTGCATGCCGCTACAACCGCCAGGTCTGCGAAGCAGCCACCCACACTCTCCAAGCCGCCATCGGACCCGAAAAGTCCCGTGAGGCCCGTGCGACCGTCGGCGGCTGTTTCTAGCTGCCGCTCAGTTGATCGCGCTGCGTGACCACCGGTAGACGTCCCCGGCTGCCCCTTAGCTGTTTGTGCCGGCGCGGAACCTCCGCAGCCGCTCGCAGTCTCCTTCAGCCGCCGATCAGCTGTCTGTGCTGACGCGGACCCTCTGCGCCTGTCCACAATCTCCTCCGGCCGCCGATCAGCTGTTGATCCGGCCGCGGAACCTCTGCAGCCGCTCGCAGTCTCCTTCAGCCGCCGATCAGCTGTCTGTGCTGACGCGGACCCTCTGCGCCCGTCCACAATCTCCTCCGGCCGCCGATCAGCTGTTGATGTGGCCGCGGAACCTCTGCAGCCGCTCGCAGTCTCCTTCAGCCGCCGATTAGCTGTTTGTGCCGGCGCGGAACCTCCGCAGCCGCTCGCAATCTCCTCCGGCCGCCGATCAGCTGTAAGTGCGGCAGCGGGTCTGGCGTTCGCCCGCCGAACAGTTGGGGGGTGCGGGCGCCAATGGGCCTTCGGTGCTGCGCGGGCATTGTTGGAAGTGCTCCCCTGGTCCCCGTAGGGCTTGACACCCCCATTTCGGCTGCTTCGCAAACTGCTTCCTCCACCCCACCCCACCCCACCTCACCCCTCCCCGCAAAAGATGCCGGGGTCGACAGCGTTTTTTCTACCCGGAACAAGCAAACGCTGCCCCAAAACTGGGGCGTTTCAAGCCATGGCTCCTCCGGCAACAGTCGCTTAAGCTGCAGTTCATCCGGTTCCCCCAGCCTTTCCAAATATTCCAGGCTGGAGCATTCACTCCCTCCGCAGTTCCTCCAGCCATTACGAGCCGTTTCTGGTTAAGTTCAAACAAATACAAGCAGATTCAAGCCGTGGCTCTTTCCGCCCCGAAAATCAGCTGATCGGGCGTTTCAAGCCGCGGCGTTTCAAAACGGCCACAATCTCCCGGCAAGACCTCCTCTGCAGTTCCTCCAGCCATTACAAAGCAACTCTGGTCAAATTCAGGCCGTTTCGGTCTAATTCAGGCAGATGCAAACAGATTCAAGCCGCGGCTCTTCCACCCGAAAATCAGCTGATCGGGCGTTTCAAGACGCGGCGTTTCAAAACGGCTACAATCTCCCGGCCAGACCTCCAGCTGCCTCACCTGACAATCGGGGAGGGGAGGGGAGGGGGGGAGGAAGGAGGAAGAAACCAGCGCACCCTTCGCCCTTTTATTGTCGCAATCGAAGAGGCAGGAGAATGCGGGGTGGGGAGGGGAGAGAGAGAGAGAGAGAGAGTAGAAATCCCTATTTTCGGAGCCGAGAAGAGAAGCGCGGCTACAGCAGTCGCTAGAGTTCCCCCCAAGGGGGCGGAGAAAGAAGAACTCTCGGAGCGTTTCTTTCGTAAATACGCGCGCAGGCACACACTCGCCCAGCCGCGCGCTTCGCCCAGCTTCTCGCGGGGAGTTTGCAAGCCCTTCGTTTCTCTTCAGGGCCGTCAGAAGGGCGAGCAAGTCTCTGCCCTGCCCTGCCCTGCCGTGGGGGTGGGGAGCCAAGCGCGCTTGACGTTCCTGGAAACGAGAAGGGCCTGCGGAGACTGACACCAACCCGAGTGCCCAAGCGGGTCTTCTCAGCGTCAGGCAAAGTAGCTCACATGCAAAACAAGCTCGGCAGAGGAGCCGGAGCAGCTCCGCTGCTGGGGGCGTGTCTCGGCCGGGCCTTGCAGGATCTGGGCCGGGCGCCTCTGCTCGCCGCTCCGGCTCCTCTGCCGGGCTTGTTTCGCATGCGAGCTACTTTGCCGGCCGCTGCTGAGGGAAGATCTCTGGAGAGGAGCATAAGGTGAGCTGCTGCATTTCCCAGCCTCGGCTTATACTCGAGTCACCAACTTTTCCCACTTTTGGGGGGTAAAATTAGGGGTCTCGGCTTATATTCGAGTCGGCTTATACTCAAGTATATACGGTAAACTTCTTTTATATTGTTTCATTTCCTGCTCGTTACAGGGATGGATACTGGTTTGTCTACTTTTGTGTGGGCTGGGTTTCCACAGAGTAGAAGCTGTCAAAATAAGCAAGCGTCCCATGCGCTCTCGATCCTGTGCAGACCGACCTGAGGAGCTTTTGGAACAGCTGTATGGAAGACTCACAGCTGGCATGCTCAGTGCCTTCCATCACACCCTGCAGTTGGAGCCCCTGGAAAATGACCAGAACATCAGTTGTCCTGTGGGAGGCAGGCTAGCTACTGATAAGAAATTTCGGCTCCCCATCAATCTCAACAGTGTCTCTCCTTGGTCCTACAGGTAACCCGAACTTCTCCTCCATACCTTTAAAATTTTAAATTGGGCTTAAGTAGAAATGTTTCGCACTGCTGCCTCCTTCCTAGAGCACAGAGAAAGTGACTGACCCAGGGATGCCACATGGCTTCATGTCTAAAGCAATCTCCTAGTTTCCAGCTGAGGTGCTTCAACTACTATACCAAAATGAGCTTTCATTATAGTCTTAAAACCAAGCTTTACACATAAAATATGTAAAATAAGCCTAACTTTCTTCACAATCCATTAAAAGAACAATTAAAGGAAGGCAGAAAAAGAGTTGGGCTTAAAGTTAATACTGTATTAAGAATATGGGAGGGGTGCAGTTCTGTTAAACAATATTTGCTCAAAGCAGCCAGTCATCAATTCATACTTCCTTTTCTAAAAGTGGGTATGCAACTCATTTTCATATGAGGCACCAGTTCTTCCAGTTGGCCGTGGCTTTTCTGTGTATTTTTATTTGTAAGCTGCCCAGAGTTGGTAGGGAGTCAGGTAGCCTAGAAATTTAATGAATGAATAACATAAAATAATGAACATAATAAAATAGGAAAGGGGGGTTGATTGTGCAGTTGTGCCCATCATCTCCAAATGTTTCCATGTTGATGCTTGATCCAAACAAGGGAACTCAACTCGCATTATTCCAAGTGACAGTAAATTGTCCAGTTCTTAGCTTACTTTTCTATGTTTAAGCAAGGTTTAAGAACTGCAGCCTAATAACAGCATGATAATGTAAAGAATATCTCAGCATTCTGGTAGCATTCCATTCGAGTCAATCCAAGAAATGGAAAAAGAGCAGCAGGAGAAATAGAGGGAAAATTGGGACAGAATATCCAAAGTGAATCCTTCTTCTTTTCCTTTGACACAGAATCTCCTACAATTCTACCCGGTATCCGAAATACATTCCTGAAGCCTACTGCCTTTGTAAGGGCTGTCTTACAGGTGATTACGGAGAAGAAAATCTCCATTTTCGAAGTACGCCAGTATTCATGCCGACTGTCATCTTGCACCGAACCAGATCCTGCACGGGCGGCCGCTACGCTTACACTGAGGATTATGTCTCTATTCCCGTGGGCTGCACCTGTGTACCAGAACATGAAAAAGAAGCACAAGTGAATTCCAGCATAGATAAAAGAGCAGTAAAATTGATGGGAAATTAGGATAATGATAAGCCAGCATCCAAATGAGGAATGGAAAGGAGGCCAGAAACAAACGATGTTTTGGTTCATGATTTCTGTTTTGAAGAACTGCAATGTCCACTTCCTGCAACAGAGTTCATCTCAATTAATTTCATAGAACTTGGGGTCAATTATAATTAAAATTGTCCTTTCTTTAAAAACAGTGGAGTTTGCAAGATGCCTTTTTCCTCATAATGGGAGACGTGACAGATCCTGGGGAGTTGCAATATTGAAATGCTGGGGGACACTTACACTGAAGCATTTTAAGATATGTAAAAGTGCTACATAAGCGTTCCATATCTCAGTGCCTTGTTATGCGAATACTCAAAATATGCTGAGCAGGGATGCAGCATTGATTTTTGTGTATAATAAAATCTTGGTTCAACAGATTTTGGATATAATGGACCAGTTTTTCATTTGGATTGTTTATCCATAAAATCACGCTTTTATTGAAAATTATGCTATTTGTATCAATTACATAACACCCGGGACATACATTGATGAAAATGACAAATTCAGATTTAAAAAACATTCAGATTTAATGGATGCCCCTCCCCACTCAGGGGTCTATGAAATCAATGTTTCATTGCATTTTTCCTACATCATTACAGAATGCAGGTGAGGGCCACTGAAAATGAAAGCGAGAACAATATAAATTAATAATTAAAACATTTTTCATAGAATGCTGAAAAATTAGCTGTGCATCTACAACTGATTTTTAAAAAAATGTAAGTAGCTTTGACTTGATATTTAGAATCTTATATTCTGGAATTACAACATTAAAACTGTTAAAAGCTATTGAATGCATTAAGCCTGCTGATGGCTACAAATTTACATGTTTTTTTTAAAAAAGGGACTCAATAAATGTATAGACTAGAGAATAAATCTGTCAGTGCCTATTAATCCTGGTTGCTTATTGCCTTGAGCAGAAATGTACTAAATGGGTTGTGGGGTTGCCAACTATACAGATATTAAGTACTTATCAATGTTCATAGAATAAATAACCATTGTTTAAAAACATTCAGATTTGGGTTTTACTTTTAAGTTTGGATTTACATCCTAATCTGGCATATGCTAGCCATAGCTCTGGGAATACAGTGATCCATCCGTCAGAGCAAATATTGCCATCCACACCACACCATCCACACCACACCATTGAGATGACCTCAATCAGGCAATCTTCAGCTACACTGCAGTAGCTGGCCAAGTCCTGAAAAGCCTCAATTTGAAGAAAGCTGCCTGTGACAGAAGTTGCTTTGCATACCATCGTGAAAAGCAAAGCATTGTCTGCTTTATGAGTCCTTTTAGAAGCCTGGAAATATGTCAATTGCCTCTCTAAACTATTTTAACTTTTGGTAGCAGCTTTGGGAAGACATAAACAAACATCAGTAAAATGAAATCATGGACTAGGGGAAACCCCCCCCCCCAAAAAAGCAGACAAATGTGTTTTGGCATTCCTTCCTCAAAAGAAATGGCCAAATTCAAGGAAAACATGAGCCAAAATCTTGAATAGCAAAAGTTCTCTGAATTGCGTATGCACAAGGCAAATGCCAATACCTCCTGAAACACCAAGATGCAGGAAAAACTGCTTAGCCCTGTTTACAGGAGTTTAAACTGCAAATGCCATACTAAGCAAGCATTTCTCAAACATTTCTTTTCCAAATTATTCAGTAATTATACTTGGAGCTTTTTCCAATGTGACTAGAAGTGGGGTTTTATTACTGAAATGGACAATTTGAAAGCATAGTACATTTGAGCCATCTGTTTGTAACAGCTACAAAAGGAGAGTGACCAAGATGGGAAAGAAGAGCAGATTGTGACAAAATTGGGATTTAGGTCTCACTTCCAAAGAGGGACTGGATTCCCATTTACATCATTCTCTCTCTCTCTCTCTCTTTGTGTGTGTGTGTGTGTGTGTGTGTGTGTGTGTGTATACATGCATGCTCCTTTATCAGCTTGTTTGCAGGCTGCCAGCATAGGGTGACAAGAGACCAAAGAATCAGAAGCAGATTTCAAGCAATGTGTTTTTCTTCAATTGATATTGACAAAATGGATAATTATCTTATTAGATTTAGGTACAGTACTGCCCAAGTCCAAGGCGATTATGAATCATGTGCTGAGATGGCTGGAAAAAGAAAAGCCTGGAAATTAATCAGAGAAAGAATAATGGAAAAAACTATTGCAACAGAGAGAAAACTGAAGAGAAAGGATAGCTGTCTTCATTCAGAGATTAAGTGGGTTTATTCTGTCCTGCTTCAAAAGACAGGAAGATCAAATTCTGGCCAATGTAAAAACCCTTTGCCTGAAATCGTAGGGAGCCCCTGCCAAGCATAATCAAAGCAAAATGGAGTCCTTTCTTCCTGTACATACAATATGGAAATAAAACAGAACCATGGTGAATTCCTAATGTATCAGTTCCATTAGGAAACAAGATGGAGTGATCGAAATCTAAAGAACAATTTTAAGTAATAATTTTTTAAATATCATCTCTTGCATCTCTGGAAATCTTTAAACTTCTAGAACATGGATTAATCATTTAAGGTGTCCTCTGTTTCTAGAAAATTTTACTAGTTGATGAATTTGGTGTCTCTGTGTCCATCACTGATATGTGTGTCTACCCACCAAACATTCTCTTTAAATTATCTCCCAAACCAAGCATATGGCTCATATATTATTAGTAGTGAAAAACCAGAACATTTGCAACCGAAGACACTCAAATGGTCTTTGCTTTTTAGGAAAAAAATGACATATGATTTCATCCAGGCAAACGTTATGATTTTAATTTATTTCATGCCAGAAAATTTATTTATTTATTTATTTATTTATTTATTTATTTATTTATTTATTTATTTTATTATATTTATATACCGCCCTTTCCCGAAGGACTCAGGGCGGTTTACAGGGTAATTAAAAACCAAAATACAAAAGTTAAAAAACCAAGTTTAAAAAAAATTAAATTTATCCCTGTATAAATAAAACCCCAGTTAAAATAAAATTAATCCTCAGCCTGGGCCAGAGAGCTCGAAGAGCCAGGTCTTCAGGTCCCGGCGGAATGAACAGAGGTCGGGGGCAGTCCTCAGCTCCACTGGCAGCTGGTTCCAAAGGGCAGGCGCCCCCACTGAGAAGGCCCTATCCCTGGGTGTTACCTGCCGGCAATCTCTTACCGGTGGCACCCTGAGAAGACCCTCCCTGTGGGAGCGCACTGGACGAAGGGAACTTGATGCCGGCAGCAGGTGTTCCCTCAGATATTGCTTCCCTATTCACTGATATTCAAGATGGGTTCTAAAAATGTATTTCAGTACTATTACATAAAGAAAAACATGAACTCCCAGCTCTTCCTGTGCAGGTGGAAAGAGCTTACTCCAACTAGATTTTGTTGGACTACCTCAACTACCCCATCATTTATCAAATTGTAACTGGGGTGGTAGCTGATGTAGTCCAACAGCGTCTAGTTGGAAATGAGCTCTTTCCACCAGAGCAGGAATTGCTGGGAGTTCATGTTTTTCTTTATGTAATAGCACTGAAATACATTTTTAGAAGCCATCTTGAATATCAGTGAATAGGAATGCAATTTTCTGGCATGAAAGAAATTAAAATTATACGTTTGCCTGGACGAAATCTTATCATTTTTTTCTTCTAAAACAAAGACCATTCGATTGTCTTCAATTGCAAATGTTCCTGTTTTTCAATACAGATACTAGCTTGGTTTGAGAGATAATTTAAAGAGAATGCTTTGTTGGTAAGCAGGCAATTGGCCTGTAGTTGCCTGGTGTTGCCCCTTTTGTTGGATCTTTATCAGGTAGTATGTTGTTAAACTGCTTGGCAATGAGGTGTAGACCAGCCAACCAAAATCATGCAGTTAATGTTCAACTGGTGCTGACCAGTTCTTGATCTTCTTTGTCATCTTTCCAACCATTTCTGCTGTTATTACAAGTCTGAGGATAATGAATGCAATCCATGTAATGAGACAGTGTTTTGGACTAAGGCAGATGTATCCAGTGCTCCTTTCTGCTCTTCCATTTCAAAATTTTATATTAAAATAAATATTAAAACATTTTAAAATATCAAAACATACAATTTAAGAAACGTCAGTGATGGGATGGTCCTCATTTGTAACACATTGAAAAATCAAGATTCACTCTAGTTACAGAAATTACTCGAATATTTGAAAATCCAGGTCAAATAGCTTTAGTGTTTACCTCTACCTTCTCTACTGTAAAACACAAACACAGGGGACACCAAGGATGCCAAAAATCAAATCTTAGATTTAGCTTGACAACAAAAGGCTCTAACAAGCAAGGAAACGAGATTGCCTTATAACCTTGGAATCAGGGTAGGAGCACAAAGGAGGCACAGAGGAAGTAATAAAAGAGATTATGATGTTTCTAACTATAGTAATTCCCTGAACAGTTGCTGGTGATAATATATACATCCGGACATCGGTAACCTAAAAATAAATTATTCCAGTGCAAGCCACAGGTTATGGAACTGAGATTCTTGATGTACTCTCAGTCGCTTCACATTGCACTCATCCTTTGAAGACATCTGTTTAGGAATAACTGTTTTACAGCAACCCCACAATTGCATTCTGTTAACAGAAAGGGAGGGGAAACTTGCCTTAAATCAGTCTGGTTGAAGTTCCTTTCCCTGCTAATTGAAATAGTCATGTGTCCTGAAGCAATTATTGTAATTGCAAGGTTTTTTTATTCTTTATTGCTCTCAACACTATACAATTTCTTCTGTGGCTAATAGTTTAAATTCCATAGTTTAAATTCTCATTTGGAATAATCATAGAAACACAGAAAACTGATGACAGAAAAAGACCTAGCAGTCTATTGAGTCTGCCCTTTGACTTTTTTTAAAAAAAATATTAGATTTTATTTTCAATTTTTGTCAAATGATGGTCATGTGTTTATCCCAAGCATGTTTAAACTCAGTTGCTTGATGATTGATCCACTATCTCCGTTGAAAGTTGGTTTCAAGCCTCCACTATAGGTAATCCTCAACGTACGGCCACAATTGAGCCCAAAATAAGTGGGACATTTGTTAATTGAATTTTGCCCCATGACCTTTCTCACCACAATTGCTACGTGAATCACTGCAGCTGTAGTTAGTAACACAGTTGTTAAATGAATCTAGCTCGCCCGTTGACTTTGCTTGTCAGGAGGTCGCGGTTGAATTTTGATCACATGACCCAGGGCAGGGGTCGGCAACCTCGGCTCTTTTATGACTCGTGGACTTCAACTCCCAGAATTCCTGAGCCAGCTATGCTGGCTCAGGAATTCTGGGAGTTGAAGTCCACGAGTCATAAAAGAGCCGAGGTTGCCGACCCCTGACCCAGGGGATGCTGCAATGGTCGTAAATGTGAAAAATGGTCATGTCACTGTTTTCAGCACTGTTGTAACTTTCATTAAAGGAACTGTCGTAAGTTGATGACTACCTGTACTACTTCTGGGAAGTAATACTTTCAAACATTACTTTTGAACTTCCCTGCTGTGAGCCTGAGGTTATGCCTCGGCGTTCTTGATTTTTGTTTAATGTTGAAAATCACATAAATTCTGCACAGCTATTAGAAAGCAGCTAAAGACTTCCATGTGTATGTCTATAAAAGCTTATTTCAGCTTAGAGCATTACAGTAGCCAAGCTATTAGCTGGAACATGCGCAAAATATCTTTTAGTTCACCGCCAAGCCTCTTTCAATGGCAGGATAGGCTTTATGGGAATTGCTGGGTCTCATTTCTAAGCTTGTCAAGCTAGAGAGCACCTTATTTTAGTCAAGTAGTTGTTTTTGTATTACCAGTTATTTTATATTTCTTTTGCTTAACTTGCTGTCACAAGTCTTATCTCTTGCCTGTGATTTTATGCTGATTTGTGTTGTAATTTTGAGTAGCTCCTGTGGTAATTTATTAACACCTATGGAAAAACCGTAACAGGATAACAAAATTGGAAAAAAAATTGGAGGTCTTCTAGTCCAACTCCCTGTTCAAGCAAGAGATCCGATATCATTTCAGACAAATAGTTGTCCAATCTCTTCTTAAAAACCTCCAGTGTTGGAGCATTCACAACTTCTGGAGACCGGTTGTTCCACTGATTAATTGTTCCAACTGTCAAAAAATTTCTCCTTAGTTCCAGGTTGCTTCTCTCCTTGATTAGTTTCCAACCATTGCTTCTTGTCCTGCCTTCAGGTGCTTTGGAGAATAGCTTGACCCCCTCTATAGTGATCTCCATGTGACCAACAGTATTGTTATAGACCAGTGCATCAGATCCTTGGGGGGTGGTTCCTAAGGGCACTCCCAGTTTCAATTTTGAAGTTCATCTGCAATCCAGTTTAACTGTCAGCCTCAAATTCAAGACACCAAAATCAAGATACCAAAACGCAAACCTAGAAAAATACTTATCAAATTTAGAAATTGCCCATCTCCCTTACAAAGGGATTCATATCAGCTGAAATGTAAACTGAAACAAAAAATGTTGATTGATACATCATTTTTAAAAAAATGGCAGTTCTTTACTTCATTCAGAAAAGGAAAAATCACTCTAGTATGAAAAATCCTATTAATGTTTAATGGATTATCAAGAGCCAGAATCCAAATCCAGTCCAGAATCATAATTCACATAGCATCGAAATTCATTAGCTAAATTTCGAGCATGTTTTGGAACAAACTTGCACATCCTCACACCAAGATATTTAACAGCATATTCTTCCATGATTAAACCTGAAAACAAAACAAAACGAACTTTAGAATAGTCCTACTAGATTAGAACAGTTTTTATGTATTTGCAATTATGGTCCAATCAGATACTTCCAGAAAGCTCCTAAACTGAGTATAAAAACAAAAATTCTTTCCTGCTATCCACAGGTAAGCTACTACAGTAGTCTTTATGACTTTAACAAAGCCTGCAAGTATGGTTGTAAGTCAAGATTAAGTCAGTCACCCATGACTGTGCCCCATTGTATAACCTCTTTTCTGGTGGTCATTAAGCAAACGTGGCTGTTGTAAAGCAAACATGGTGGTTGTAAAGCGAACCCATTGTTTGCTATGGCACAATTTTTTGCCAGAAACCAGAAGTAAATGTGTTTCTAACAAAAACATCATAAATCCTTGTCACATGACTGCACGACTCTGCAAATGGCAGTAAATGCAGGCCGGTTGCCAAGTGCACAAAATGTGGTCAGATGATTGTGAGGGTGGGCTCAATGTAACTTCAAATCCAGGTCGTAATTAGCTTTTTCAGAGTCTGTCATAACATAGAATGGTTGCTAAGCAACCAGTCATAAATCGAGAACTACCTATATGTTCTCCGTTGTTATGAGAACGGTATCAAAAATGCAAATTCTCCTTCTCAAACTAAATCCCCAGGATATTCATTTTTTTGGGGGGCGGGGCGGGCGAAAGTCCTAATAAGCAGGCATATACATAGAATGAAGGCTATTGCTAAGCACATTGACTTGTGCTTTAGATTGTAAGCTGCCCTGAGTCTTCGGAGAAGGGCGGGATATAAATGGGATTAAAAATAAAAAAATAAAAAATCATTCACTGTGGGGAAGAGCTGATTAGTTCCCAAATGGGAACATTCTGAAAAAAATACAAGCCAAAACACAATAGCTGTTCACAACAGAAACCAGCCATGAAAACCTACACAAAAGGAATATTTGTTCTGCCATATGTTTTGAATCAAGCAACACTTCATAGAGCATTCTTTTAAACAATAAATCAAATATACTGTGTTCATAGATTAACCCTAGCACATCCCTCATATCTGGTCATACAATGGCAAAAATATACAGGTAGTCTTCGACTTATGACAATTGAGCCAAACATTTCCATTGCTAAGTGAAACATGTTAAGTGAGTTTTGCCCCATTTTAAGAACTTTCTTGCCATATTTGTTGAGTGAATCATTTCAGTTGTTCAGTTAGTATCATGGTTGTTAAGTGAATCTGTCATCCCAATTGACTCTTCTTGTCAGAAGGTCACAAAAGGTGATCACATGATCCTGGGACATTGCAACTGTCGTAAGTATGAGTCAATTGCCAAGCATCTGAATTTTGATCGCATGACCATGGGGATGCTGTAATGGTTGTAAGCAAAAAAAAAAATGGCCATGTCACTTTTTTTAGTGCCGTTGTAACTTTGAATGGTCACTAAATGAACTGTTGTTAAGTCACAGACTATCTGTATACATATCTTAGGTACAATAAATATATAAATATATAAATATATATAATATAAATATTATTTATAAATATATAAATAAAATTATTATTATTATTATTATTATATAATAATAATAATAATAATAATAATAATAATAATAATAATAATAATAATAATAATAATAATAATAATAATAATAAAGCATGCTTTTGAAATTTGTTCCAAAAGCCATCTATTTCTTGAATACATCTTCACAAATAGCTATATTAACTGAATGAATTAATGCTGGTCCTCTAAACCTTTACTACCTGTTTTCAGTTACTTTTATACTCAAAGTAACTGCGCTTTGGTATTTTTGACAATGGTGTTATTTCTCTATACTTTCTCCCCTTTTTGCTTCCCTCAACCTCCAAGGCTGTTGCTGTCTGCTGGTCACCTTTGGCATACCAATGACAGGAGAAATATTTAATTATAGATAGTTCTTGTGGGTCATTAAGAGAAGCAGTTGTTAAGTGAAACTGCAACTGTGGTTATGATCTCCCTTCATCTTTCCTTTGTTTTACGGACCTGCAAAGCTTGTAAATGTGAGGACTAGTCATAAAAGTTACTTTTTCATCACAGTCATAACTGCAAATGGTCACTAAATGAGGCAGTCACTAAGTGAGGACTATCTGAAGTTTTATCAGAACATTCTTTAAATCTATAGAAACCTATTTACAATGTATGCAACTCTATAATAATAATGATTTTATAAATGGCTGCTGTTTTCTTCCCAAAAGCTATTGAAGCAAATAAATTTGAGAAAATAAGCGATATACCTGTGCAGAGCAGAATCTTTCCTTTAGTTAAGTATTTAATGGTTTCGGCTATTTTTTTGAGACATTCTTCAGATAGGTAGGGTGGATCTGCTAAGACAATATCAAAACTATGTGCTCCAAGGTGGGTTGGAAGTTTCAAAGGACTGTTGTAATCATAGAAAATATACTCAGTTCCATACACAGAAAATCTTTGGTCATACTCCAAAATGCAGGTTGAAAAATCCTGGCTGTCCTGCTCTTTCAGTTTTTGATAAACACTCGGGGCACTGACACAAGCTATCCTGCAAGGATAATGAAGCAAGGAAAGAAGTGGTTACTTAATACATCAAAATGTTTAATTCACACCTTTTCCTGAATATAAACATTTAACTACTCACTTGAGACCACAAACATCATTCTTGTTCAATAACACAGCTGCAGAATTTTTTCCCTTCACCACAGACAGGAAAGTGCTAATTTGAAATAACTGAACAAATTATTTATAAATCAATAATAATCATTCACTGAACAGTGCAATTCTTGGGTGATTATACACAGTATTGCAACCACAATCAATTTTACAAATAACCTACCACTCAAAAAGTAACAGCACCTTCTGGACTGCTGAATAAACAGTCTCTGTCCATCTATTCTATACACAGGGCAGGATCAAAAAAGGCGTGGTTTCCTGAAATAAGCTGCTTCTATTTCTACTATTATTATAAGTACACCTCTCTCATGCACTTGTGGTTAATTCATGTCTAAATATTAAATGCTTTTTAAAGTACTAACCTGAGAGTTCTGTGCATCAAAAAAATGCTGATTCTGCTAATAAAGTAGGAATTTCTGGGGTGGGGGAGGGGGAGAATTGAAGATGGAAGCCTCGCCATTGTTTTTACACATAAAATAATGAGCAGGGCTTTGACTGCATAGTTGTGGCCATTTTCTTTTTTTTTGACATTCTTTGTGCCCCAATAACCCTGGATAAAACTCTGGATTCAAATTCTTCTACAGATCATAAGCTTGTTAAAAGAACAATCTTCAGCTCTCATCCATAAAAGGGAAAAGTTATTGTGACGATCTAGAGCTGTTTGTATATTCTTGAGTGCTTGCAAAAGAGTTGTAAAGTGAGTTGAACCTGATTTTGTGACCTTTTTTGCTACAGTTCTTAAGCAAATCACTGCAGCTGTTAAGTGAATCATGCAGTCATTAAGCAAATTAGGCTTTCCGCCTTGACTTTGCTTGTCACAAGCCAGCTGGGAAGGTCACAATTAATGATCACATGACCCCAGAATCCAGCAAACATCATAAATATATGCCACATGCCAAGCACTCAAATTTTGATCATGTGGCTATAGGAATGCTGAGATGATTGTTAAGTGGGACAACCAGTTGTAAGTCACTTTTTCAGTGCTATTGTTAACTTCAAATGGTTATTAAACAAATAGTTGCAAATCAAGGATTATTTGTAGTTTAATGCTCTGAAAGGAAAGGGTTGATAGATGAATAAGCCAGCATTTTCACAAGATAGTCACAATGCTTGGTTTGTAGAAAGCCAACAGAATTTACCTGCCACCTTTCCCAGCTGCTCTTATGGCCTCATTAGCTAAACAAAATGCTGTCTCAGGATCATACCAAAACTGGCTCAGTTGCTGAAAGGGAAAAAAGTGCAAATGTTAATAGCATAAATTTTTGGTAATTTATCCGTAGAAGGTTATTTGCTACAACCCAGAGGTTTGGTTTGAAATACCACCTTAAAGAAATAGTATCCATCCAAGGAAGAATGGATCAAAAAGATGATGGAATTGGCAGAGATGCTGAAGTTAATTATACAAATTAGGGAAAAGACTGTAAATAGGTTTGTTTCCACTTGGAAACTGTTTCTGGTTTCTCTGCTCTAAAGAAACAAAAAAAAAAAACTTTGATTTTGGGCTTTGATCATTTTGTAGATTGTTGTTATATAAAATAATGAATACTAGCCATTTCTATAAGTAAAAAGTTGACACTATAACTCTATCATGCATCTTACTGCACCAAAAGAAGCTGGAAGTCACTTCTCTTGTTTCTTTCTTCTTTCTTACACCTTAATTTTCTTTTTCCATCCCTTTCCTCTTTTTTCCATTGTTTTTAAATTTTATTTTATATTAAGAAAAAATTATATATATATATATATAACAAGAATTAGGATCCTTGGTATTGAAATACTGGCAGATTCAAGTTAGATGATATCAAGACAAAAATAACAGGAATCTAGGAATCGATTTAGTTTCAGTGAAAAACTAATAGTGAGTAGGCATAACACTGAATTATGTAATCATTCACAAATTGTTCTAAGAATTCAATAATGAATAGGTCTGTTTGGGAATTATACTTATTTCAATGAGAATTACAGGTAGTCCTCAACTTACAACAGTTTGTTTAGTGACCGTTTAAAGTTATAACAGCACTGAAGTGATTTATGACAGTTTTTCACATTTATGACCGTGGTAGCATCCCCATAGTCACATGATCTAAATTCAGATGCTTGGCAACTGGCTCATATTTATGACAGTTGCAGTGTCCTGAGATTGTGATCACCTTTTCTGACCTTCTGACAAGCAAAGTTAATGGGGAAGCCAGATTCACTTAACAAATCATGTTACCGACTTAACAACTGCAGTGATTTATTTAAGACAGGTCATAAAACATAACAACTGTCACTTAGCAACAGAAATTTTGGGCTCAACTGAGGTTGTAAATCAAGGACTACCTGTATCTGTCCCCAGTTCACAGCAGCCAGGGATGTTGAGGTTGTAGAATGGAAAACAAAGCTGGACTAATGTGATACACCAAGATATAAGTAATGGCCGCCAAGGTTCAGATACTATTTATCTTGCAGAGATCATTAATCTAAGTGCTCTAAGCTCACTTAGTCACTGCTATTTCCATTCATGGAAACTGGAAATGAAAACTTGCGGGTCTTTCTACACAGGAGTCACCATTAGCCATATTTTAGCAAAAATGCTTACCCAGTTCTCTTCAATAGAACCAACTGAGTAACTGTGAGTTTTATTAGTAGCTTCTCTCTGCTGTTGCTCAACATAGAACTCCTGCAGAGCAGCTAAAGCTTCAGATGAAAGCTGAGGAACATCATCATCATCATCATCATTCATTTCTGGATATAAAGCACGAGATAAAGAGCCTTTTGTCAGCTGAAAGGAATTGGCAAAAGGCAAACAACTTAGGTATAAAATTCAAATATTTTGCCATGAGAGGAAAACATAAGAGGAAAAGATTTAAGAATTAAAATAGAGATTTTTTTCATTTTATATACTTGTTTGCCAATACAGGTAATCCTCATTTAGTGATCATCAACTGGGAAAAGCAACTTGGCATCAGGGAGGCAGTTGCTAAGTGAAACCATAACTGTGCTTATGATCTTACATTCCTGCTTATCGTTCCTCCTATTATAGTAGACCCTTCCCAAATTCTCTCATGTTGAACGTATCTTTAGTTTGCAAGAAAAAAACAGAATGAAGGTTACTTCGATTGTAGTTTGAAGGTTTCAAAATGGAATTGTTTCAACTGCAGCTCTTTTTTTCTCTCCAAATAGTGCATTCATGAAGAACATGTTTTCATTTTATAAATAACCAGCTGTATTTTTGTTAAATATATTTAATGAAAAATCCTTTATGCACTAAAATCATGTATCCAAAAGGATGCCTGCAGCTATTTCTTTCAAGCAAATTCTGCAAATATTTTAAATATTTCTTGTTTGATTCATCATTGCTCTAGTGCTGTATAGCTTTAATAACAGGAAAAAATATTAGCAATTTTAATGTAATTTCTTTTTACAACGAAGTGTCTTACACATTAGCTTTTGAAGATCTAAATATTAAACTTGTAAACCAAACCAGTTAAGGAAAAAGTAATTATATACATATGAAAGAAGATAATATGGGCTGATAAATATAGTGCTATAAACACCTGCACATGATTCTGTAGCCAATATCCTTTTGGCTGTTTTGATAATCAGAAGCTCCTAAGGATGGCAAAATTAGAATTTTAGAAAAGATTATCAATATCTCACTAGAATATGGAGGTAATCACAATTACATAAAAGTCACAAAGAGGTCCCCACAAAAGACATTGAGGAACTACAGTATTTCAGAAATGGAAAAAGTGTTTCTCATGTTATGAACTAAATTTTTCAGCATCCCTAATGTTCGAAAATGTTGGCTAAGGAAAATGAGAATTAAGAGTACAGCAGCAGCTAAAAAGGTCACATCTTGAACCACATCTCCAACCAAGAAAGAGATTCATTCTTGCAAAAAGGATTGTAATTTTCAGTTACAACTTCAAGAAGTTAAGACTGCACACGTGGCCCCTTAAACATCAACAGTAATTCAATCAAAGTGACATAAATTTATTGTACATCCAACATCCCTACAGTTCTGCTGCATGAAAAATAAATTCATGGTAAGTTAAAGGAAAGGCCATTAGCAAGTCTTGCCACGTAGCAGACAGCACACAAAGGTTGCCCTTCCTAAAAGAGTATGAAAAGAAACAGGCCACACGGTTATGTGAGCAGACATCCTCTAGGGTAGCGGTTTCCAACCTTTTCTATACCCCACACTCCTAGAACACTTGATATATTCTTGCACCCCTTACAAAAGTTCAAAAGGAATTTTGAAACTTCTAAAACCCAGGTTTTTGCACCCCCTGGAATATCGTCTCACCCCCCCCCCCGGTTGGGAACCCCTTGCTCTCCTAGACATCCCCTTGCATCTACTTACACGGTTCCAAATTTGAGAATTCAAAGGGTCTACTTTATTAGGAAAAGTTGTTCTGCCAGCAAAGACAGCTCAGTACTTCTGAACTGAACAAAATTATGAAATATAACTTTTCATATAAAACAGCAATCTTCATAAGCATTGCCCATGTGAGAAGCCAGCCCCCCCCCGGAAAGAAATATTTTTGGGAATATTAAAAGGCAGAATATTATATTTCCCCAAAGGATCTTAAAGGCAGAAACCAACTCCCCCCACCCACAAGTCTCTCTGCCCCAAACAGAAACCAGGTCTTCAGAAATGCAGATGTGATAATCATGTCAGAAAGATTGGAGCCAGGAAGCTGGGATTAGAAAGATAAAGATCCCTAGAATCAACAATCTCTCAAACCCAAAAATCCAACACTCATCAGCCCCAGGTAAGCAGGATATGACCTTTGGGACATAATAGGATTAACCCACCACCATCAGAATACCAGAAGGGCACACTCAGACTCAGGTGAAAGTACATGACACAGGAAATACAAAGCCTCAAACGGGAAGAACTCCAAATACAAAGCCCAGAAAGGTATAAAAGCCCACCACTCCCTGCTACATGTGGTCAGTTTTCCCAGAGCCATCTTTCTGTCTGATTCTCCTTTTCAATAAACTGCAACCTTCTTTCTAAAGCAGTCTCCATTTTGTTTATTCTCTGCTTGGACCGGACCCTGACGAAGATTTTTCTTTCAACACCCATATGCTGTATTAATCACTTTTAACATTTCAAAGATTCCTACGGGTGGTCCTTGCAATCTTGAACCCAGCACGGCTGCTCTTGATTTTGACAAACCTAAGTCCCTGACCAGGTGTGCTTCTCTGTGTTATGAGATGAGCGTAACAGATGAGGAAGCAAGAGGAACCCTTCTCGTTTTTACGCTTCTGAAGGTGGAAACTACAAAGGTCCTCTTCTTCTGCTCACATTCTTTTGATGCCACCCTGCTGCCCAGGCGGGAAGACCTAACATCAACATGGGCCTCAGTGGTTGCCTTTGTAGCTCAGCCCAACGCACACTGGCACCACTAGGAAAACTCTGCATTCATTCACCCTAACCCTAACCCAGGGGTGTCAAACTCAATTTCATTGAGGGCTGCATCAGCATTGCGGTTGCCCTCAGGGGGCCAGGTGGGTATGGCCAGGGTAGGCGTGGCCTACTAGGTGGGTGTGGCTAAAGCGCGTATGGCCTACTGGGTGGGCGTGGCCAGCTCTACATCGTTCGCATCAAGGGTGCCTATGGGGGCCTGGGCAGGAGTGGGACAGATCTGAGGGTCTCTGGCAGGAGGAGGGTCTCTGGGCCAGGGCCAAGGCAGCGGGGGGGCGGGGCGTTCCCTCACTGTTTCCAGGATGGCTTTGCGGGCCACATGAAACCACTTCGCAGGCCTGATCTGGCCCCCGGGCCTTGTGTTTGACATGTTTGCCCTAACCCAGGGGTACGCAACCTCGGCTCTTTTATGACTCATGGACTTCAACTCCCAGAATTCCTGAGTCAGCATAGCTGACTCAGGAATTCTGGGAGTTGAAGTCCATGAGTCATAAAAGAGCCGAGGTTGCCTACCCCTGCCCTAACCCTAACCCCAATACAGTTGTAGTTATACATACGACCAATAAGCGGCAGCAAAGAGAGCCCTCGCTGCTGCCATGTCGTGGTCGGCCGCTTGCTTGCAGACAGAGGAGCCCGATTGCTAAAACTCGGAACTAATCGCGCGGACTGGGTCTGCATATCCCGCGAGGGCAAACCGTACAGGACGAGTTGGTGGGTGCAGGGTGGGCCATTCGGCCACGAACTCTCGTGAAAGGCAAGCCTTAGCCCTGGAGACTAAGCCCTAAGCTTAAACCCTATTCGTGCACTCTCCTCTCGGCTACCCAAAGCAGGCTCTCCCTCCACTACCGGCGCTCCCCTCCCCGGCAGCCCGCTCCACTCACCAGCGGCCTAGGCCTCTCGGCTCCCGCCCGCCTCTTTCCCTTTCCCCTTCTTCCCGGAACTCCGCCTTTCCTCCGCCCGATCACCCAGCCCGCTCCGGCGCCCTCTACCGCGAAAGGAGCTCTGGCGAGCCGCTCACCTGGTTGCTATTTTAATAGGTGCTGTTGGGGAAAGGGGTGCAAAAGAGGGCAGAAAAAGATGGTAAAGTAGCGTGCCAAGGAAAACGGAGCTAAAGAGCATGGCTTCCCTGATTCTTGCCAAGCAGCATGTTTTAAGGGCATATTAGAGCTTAAAAAAGAGGAGGATGGGATGGTGGGTCATAGGATTTAGAGCCTCCCATTCCTTATGTTCCGAATCAATGCCCAGAGAGGCAATGTGAGGGGACTTTTTCAAATTGCAAAATGTATTTACCTCGCAATGCAGGGGAGGACTTTTCCACTCGGTTCCAGGACTGAAACAAGCCTACCAAAATGATGTTTGCCTGAGCCACTATTGCTACAAACAGCCAATTGTGTCAGTGGCAATTTGCTCAAAAGCATCACATATGGGACTTGGTCATGGTTTTAGGTGGCTCTAGTTAGAACGTTAATCCCCCAATTAAGGACATGCGTTTATGCATCTATGATAAATTGGTTCCCAGTGGTGCCTTTTTATAGAAGATGAGTAAGCTTTCTGTATAAAACAAAATGTAGTGCTTTGCATGGTTTTCCACAAAATGAATTTATTGCTACTTCGTCCTTAAATAGAAATGTACCATCACAGACCTCTTGCCAGGCCAGTGAAATCTGATGAATATGTGTTAATATGATTCTCCAAAAATGACGTTATTTTACTAAATTGAAGTTCCAACTTTTTTTGGGGGGGGAATTTGTTTTTACATTTAAGACAAGGCAACATACACACTTCTAGAAAAGAGAATGAAGGACTGGAAAAAATGCCTACCAAAGCAATGGAATGGTTGGATAAAATGGGCCTGAGCTGAGGCCAAGAAATTGCCTTGAGAAAAATCTCAGACAAGTCTCTTCCCTAGCTTGTATGAACCTGGGAGGAGGAACCATATTTAGTCTTGCAAGATTCTGGTATAAAGCTTTACAGTAAGAGTAGTACTGATCTATATGGCATTGGTTTTCTAGTCGATCTATCTTGTAGTACTGGCAATATTATAAAATGCACTTAGTTGCCATTTCGCTGGTCTGTTCTATTTGAAACAATTTCCCATCATTGACTCCTGACATTTGCTTCACTTTGAAGCTGAAGTATCTAGTCTGAATTTTAAATCTCCTTGCTGGATCTTAAAAGGCCAAAAAGTATTTACAGTGTAAATACTTTTGTCAGTTTTGTTATGCTGTACCCCGATTCTACAGTTGTTGAAATTCATTTTTTCCTCATTAATCTACACTTAGTACCCCATAACAACACTGAGAAAACAGAATTTTAGAAATGTCTGTAAATTTATTAAAAAGAAAAAAAATGAAATATCACATTGGCATAAGTATTCAGACCTTTCACTCAGACCTTTGTTGAAGCACCTTTGGCAGCAATTACAGCTTCAAGTCTTTGGGGGTATGACGCAACAAGCTTTGCACACCTGGTTTGGGGGATTTTCTGCCATTCTTCCTTGCAAATCCTCTCAAACTCAGTGAGGTTGGATGGCAACCAATACCGTTCAAGTCAGGGCTCTGGCTGGCCACTCTAGGACATTCACAGTTGCCCCTAAGTCACTCCTGTGTTGTCTTGGCTGCGTGCTTAAGATCATTGTCATGTTGGAAAGTGAACCTTCAGCCCAGTCTGAGGACCTGAGCGCTGTAGAACAGGTTTTCATTGAGGATATCCCTATACTTTGCTCCATTCAGCTTTCTTTCAACCCTGACCAGTCTCCCAGTCCCTGCTACAGAAAAACACCCCCACAGCTTGATGCTGCCACCACTGTGCTTTACTTTTGCGATGATATTGGACAGGTGATGAGTGGTGCCTGCTTTCCTCCAGACATAACTTTTAGAGCTGAGGCTAAACAGTTCAATTTTTGTTTCATCAGAGCAGAGAATCTTCTTCCTCACAGTTTGAGAGTCCTTCAGGTGCTTTGTTGCAAACTTCAAGCTGGCTTTCATGTGTTTTGCACTGAGGAGAGGTTTCTGTCTAGCCACTCTGCCATAAAGCCAGATAGGTGGAGGGCTTCAGTGATGGTTATCCTTCTGGAACTCTGTCCCATCTCCACACAGGATCTCTGGAGCACAGTCAGAGTGACCATCAGGTTCTGGTCGCCTCTTTTACTAAGGTCCTTCTCCCCCCAATTGCTTGGTTTGAGCAGGTGACCAGCTCTTGGAAGAGTCCAGGTTGTGTCAAACTTCTTCCATTTGAGAATTATGGAGGCCACTGTGCTCTTAGGAACCTTCACTGCAGCAGAAATTTCATTATAGCCTTCCCCAGATCGTGATTTCCAATAATCCTGTCTGAGCTCTGCAGGCAGTTCCTTTGACCTCATGGCTTTTGCTCTGCTACAATATGCATTGTCAGCTATGAGACTTTCTATAGCAGGCATGTCAAACTCGCAACGTCATGTGACGTTGCGCAATGTATCGCAACTTTTTCCCCATTGCTGGCAATGGGGTAGGTGCAGTTTCAGCATGATGCATCCGGCCCACGGGCCGGCAGTTTGACATGCCTGTTCTATAGAGAGGTATGTACATTTCCAAATCATGTCCAATCAATTTAATTTACCACAGGTGGACTCTAAGATGTAGAAACATATCAGCAATCATCAAGAGTAATGGGAGGCACCTGAGTTAAATTTCAAGTGTTGTTGCAAAGGGTCTAAATACTTATGCCAATGTCATATTTCAGTTTTTTCTGTAATAAATTTACAGACATTTCTAAAATTCTGTTTTCACTTTATCATTATGGGGTACAGAGTGTACATTAATGAGAAAATAATTTCAAGTGTAGAATCAGGGTGCAGCGTAATAAAATTGACAAAAGTAAAGGGGGTCTGCATATTTTCTGAATGCTCTGTGTACTGCATAGTAGGCTATTAGAGAAGTTTATACTTCTCTGTTATACTATGATTATTAAACAACTGAATGGCAATTGGTCAGCCACATTTTATGTTATGCAAAGCCCATCTATGTAATTAATAATTTGCTCCATTTTTGTGTTTGTGTGTCTTCAAAACAGTGTTGACTTCTGGCGAGTGCCTGGAGTAGTCCATGCAGTTTTCTTGGCAAGATTTCCTAAGTGGTTTGCTATTGCCTCTTTCCTAGGACTGAAAGACAATGACTAGTAGCCCAAGGTCTCCCAGCTAGCTTCATGCCTAAGATACCACTAGAACTCTCTCCAGTTTCTCATCAGACACATTAACCACTACTAGGCCAAGCTGGATCCCCAAACTTGTATTACGTGCTCTGCAGAGAATTTCCTGCAATTTTGTCTTAGGAAATGAACAGGTATAATACATTGGATGTCAATTAAAAGCCTACAAATAACATGCAGTGCTGCAGAAATAGAATTAGATTTTCTGAATACTTTAACTCATACACAGATAATCCTTGTTTAGTGACCAAAATCGGGATTTGCAACTTAGACATTAAGCAAGACAGTTGCTAAGTGAAACCATGACTTCTGCTTAAATCTTACCTCAGCTTTCCTTTGCTTTATAGATCTGCAAAGGAAGTTAATGAGAGGACTGGTCACAAAGTTACTTTTTTTAGCACTGTGGTAACTTCAGACAGACACTATATAAGGCATATGTACTAAACAAGGGCTAACAAATTGCTAGATGCCTGTTGGGGCTCTTACATGTGCAGAATCATTTGGGTGGAAGCAGAATGGTAGAAATTTCTGTACCGTTTGGTTGCTGTCAAGTAGTTATTTGCATTGTTGCAACCTAGACCTGGTAGCCCAATTGTTTATTTAAGGGGACAAGTTTTTCCTCCATAATCATCAACTAAAAATTCAGATTAAAAAGAAAAAAAAGTTTATACTATAAACATGTTTATAGTACCTAATGTGGCTTTCCTTTGGAATGTTAGATGGCTGCAAGAAATTACTGGGTAAAGGTGCCTTCTCCAAGCTTGTGGGTTGGTTTCTGAACATTTTGTTACCAGGTTAGGTAACATCTTCAGCAGAGTTTGTGTGTGTGTGTGTGGGGGGGTTGTTACTTCTGTTTATAAGGGCTTCAGGTTTGGGTGTGTCAAATGAGGTTCTGTGATGGATCTTGTGATGGGTCACAAGAGTCAGAAGACTCACACCTGACCCATCACAAGAACCATCATAGACCATTATTTGACAACCCCACCCCTGGTATGTTAGTGCTGACTGCAAGTCCTATCATAAACTTCTTTTGACTTCTGGACTGCAGTTTTTGAAAGTAGGGACAGTGAGATCCTTAAAGTTGTTTTGGATACCCAGCTTATTTCAGGATGTTTTCAGGAACATTGTGACTGCAGTGTCCTCTGCTAATTGGAGTTATACACAATGGTGGGTGATGGATTTAGGAGAAGTGTGATGCTGGAGAGGAGTGATAGTGCTACAATGAAACAACAACATGCAAGAAAACAAAATCGCTGCTTCTCCTGCAGTAAATACTGTAGAATCAAACTGCAGTTCTAATAGTACGTTTCTTTATAATATGGTTTTCTGGTGAGATTAGAAACATACTTTTTCCTTTAATTTTCTCTTTTTTTAATTACAAGTTTTAACAGCACCCGTTAAAAGACCTTACCACTGTATCATTTATATTTTCAATAAACCATTATGAAAAACACATCTAAACCTTAAAAATTACTGTTTATTCCAAAAAAAGAGAGTAAATGTCTTGTTCTCCTACTAAATGTTTTTCCTAACTGGCTCAATCTATATGTGCTGAGCTACATTCAAAGCCATGTTATGCGCCCTATTAAATCTGTAGAGGTAGTAAAACAACTTCTTAACCTAACAATAACTTCAGAATCAGAAGATATAAATTGAGTAAAACCAGGAAAAACAGAAGTGAAGCAAATATTTAGTTGACAATACAGCTGGTACACCACCAGAGCATCCCAGGAGAAATAATAATGCATGAACCTACGTTCCCTTTGATCTTACAAGAACAATGTTGGAAAGTTAGGCATTTGAACAGAATTTGCCAACTTGCTGAATGCAGAAAAGGAAATTAAAGCACCCCAAGACAGGTAACTGCAATCTGTACTTGAACACTTCAGGTAAGAAGCAACTCAACATCTTTGTCACTTTGCTCTATTTGATAGGATTAAAAAATTAATTGGAATCGATTTATGGTAATTTAAATTCTTCATTCCATGTCTTGCAATCTGACTTTCTTTTATGTAACTCCTTCAGACTTTTGTAGTCTTCAGAACTTTAGCAAGAAAAGTACTTTAGATTCAATAAGACAGTACCCCCTTTGCTTGCTAAAACTGCCAATGCTGGATCCAAAACACCTTTCCATCTTTGAATCTAAAGACTGTACAGCTCTTATTTTAGATATTTGAAGAATGTTATGATATATCCCACTCTTCTAATATTTTCTAATTACTCATTACAGTTTGTCTGCATCCTTCTAAAAGTGTGGGTTTCACACAATATTCAAGAGGACCTGACTAATGCAGAACAAAGTGCAACTATTATTATAGTTCTGTTGATATACTGTAGCTGTAACTGCATTAAACAGCATTAAATAGTCATAATCATACTGTCTCATATTCAGTTTATAATCAACTACTGTGCTGTACCAATATACTTTTTTAGATTTCATACAGTTATCATAAGGCAGGATGAATGGCAGGAAAAATGGTTGCTTTAAAGTTTACTATGATGTGATTTTCATAAGGGTTACAATTATCTTGTTCTTTGCTTTATTCTACATTGCACTGTAACTCCTATTTATTGACTATTTTCAAATTACATCATTCAGAGACTGGTATTCAATCTCTATCACAAAAACTCAATTTCTTGTCAGTAATTCATCAGGACTTTCTTTCTGTATAACAAATAGACCCTTTTTCATAATTATTATTTCAAGTATCGTTACCTACCAATTTGACTATTTCCTTATTGACAATGTTCATGTTTGACTATATTCCTTGTTGTTTCCCCTAGTCTGTTTTTCTGAATTACTAAGATCTTTTCATATTTTGTTTATGTCTTCTAAGGTTTTAAGTATTCTTCTAAAATTTGTATTAGTGACAGACTTGAGAATCATCCTTGTTTCTTCACCCAAATTAATAAAAATGTTGATGTGTACAGGATCTAGAGCTGAACTGTGTGGCATCTACATATTTTACTCTAATTTGATGATTGTAATTTTTATATCACCTATATGTGACCTGTACTTTCTAACTTGCTAATTAGAATGTCATGTCAAATGCTTTTTGGACATCATGATTTACATATAGCATTCCCACAATCTACTAAGCTCCCCAGTAAAGTGGTCACAATTAATTGATTATGTGCCATCAAGTCATGGACTCTTGAGACCATATAGATTTTCTCCATGACAATCTGTCCCTAACTTGGTCCTCGAATGTTGCACTCATTGCTACTGTAGCTGAAATAGTCAAGACCTGATGCTGATATATGTTAACTTAACGAACTACTTCCCCAGATGTTCCCATATATTAATGTTAGATTAACATGTTCACAATTTGTTAAATTCTCCTTTTGTATTTTTGGAAGAAAAGGACAATTAGCCTTCTCCAACAGTCTCAAAGATAATGTATAAATTATTTAGCCAAACCATCATCAAATTCTTTCAGTACTCTAACATCCCATTCATTTTTCCTTAAAGATTTAAATACTTTAAATAAGTATCTCTTGACTATATTTCAAGCTGTCTCAACTTAACCACCCTGCCCCTTCATCCTACTCACAATTGTTTGGTGGAACACTGCTGAAGAAAATAACTTAAAATAGATACTCTTGGTATCTATTAGGTAAATATATAATTTAACTTCATGAACATTGGAGAATAAAAACATTTAAAAATAAATAGGCCTGTTCTTCACATTAAATTACTCCCCATCCCCCGCGCACACTTTTTAAAGTTGTAGCTTCTAAACATAATCTGGCTATTTAAAATATGCAGATTAATATATTCTACTTAAAAAAAGAAGAGACAGGTATCTACTGCAACTTGCTTTCCTGAGTCAGTAAATTTTTGTTTTTCATTGAGTACATACGTTTATCAAAATATTTGCAAGACAATTCATTTTCAACAGCCATAAAGTCACAAAAGTGCATTAACAGCTTTAAAGCAGTCCAAAAGTATTTTGGCCAACAGTCTTTCATTAAGGACGGATAGAAGAATGTAAGAATTCACTGCCAGTAGAGCTGATGTTGTGAGAAGAGATCTTCCTAAGATATTTCTTAGAAATACAGTAATAGTTCAAAAATAGCAAAACATTGTTTAAACGTAATGGAGCATAACAAGCAGAATGTACAGTAGAAACAACAATATTTAAAACAGCATTGCAAATGTATCTATTAGGGGCCAGTGAAAATCCTTTCCCCAACCATTTTGCGGTGAAATAGACTAAATTAGGATCCCTTAGTTCAAAGAATCAGAGACATAATCAGACAGAGTTTTGTTTGCAACCTTTCTTGTAGTAATCACCTATCCTTCAACAGGTACAAACTATTTAAGGCTCTCATATACGTCTTTTTGGTTAAAAGGCAATCTAATGCACTTTAGAATGAAAGACAAACCTTAAAAAAGATCAATCATATAAAAACAAGGATTAGGTGCAATAGGAAAGAGTTGGAATTTTAACTAAACACATTTATGCAACAAAATGTTTAATGAGAACCTGCCCCTTTTTAATAAAAAAAAATTAAAGTACTGAAATTCACATATTGAAGCACCAAGATTCATTTACATTTACAGAGTTTTCAAATGCAATTCAAAACATTTATTCTACTTTTTAAACACCCACTGTTAATTACAACTGCTTAAGATTGCAGACCGCTTTGAAAAACAAAATTATTTCTTGCTGTTATTGTTTAACTACCTTCATGACTTTCATTTTTTGATCAGGCTGCTTTATTTGGATAGCAGGTGTATTAAAAAAGTGAAAGCATACTAAGAACCCAAATCCAATCATGCAAGACAGCACAAATCTGTCTTTTTACAAAAAAATCTAATCATTTTTTCTCCCTGCATGACTTTCAAGTTTATTCCAGATCTTATTAATTTAAAGCAAAATTTCATTTCAGACAATCTGTGGCTTTAAATATTTTCCATTGCACAAAGGGACTGGAATAAAAAGAGACTGAACAAAATCAATAATAATTCTTGAGCTTAATAAACATACAAAATTATTAAAATTAAAAACAATTCATTTAACAGAAGTGTGGTTGGCAAACTTAACATTCCAGTGAAGTTCTGAACTCGTGTTAGTAAGATTCAGCCAAATATAACGTCTAGATACCAAAATCTGAAGAATAGAAAATAATGTTTCAACTCCAGTAATTGGAATATTTCAATAATTTAAGGGTGTAATAAAATTGATTGGTTGAATTTAGCAACTGTTTTACTTCTTCCAAAAAGCAGTTCTGTTTGAGTGAGAGGATCAAAATAACATTAGTGATGTTAAGAAGTTAATTATATTTTGCACATTTAGTTATGGCTGTCTCCTTCTCATTCTGAAAGCTTGGTTTACCAAGAGCAGTGGATAAGTTCAACTTGTATCTTAGTGATATTCTAAAGCAAGAAGACTGAATCAGTGCAAAACTGAATTCATTATTTTTATTTGATAGAAACAACTGAAAAACCATTTTTTAGGCTTCAGAGCAAGTCAGCTTATAGTAAAAAAGCAGTAATTGCACATGGACAAAACACAAAAAAATATTTAACAAGAAAAATGTCATTCCCCAAAATTCTGGCTTAAAAGGTGACTATATTACATTGAATATGGCTTCATTTTATGGAATATTCCAGCAATTCCAACTACAGTAATAAATAGTGGAATTATGGAACTCATGTAATCTCAAAACTGCCATTCTATTTTGTTTGCTTCAGACCAAGCTTTCAATTTCTGTGATAGCCATTAAGTTAATAGTCACAGCACAAGGCTACGTGTCCCTATGCAAAAGGATCACAAAATTCAGAGGATTACTTCCAATTAAGTGACTATTGGATTGAAATATGGCTGTTGCTGAATCTTCAGAACTGTGACATACAAAGCATGTTGCAGCACAAAAAGTGATATTGTACTTGCAAAATTTTGCAAGACCAGAAAATTTGGAAAAATAGATTTTCATTATTTTTAAAATAATCTTTAATGAAGCCGACTCTCAGAATGAGATAAACCTATAAATATAAGCTGTTCAGCAGAATTCACTTTTCACACAGATTAATAAAATAAGATGGAAAATGCTATGTTATTCTGTTTCATTTCCAATAATCTCTAAGGGTGGTATTGTTTTTCAGAGGGTGTTCTTTTGCATGGTTTAAGTTCTGTATGGAAGTGGCTCATTGGAAAAAAACCAAACCAAATAAAATCACAGAAGACTGGGGAACCTACTGTAACTAACTTTGCTATTATTGTGCAGATATGTTACTACTGTATATTTTTAACACCAATAATTGCTAGGACCAGGTTGAATTATTTCAATTTCTATTGTGATAAATGAGTTGTTGAATATGACAATTAATTTGGATTTTAAGCATTTTATCAAAATTTTTACATTCTGTCTTTATGTGGAAATTGCATATATTTCACTAAATATCATGACAACCCAATATTTGAATTGCATTTTAACATGCTCAAATTCGAATTCCATACCTTTTTTTCTGAAAAGCGTAATAGCACTATCAACACCCAAGATAAAAGCAAGGTCAGTTTAGCTATGCTCAAATCATATTATTCATGTTTTTTATGTTAATATGTTTTGAAAATCTAGCAATAGAGCCAAATATATAATTTGGAAGTACGTACAGAAGAGCAATGGCTATCATTAAAAAGATATCCCAAGAAAATTGTTTGCTCTGTCAAAGCATCGTATTTGGTATGTCTGAATTATAAAGTAGGTTGCATAATGGGCTCTTATAGCATGTGGTTTTTTTAACTTAATGTTTTCCTTTTCTCTAAGTTTTCCCTGAAGGTAGATTCATTGGTGTTATTGAATAATGAACCAAATTCTCAAAGACCATCAGCTAACTGAAATGCATATTTTTATTGTCTTCCATTGGCTTTGTCTGTGTTTTCCACTAAAAGAAGTACATTGTATCCCATTAAAGACTCCTTTCTTATAAAGATCTGGGCACAGTCAAGTAATAAAAGAGTTCTCCAATGTGATAAATCTGTCTATGCTTGAAATTGAGCTTTCCGAATTAATAGAGCAATTCTGGATTGTTAAAATGTCAACATTTAGGAGTGGAGATACATTGTATTACATCTGGAAACATGTTGGGTGGAGTAAGGGTAAGATAGTATTATTCATACTTTTAAAAAAATACAAAAACTGGAAAGATAGCCTTCTTAGAAATTTCTAACAATTACAAAATTTCAGATAAAAATGTATTGGAGAGTGTCCCTTTAATATAATATACATTTTAAATCGGGAAGCAAGTTTAAAATTGCAAATAATCCTTGACAATTTAGAAACCATCCACCAAGCCTTGTTGTGCACAACCACCATTCATTTGTGCAGAAATCTGGAACAGAGTAATTTGAAACGAACAAATGATGCCCAGCAGCACTTAGCAGATTCTTCCCAAAACAGTCAAGAAGGTGGAATTCTTGGGCATGATTCACTGTTGCCTTGCAAGTATTTCCACTTTAAAGAAATTGTGCAAATGGGCTCTTCAATGCTTCCAGAGATAAACATTATGTCTCACATTTCCAAAAGTTCACATGGCACCTTTAAGCACTAATTTTATAAGCTAGAATTGTTGCTCACAATGAGAACTTACATCCTATCAATAAATTGCCATCAGTCAAATATAGGCAGTAGAGTTTCTTTCAATATCATGAGTAAAATTTTGAAAACAATTGGTTTAGAAACTTCGATGTTAACAAATTATTTTAAAAGACACATATAGAATTGATCATACTTAAAACACATATAATTGTGTTGGAGCCACAGGAGAAACCCAATTTTTAAAACAAATCAGAAGCCAAAACAATTCCCTTATTCTACAAATAACACTAACAGAAAGAGATGGAACAGTATAATTGTGAATTGAACAACTGAGGCTCAGTTCAGATACCATGGCAAATTATGGATTAGCTCATTAGGAATATGTATTTTAAAACTTCTTCTTTAGGAGACCAATCAGTGGTTAAATAACCATCATTTGCTCAGCCCAGCCACTCATGCATACTAAATTAAATCAAGTGCAAAGGGTTTAAGACAGAATGTTCTGAAGGCCAAGCCATTTTGTTCATAGTGATCTCTAAACTGAGCCATCCTTTACTGAATCTTTTTGTTTACTTATTCAAGCAAGCAACTTCCTCTAGCCAGTCTTCATTTTTTGAAAACATTACAGTTCATAGGAAAGATTTACAAGCCATGACCCATCTTTGCCTTGATTTCTGATTGTGATTTAATTAGAAGGAATTAAAGAAGTCTTGGACCCTTATAAAACTCTATAATATTAAAGATTTCAAATCATATATAAATAATTATGGGTAGTGTGATTAAATGTTGAGATGAACAGCTCGAGACTGGCATGGAATTGCAAACATGATGCTAAGATTAGGTTAGGGCTTACATCTCTATATAAAATGTAAAAATCTTTGTTAATATCCAATAGCTTAGTTCTTACAAGTATGAAGCACAAGGTTCTGGAGACAAATTTTCTCCTTCCTTCATTAAAAAAGGTTATTTTTAATCAGCAGCATACACATTCCGGTTGATTTAGTTTGGCTTACAATTATGAATAAATGTTCTGCTTCCATATTCTTGACATCCTGCCACTTTGTTCCCATGGCAACTTCCTATTTGGTGAGTGCAGGATTAAACCATATAGGTTATCTTACATAGTTAAAGTGCCAACACACCAAACAAGTGGGATCGGAGCAGCAGAAGACAGCACTATTAATTTGACAATGGTGGCAAAATATTAAACCACGGGTTCATATTCTGAATCATGAAGTCAAACATGCACGGCCTTTGCTAGAAGAGTTTGATACTCATGTAGTCTAGCCACTGAATCTAATGCCCTAACATAAAAAAAAACTAGAAATCAATAATTTACAATGTTTAGAAACATTATTGCTTCAGCAAACAATTCAATCTTGAAATACACTGCAGTTGTGTATGACCTGGGTATGACTCAACAAATATTAAAACTAAAAGTACACATTGATTTTTGTTTACACTCACAGACATAATACTCCCAACACACAAGGGCTGCAAACAGGTACATGGCAGCTTAGTGCCAACATTCTAAACCAGTTTTGAAGATTCAAAGCTTGCCTTATATAACTCACCTAACTTATTTCAGCTATTTTTTGTTTTAAATTAAGGCAATGAAATGGCTACATTTCCTAAAGTTCATTTCAGGGGAAACAAAAATATACACCTTTCTTCTTTCTGAACTTTAGGGCAGCAGCATATAATGTAAAAAGTTGTATTACACAAACATGCAACGCCAGGTTGATGTAAAAAAAAGCAAAACAAAAAAAAACAACAACACTAAATCCAAGTTAAAAAATATCATTTGGTGGTTTCTTCTTCACTGGGTTACACAGTTTTCAGAGAGGAAAAATAAAGCTTAGAATTGTTTTACAGTTCTGTATGTGTCTAAATCACGCACCAAAAGGGCTTCTAGCAAAAACAAAAAAATAATATAGGAGTTTGATTCATCACTACTTGAGGACTTCTGGGACAAGGCACTGATTCTTGGTTTTTTTTTGTTTTTTTTTACTGTGCCCATGTCTGTATGCACTTGTGGAATTCTTTTAAACATTTCAGTTTTTCTGTTTATTCTATACAACATAAAAGGTGTATGACAGATGATGACTAACACATATTAGCAGAAGCTGATTTTAGAGTTGACATCTCCTATTCCACTGCTCAAATCTTCCAGGCTCTGAAATTTTAGGTGGCTGCAAAAAACCCAGCAACAGGCATTTAAGATTAAGTCAGCTTTCAGCGTTTTTCAGTGCATTTTGCAAAAAGGGTCTAAGTTAGGCATACAGTTCTGGTATTTATTTTACACAGAGAAGACCACCAACATTTGACATAAAGTCTTCTAAACTTTTGAGGAAGGCCATCTTCTGCTTACGGTCCAGCGTAGGCGGAGTGCTGCTTGCAGTAAGTTTGTTGAAAGCATCTGCTAACCGCTGGTAAATTATGGGATCTTGCTGACTTGATAGTAAAGTTTCAACTAATTCAGAATATTCTGCCTGTAAAGAAGATAATCACATTTATATTTCAGAAGAAAATGTTATTAATAAAAATTAACTCTGTGTAATTAATATCAATCTTCCTATAGATTGACTTGTTAACAGAATTACAATACAACTATATTTCCAATTTTGGATGCTAGGAATATTTCTTTAAGGTTAAGAGATAGTGGCTTCCCTCAAGTCATCAAGATAACTCTTTCTGACTGCAAGATTCAATTATACACTCTACTATCCCTAAACATTATGGAACATGCAGGAGATAATGACATCATAAAATACCATACCTGATGCAAACATACTAATGTATAAAATGCTTCTCCTGCTGCAGCTGTCATCTCTGTATTGTGCTTTTGTAGTACCAGCATATCAAAAACCATCTAAAATTTAAAAACAAAACTTTATATCCTGACTTTTTAAGAAAAAATTTAAGCTGAAAGTGACCAACTACTTTGTAGAAGCCTAGGTTTTAAGATGAGAACTAAATATTAACTTTCAAATTATATACATAATTGCTTGCAACAATGTGTAAGTTAGAACAGAATCATATAACAAAATGGATGCTAAATGGCTGAAGTAGAGACCCCTAATCTATCTGCTTAATTATGTTAAGAATTTTGAACTTCCTTACCAATATAGCCGACTCCCGTGGAAACAAAGAAAGAATTTTCTGTTGGAAAAACTGGGTACTTTTTAATAGATACCCCGGGCTCCTTAGTTACCAATAGGTAAAGGTAAAGGTAAAGGTTCCCCCGCACATGCGTGCTAGTCGTTTCTGACTCTAGGGGCCGGTGCTCATCTCCGTTTCAAAGCCGAAGAGCCAACGCTTGTCCAAGGACGTCTCCGTGGTCATGTGGCTGGCATGACTAGACACCAAAGGCGCACGGAACGCTGTTACCTTCCCACCGGAGTGGTCCCTATTTTTCTACTTGCATTTTTTACGTGCTTTCGAACTGCTAGGTTGGCAGAAGCTGGGACGAGTAACAGGCGCTCACTCTGCTACGCGGCACTCGGTATTCGACCCACCAAACTGCCGATCTTCTGATTGACAAGCTCAGCTTAAGTTACCAATAAGTTAAACTTAAAACACGGTTCATTTTACAAAAGCTGGCATCAAATGTGCTGTTAACCTGATTACTGGCTTGCATCCAAAAAGCTCCCCGGCAAGAGAAAGCGGTTTCCCATAAATAATATGGCACAAGGTTCATTCTCAAGGCTTTCTGAAGGATCACTAAGGCTTATGCCCCTCAACCTCTATTTCCTATTTTGCAATATTGTATTCGCCAATGCAGCATTGTGCAAATAAACTGAGCTGGATTTCCCAGAGTCCTCAGCAGCTGCGTGAAACGTGCAGTCCCACCACTGGGGAAAGCTACTAACACCGACGATATTTTGCAGTGGGGGTTGCACTGTGCTGAATCCAAGCCACCACAATATTAGATAATAGGGTATGATATGGAACGATGTCTCTTACCTTAAGGAAGTGTCTCGTTGCTAAAAAGAGGGATGACTCTGATTCCTGGGTTTTTGCACATTGTTCTGCTAATGGTGTCAGAGCTTCTAAGCAGAGCTGGCAAACATCTGAACTCATTCTGATTATTCCAAGTCAAGAAATATATTTATTACTTTGGGAGGGGGGGTATTTGGAAATTATACAGTATGTCAGGGAAACAGTAAATAGAAGTTAAAAACTGCCATTTCCCTATATATTATTTCAAGCTCAGATTACCACTAAGTGGCTGAAATTGGTTCCTCCTCCAATATTTTCCCCCAGAAATGGTTCTTATGGCATTTCTGTTCAAATGAAATGAAACTAAGGAAAGTAAAGAGGGAGAATTTAAGGCTGAACACATAATCAAGTGAAGTGGGCCACCTTGTAGCAAATGAATGAGAAGCACAGGATATCTAAATATTTTTGCATTAAAATGTCATTGAACCTAGAAACTAGATAAGGAGAACAGATTCCATCCCTGCAAAATTGTAAAAGTGGTTTTATTTTTGCTGATATTTTAAATGCTAGAATACTCCGGCAAGAGGCTTAAACAATCCGGTGCACATGTATCCTGGTTCTTACTGCTGACAGGATGGGAAAATTGCAATAAATGAATAACTGCTTCTCATTATAAGGATGTTACTTCAAGCAAAGAATATGCAGAACTTGATGAAAGATTATATTAGACTCTCTGCCAAAATAAAATAAGAAATATGTGGATTCTCTCACACAGAATAACTTCGGTAAACAAACACAATGCAAATGTTCAGGTAAGTAATCAATAACTGAAATTGTTGACATTAAGGCATATACTTAAAAGTATATAACTAGTATACAGTAATATAATAATTTAAAGAAAGAAAAATAAGAGATCAACTTAATAACTCCTATTCCTGCTCCCCAAAAGAAAGTCTTAAAGGATACGATGTCATCCCCAATTCTAATGAATACATAAGGCTTTTAAACAAATCTTCTGGAAGCTGTGGAATTTTCTCAGGAAATATTTCACAAATAAAAGTAATTAGTTTGTAGTACTGATTACATAGTGATGGAAACTATGGAAGGAAAAAGTAAATAAATTTATGTTAATGAGGCTTCTTAAAATAAATAATTGTATTTCAAGAATACAAAGTAATATGCATTCTTAAATAATTATATTTCAAGAATACATATATCACAATTTGCAATACATAGGTTCTTGAGGTCAATACAGAATTAAAGCTGACATATTTTTTTTAATTCATGGCCCATTGTTTATCACTTATTGTGATAAACTGTGGTGAATACATACATGCATGTTGTTTCATAATGGTTTGTTAGGCTCCTGTTTCAACCCAGTATATTAACTGCTTTGTTACACTAATTCTCCAATACCAAGCTATTCCACAGATGGTACTATTCACACATTTAGACAGTACAAGATTTAAAAGGTTGTTTAAAGACAGGCATGAGCTTGGTTGAAGCTGAGTTAATGCCAGTGGCCATGTTCAGTCAGCCATGAGAGTTCTGGTAGTAGTAGAAAATGCATGCTCATATTTAAAGAAACAATATTTTAATTGTTAAAATTTTTAAAATAATGGTCAAAATTCCTCATCTCTTTCTGCAACACTACTGACACTGTACATACCTTTAACAAATCTTGAGACATTAAAGGCAGAATTAGGTTCACTCCATATAAGACAACATCTGCTGCTGATACGGATCTGTTTGTTGCTTGCCCAGGTTCATGTCCCCTAAACACTTCATCTAAAAATATGGGGAAGAAGGGAGAAATATAGGAATATAAGAACACATTTGGCTATCCGTAAATATTTTCTGAACTCTGAACTTAGAATTTCATTCATTATTAGTGAGCATGAAATGTGTTCATAAATTATTAATTAAAGTAATTGGAATACAGTGCTTGAAGGTGATTCCAAACTTAATTTTGCCTTCCGCAGTTGATCTTAAATTTTAAATTTTCCTTTAGAAAAATTAAACAATACAGTGAGGTGTATTACAAGCATTTGACTTCTGCATTTTCTGTATGCACTTCTTGAAACAGACACATTTTTTTAAAGTTAGTAATGTAATGTTAAATTATATCTGCTTTTTTCCTATTCTTTGGATTTTGAGGTGAATAAAAAGATAAAGAAATCCATCAAGAAAAATAGGAAATCAATTTTAAGGTGAAAAAGTCTGAAATTTAATAAAAAGATACTTTGTAATCTATTATAGCCAAAATTAATGTACCTCGACATACAATTATAAGATACATACTTACTCATTTCAAACTCTTCAAATTTAGATTTATCATGAGGCAGACCACTTTAATATATTTTAAAGCGACGATTCACTAATGATTTGCTTAACGTCTAGTTAAACATATCTTCTTATAGTTCAAAATGTAGAAGGTAAAAAACCCAAACAGTAATCTTATTAGCCACAAAGATTTGGCTGATAAATGAATATAAAATTCTATGAAAAACTGTACTTACAATAAATAATTATCTGCTTGGGGAATGGTTTTATATATTATAAACAGACAAATACAGGTTAACCAATATAGGTAGTTTTCAACCATCAACCGTCCTTCCTTCAATTTATTTATTTATTTATTTAATTAGTTTTCTATACCGCCCTATTCCCGAAGGAATAAATAAATGTATATGCTGCCCATCTTCCCAACAGGTTGGAAGTCATAATGGCCATTAAGTGCCCACATGATCACCTGACCTGCTCTTCCTGATGAGATCGTCAAATGAACAGGTCCTGCCTTAGGTCTTCCCCTCTTTGAGGCATCCATACTCAATGTCCTGCTCCTCGGGATCCCGACAAGCCGCCAATCCTGCTTCCCAAGCTGCTGGGCCCCACACCCTCCCACCCTTGGGGAGATAGGTGGGGGGCCACTGCTAGATCCCTGTGATCAGTTGTAAGGGTGATCAACTGCAAAAGTGCTGCAGCTGCTGTAATTTTGGAACCAAGTTGAAAGTAGCTTTTGTGGGGGATCTGTAAGTCATAAATCAAGGACTACCTGTATCTATACTCTATAATTAGTAATATTTATTAATGCCATTATGCAAACGGTTCAAAAACATTTGTATATATACTACTTTTTAAAGAGATATTTGACTGCCTACATTTCTCAACTGGTTGCTTAAATTCTCCAATGTTGGTTTAAACATTCCATAAAAAAACAAACAATATAAAAATCAGGAAGGCAATAAAAGGTTAGAAAAATTGAAAGCCACTGCAGAACCAAATAGGAAAACATCAAAAACCATTTGAATGGATGCATCAGTGAACTGAGGTTTTAACTCTGAAGTTTAAGAAACCTAAGCAATGGAGCTCTGTTATTTGTTCATTACATCATGGTGTCAAGAGATAAAAGAGCTCTTTAAGTTTCATCCATGTTATTTTCAGTTCTAAATTTCCCCCTACCTGTATCACTGAAATCTATAAATTCTTTTGACAGTAGGTTTGTGAGAAGCTCCATAATGAGAAGAAGATCCTGGTATTGGTCCTCTTCTGCTGTAACATCTATTCGTTGTCTACCTAAATTATTCTTGGAGTATACTTGAAGTAGGGTCAGACAAGCTTCATATAAATTCATGGCTTTAGACTGAAAAAAAAGTGAAAAAAAGAAAAGAAGGCTTAATGAAAGATATACAGTTGCTAGAATGTACTTGTGATTCAGGCCTCAAAACCACTTCAGATGCTACTGATACTAAGCGGAATATACTCCATCCATAGCAAAGGTTTAAAACAATAAAATAACAATTCTTACTCATTATTAAACTTATTGCTTGAAGGGAACACTCTCCAACATAGTAAATCACATTGTCAGGCATACATTTAAGCAGTGCAGAATTTCCATTGTATCGTTATAACATTTTGTAGGAAATTCTATCTCGGTATTATTAATTTCTCCATTTTAGGAGTCCTGTGCTGGAAGAGGTAAGTAAGTGTCCAATGTATCTTTAACAGTTAACATTGGGGCATACACCTTCTATGTTGCAGTAAGTATTCTGTTGATGTATAACAGAGAACCTGTACAGGTAGTCCTTGACGTACGACCACAACTGAGTTGAAAATTGCTATTATTAAGTGAGACAGTTGTTAACTGGGATTTGCCTTTCTTGCCACAGTTGTTAAAGTGAATCACTGCAGTGGTTAAGTTAGTAACACGGTTGTAAACTGAATCTGATTTCCCATTGAGATTGCATGTCAAAAGGTCACAAAAGATGATCATATGACCCCGAGACACTGCAGCCATCATAAATGTGAGCCAGTTGCCAAGCATCCAAATTTTGATCACATGACCATGGTAATGGTGCAAAGGCTGTAAGTGTGAAAAACAGTCATAAGTCACATTTTTCAATGCTGTTGTATCTTTGAGTGATCACTAAACAAATAGTTATAAGTTCAGAACTACTTGTATTCTTCTTGACGTGGTCATATTCTCCAGTATCTGGAAGCGCACAGCCTCACCACCCAGGTAGGTCATAAAATAATGCAAGCAAGGCATGAGACATACATAATATCTAGCCCAAATCCTCTCCAAATGGATAAAACAGCACAATGGTGAAGGAAAATATTCTAAAAGAAAGAAATGCATCATGTCGTGAATCATCAACTCTCAGTTCTATTTCAACCTGATAATACAAAAAATGTTTAGAAATTCCAGGCTTTTCAAAATATTCTTCCAAAATGTGGAAATGTTTCAATTTACAGAGCTCACTGATTTCTTTTATTAGAAATAAAACACAAAGAAAGGCTTTAAGAGTATGAAAAGAAATTGACATTACTGCACAGATTTGTACATTTCCAGCATATATCTTACATTTAGAATATATTTTTAAATTTATTTACCTCTCCAAGATAGCATATTTGTTTATGTGCAACTTCAACAAAAACTTCTATGATGAGGTTAACAGTCTCTGGTGTATTCTTGTACACCTCCATGAGTCCAATGCAATTTGTAAGAAAGTCCATGAGAAAATTAAAGAGAATTGCTACATTGTCTATTTGGGTAGCCTCAGCAATACCACAAAGTGCTTCTAAGGTGGCAGTGATTTCCTGTTTCACCTCCTCTTCCTGGCAGATTTGTTGGAAGTTTTCTTGGTTTATCACATTTAAGAATCGTTGTTGCAGTGGCTGAAGAACCTGCAAAACAAAAATAAAAGGAAGTATACTGTAGCTTTCCTGCAGAAGCTAAAGATGCAGACAAAGTATTTTGACCCAAAGATTTTTCATGTAAATACACTTAACATGGATAACATATATATATATAACACAACCTAGAAGTTTAGGATTGATCACAGAAGTATTGCTTCAGTTCTAAACAAGTGGGCAATGGCAGCTTCTAAATATGCTAAATCAGACATGTCAAACTCATGACGTCACGTGACATCGCGCAATGTATCGGAGCTTTTTCGCCATTGCCGGCAATGGGGAGGGTGTGGCTTCCTGATGACACGTCCGGCCCATGGGCCAGCAGTTTGACACCCCTGTGCTAAATAAATTAAGTAAATAAATAATTTATTTCTTGTTTGAATGGTATATATAAAAGATACCTGGCCAAACGCTAAAGGAATACCCATTTTGAAAAAGCAGTACGTATGTAAAATTTTAAGCAAAAAATAAAAATAAAAATGCTGAACTATCCCATTGCACAGTCTAAGTGACTCTGGGCGGGTAATAAACAAAAGCTATAAAACAAAAATACAATTGAAAACAGGGTTAAAAAATAGAATAACAATAAGTTAAAAGGCAACTTAAAAGGCAGAGGGGGAGCGTTTTCAAACTGATTTTAAAGAGCAAGGTGTTAGGACGCTGAGCTTGTTGATCAGATGATCAGCAGTTTGGCGGGTCGAATCCCGAGTGCCGCGTAGCAGAGTGAGCGCCTGTTACTCGTCCCAGCTTCTGCCAACCTAGCAGTTCGAAAGCACGTAAAAATGCAAGTAGAAAAATAGGGACCACTACGGTGGGAAGGTAACAGCGTTCCGTGCGCCTTTGGTGTCTAGTCATGCCGGCCACATGACCACGGAGACGTCCTCGGACAAGCACCGGCTCTTCGGCTTTGAAACGGAGATGAGCACCGGCCCCTAGAGTCGGAAACGACTAGCACACATGTGCGGGGGAACCTTTACCTTTACCTTAAATGTCCATAGCAAAATGTCTACGGAGATTCTCAACCATCCAGGTCATGGTTGTCCCAAAGGTGCTTTTTTCAAAAGGCAACTGGACTTTTTTTTCTTTTTTCCCTTCAGTCAGAAATGAAGAAGCTTCTTGCATGAGAAGTGAAAGGTTTTTCAAGAAAACAAACAAAAAAAACTAAGAAAGTCCAGTTGCCTTTAAAAAAAAGCACCTTTGGGACATCCACAGCAAAATTGGGATTGTATAAATGCTACTGGGGCTAGTGGGATTATTTTAAACAATTGTGGAAGAGATGTGTGGGAGAAACTGAGTCACAACAGAACAGCTGTCTATGGGAGTGGTGGAGGAGTCATATCATTTTTTGCTCTTTTAAATCACGAATGCCCTAGGCCTCCAAAACCTGATGAGCATGGTTCAAATTCTTTTATGTTGACTTGTCCTTTCTGGTTTTGTATAATATTTTGTTTGCCAAAAGGGCTCATTATCCATTGTAAAATTTTACAACTAGCTGCTTCTGGCTCAAGAATATAAGCCTTTGTTTTTGCAGCCACATTTTTAAACACATGCCTCGTACTATTTTGAAGAGTCATTTTTGAAAAGCTTCCTTGAAGAAGAAAGGGGAATGATTGATTAAGAAATATTACATGCTTAATATTCCTTGCAGATAGCTGGTCATTTGCATTCTTTTAGAGATTCGTTTTGGAGGTTTATCTGTGTCCTCAAGGTCACCTAAGTAGTGAAATGGGTGTGAAGCCTTCTTGGAAGTGCTGAAAGGACTTTGTTGTAGACTGGAGGTAGATGATGTCATATCCCTCCCCCTCTGTTGACTCTCTAAAAGAATGCAAATGACCAGCTGTCTACAAGGAGTATAAAAATCCTTCCATTCCCCACCATCTAGTCAGAGCTGAAGAAGCTTCTTGGATGAGAAGCAAAATGTCTTCAAAGAAAAACAAGAAATCCAGTTGCCTCTTGAAAAAGCACCTTTGGGACAACCATGACCTGGATGACTGAGAATCACCATAGACATATAGTGGTTAAGATATCAGGCTAGAAACCAAGAGTCCTGGCTTAGGCCCAAAGGCAGCTGAGTGATGTTGGGCCAGCCACTCTATTTCAGCCTTAGGAAGAAGGCAATGGCAAACTACTTCTGAAAAAATTTGTCAAGAAAACTGCAAGGACAAGTTCAGGCACTCATCAAGAATCAAAAACTGACTCAAAGGCATGCACACATTCCCAAATAATACAATGCTAGTGAATAATTGATGCTCTAACTTTTTATATATAAAATTAAGTTAAAGGGTTTTTTAAGTCAACAAGAAAAAAAAATCAAGACTATGGAATGCCAAACTCTCACTTGCTGATTTCACTCATCTCAATTTTTGAAACAGAGATTGTACTTACTTCTGTCCAGTACTGTTGTTTGGTATCTCCATCCATATGAGCAAAACCTCCAAGAACTAAGGCTTTCATTAATGTACGTTGCACTGAACTGGATAGAAAGTGAAGAGGGGGGTTCCGTCTGGCAAACTGTTTTGCTAAGTTCCACCAGTTTTCACACTGAATTACTAAATTTGCCCTTACGGAAAGACATTGAAACACAATAAATAACAAAGCAATAGCCTGGAACAGTTAAATAAAAGCAGCTTTCTCCCAGATAAAAAATTAAGCAGACTCTTAACAAACGAATAATACTCTAATAATATGGTGTGCTGGCACTAGTATTAAGAGTCGTCATCAAAACACTTTCCTTTTGATTTGTTCATGAATATAAATAGGACAAGAATAATTTATGTCTTGTCCACAATATTCTTCTTTTGGGAAATTAAACCTGAGCTAGCTATAGCAGATATTCTGTACTTATATATAAGCACAGGTTAAAAGGGACATTTATAAGTGAGCTTTGGAAGTGCCATTTCTATCTGATAATATGAAGGGATCGGTTTCTGGAAGACGTTAACAGTAAACTGAGGCTCAGCAAATTGTCTTTTTAATTCTTAATGTTGATCAGATCAAAGCAGTTATCACAATCATGCTCCATGCCTTGGAAATAAATATGGTATCTTAACAATGGTAGCTTAGCACTTGACTCATCAAGGTTCTGAAAAGAATCATTTTGTAAATGAAGTATGAGTTCCAGCCCTTAAATAACAGGTAGTCCTCAACTTATGGCCAGTCTTTTAAAAGATCATTTGAAATTACGACTGGCCTGGAACAAGTGCTTATCATCTGCTGCAATGTCATGGGGTCACATGACTGCTATTTGCGACTTTTTTTCTACTTTCCACCCATTTGGAAAATGGGTTGCTCTTATGATTGTGCGGCATTCACTCAATGACCTCTGCAAAAATGCTGTAAAATTGGGTCCAGTCAGGTGGGATCTCAACTTACAACTGACTTATGATTGGAAATCCAGCCCCAATTGCTTTTGTAAGTCAAGGACTCCCTGCAATACAGTTCGTTCAAGCAATATCAACTTATTGGGTAGTAAAAACACTTCCAACCATTTTAATCTCTGTTTACCTCAGTGTATGCCTAAAACTCTTTTGAAGTAGTTCAAACATGTATCTTTACAACATACTTTTGATGGACAGGCAATCTATATTGTGAATGTATCCCAGATGCATGCTGGTTATGTGATCTGTCCTCAAAAGATACAAATTTGGAGTTTTAAACTCTATTAAGTTTAACATATGTACTTTGTACTTAATCCCACTCAACCCATGAAAAATAAATATAAAAATATTTCATCTATCTGCCTTCCAGATAGATGGCACTAGGTAGTTGTTTCAGTGCTACTAATGCTTCCTATTAACATCTAGTTTGGTCTAGAAATTCTCAGTTGGGATTCTTAGAAAGGCATTTATTTTTTCATCTAGGAGTATAACTTTTAGGCTTACCTCTCTCTCCTTTCTACCAAAGTTACTAGTAGCTGCACAGTGTCATTAGCAAGATCTTGCTCAGAACTCCACACTGCAAGATTGCTGATTACTTTTTCTAAAAGGTAGCCCACAATCCATTGGGCACCCTCAGTGTCAGCACCAAATGCGGTGTTGAGTGGCAAGCTTATCTAAAAAAAAAAAGTTAATATTTATGAATGCCATAGAAGACGTATATTGATTGTATATTGATAAGAACATGGTCTGACGTCTAATCCTTCTTTTGCTTATACCTTATATTTGATCTGTGGATTGTAAGTTAAAAATACATGTCCGTTTTGTTCAAAAATGCATTAGGAATAAAATAAGTGAAGGCACATACAGATTGAATAGCTAGATCCAGTATGGCAGGGGTACCCAATCCCTAGGCCACAGATCAGCACCAGTTTACAGCCGACCAGGAACTGGGCCACGCAAGTGAGAGAAGCTCCATTGCAAGTGCAGGATCCAGGCAGTGAATAAAACTATGCCCCCCTGTCCACAGAAAAACTGCCCTACGTGGAACTGGTCCCTGGCACCGAAAAGGTTGGGGTCAGCTACATTATGGTGTTTCTGCATACATGCACCTAGTAATTTTAGAGGAATATAGCTGGTCCACACATGCAGCAGAAGCAGATGAGAAATCATAAAAATGTTGTGCTATTTTGAATATTTTCCCCATGTATAAATTCCCTAAAAGCCATTGTAGTTTATTATTTATAAGGAATATCACAAAAGCATACCAAAGAATAATTCTCCCATTGTATTGTATAACAAGACTTTTTTTGTTTCATTTTCTTCTCCTTTCATTGTACATTTAGATCAGATCATATTTACCGTAAGTACTGCAATGAATAAGCTCATGCCGTTTGTTGCAAAATCTCAGAATTTAGAATAGAGCTGGAAGTGACCTTGGAGGTCTTCTAGTCCATCCCCCTGTTTAAGCAGGAGATCCTATTCATGTTTTAAGAAATTTGAAATTAAATGCAAAAATCTCCACAAGTTTAAAATTGTTTTACCTGGTCATATAGTTTTTCATCTACGAGGAGATAGGTTTTTGCCCACCGTTTGAGGAACCACACAATATCTTTCCCCATTTGCGGGCTCAGAAGGTGCGTAAGATCTGCTCTTATTGCTCGAGACTCCACTTCCGAAACTCTTAGAACAGAAGACAATAACCTGAAGAAAATTAAAGATACCGTGACTTTCCCCTAGCACTCACTGATGTTGATTTATGCTTAAACACACAGAACCTTTAGGGGTTTTTTAGGTTTTGTCATCTTCACCATTTTTTCCAATAGAAAACATTGTTTTCTGTTTGGAATACTAAGTTTTCCAAGTATTCACTCTTTTAGCCACTGAATAGCAGCATATACTGCCCATTCTTTACCTTAGAGGCTAGTATGAAAATCCTCAATTGTTAATTTAGAAATCTCAGGTTATTGTTGCAGGAAGAACTAATTCTCCAAGATTAATACAACATAAAAGTATTTGAAATTTTTATTGAGACTTTATACCAGTTAATATTATAACTCTTCAGCCCAAGACTAGTTTAATATTGCTGAAGAGTTTTCCAAGACACAGCACTGATTTTCAGTTATTTAACTCATGAAGGAGCATGTTAGCCCAAAGAAAACAGTCTCTTCAGGGGACAGTTATCTTGGAGAAAAGAGGGAAAGTGATGCCACAGTTCAGTGGCAACACATACAGCTCCCTCAAAAGAAACCCCAAAGTATAAGATCACTTCCCATTTACATACTCTGAGGCTGCCCAGTTGGGATAGATTTTTTTAACCCATAAACCTGGGGAACTCTAACCAAATAGAAGGCAGTGCTGGACTGGTAGTTTGATACCTTAGAAATTTATTTCTCGGTATTGCTAAAAGATATGTCTGCAATAACCACTATATAACTTCTATTTAGTCAATACAAGTATGCAGGAAGGAACTACGGAAAAACTTGCTATCCTGGTATGAAAAGTGGCTTATAAGTATTCTGGAAATGAAGAGAGTCTGTGGTACACTGGCTCAAATTTATCTTCTAAACAGCCAAAGTATTTATTGCCATTTCCTTAAAATTTAAGAACTCTATGTCCATCCCTCCTTACTTTTAGCAGTTTGATCTTCAGATCTGCAGAAAATACTTATTCCTGCCAACATTTACAATATTACAGACCATGTAAGGACTCAATGTAGCAGTTTTATTACAGCAAATAATAGAGACCATATGCATATTAATAAAGACATTGTTTTTCTCTTATAAAACAATTTTTTTAAAAAACAAATGGATACTAAAAATTTAATTCAATATACTATGCTTCCTTATTGTGAGGTATTAGAAACAGGTATTCCTCTTTTAACAGAGTAAAACCTTTTAAAATACTCTCCTCAAAGTGCTCTGAATTTTTACTTAAAGACAAACAAATTACTTGAGAATTTTGATTTTGTTGACTTAGAAAGCATTCTGTGACTTCATACTGGCTTACAAAATTGAATATATGTTCTGCCAAACATATTTTGAATAGCTATTTCTGCCTTGCTATAAGATATTTATTTTGATTTAAAGATGCACCCATGTCACATGCCTGTAAACATGTTCACAACAACTCATTTTATGTTCATTTAATAAGCAAGTACTACTTCCTTTGACTGACACACAGCCCTCCAAAAGTGGTGTTTGTGTTATTCTTGCACCAACCCCCCGCCCCAATTTTCACTTATACCATAGTGCATCGTAAGGTTTGCTTAAAGCAAAAAACCTTAACTATTAAGGTTTTTTTCCTCAGTCACTACACCTTAATTCTACAAAAAGCCTATTTAACTTTCTTTCACCAGTTTTGACATTCGCATTGTTATCATGGATTAATAATTTACAATGATAGCCCTATCTATTTCTGATTTACGGTTCAATATTTGGCATTAAAATACTAAATAAATTACCTAATAACAGAATCGGTTCTGTTGTACCCTGGAATGGAAGAGGCCTTTTCTCCTGGAGATCCAAGAATTTGAAGCGTTGTATTGATGTCAACCTCAGTTGAATGCTTAATGGAATACTCCATTATTTCTGGAGGTATTAGCGGAGTCTCTCCCTGAGTATCATTAGCTAAGAGGTAGCCTTAAAATTAAAAGCAAACAAACAAAAAAAGAAAGTAGTGACCTCAGGTTACCTAGCCTAAATTAAATACTGCTTTAAGGGCCATCAAAAAGAGAATTGGCATCAATATTTGGCTAAATTCTATGATATGCTTAAATTAAAACTTGCATTTATGTTACAGAGTTCAATTTGGTTTTGTATTGGATTTCTACATGTCAGAATAAAGTCTATAAGCAGCTACAATTACTAGGGAGAAAGTAGCAAATAAAATTAAATCCACCTTAAATCCCATAACAAATATAATTTTAAAATAATACATCTCCTGTGTTGGCCATCATGTCACTAATACTTCTTAAAGGTTTTTTTGCATTTGCAGCCTAGGCTAGACAGAACCTCTTCAAAAAAAAATCCTGTAATACTGGCAGCTCTAACCAATTAACTCCTTCCAGAGGGAATATATAATAGCTAAAAATGCAGAGGAAGGTCTGAGAGAAATTACACAAATTTAAAGATCAAAACAACGTGTTGGGGGGGGGGCATGAATAATCTTGTTGTTCCTCCTTCCATGGATTTGCCTGAAGCCTGCAGTATCTGTTCCTCCAGAGGCAGAAGACCTCCTTCTTAATTTGCAACATAATATATCAATATCAGGGTTTATCTCCCAATATTCACACTCTGAGATACACCAGAGTAGAGATGCTGGAGTGCTTCCAATCCCCCAATGCATTTGCATGCAGTATCATCAGCATAGCAGCACTTGAAGGCCATTAGGCTCTCAAAAAGAAGAGTTTTATGCCAAAAGGTAAATGAACAAAACATTATAGCATGTGTATTAAGACATTCATTTCCATAAAACCTCAATAAAAAGTCTTTGCTTGTATATTGTGACCCAATATGTCAGTAAAACAGGACTATTGTTTTAACATCAGTTTGGAACACATAAACACATTTTAGTGTCATCTGAGATATGGTCATATATATACATCCACTGTTGAGATATCTGGATAGGAATGCGCTTATGTATTTCAAACAGATGTGAAAATAAATAATAGAAATAAGATTATAGTACAGTAGAGATCATTTAGACTACTGAGTTCAACCCTGTGCACAATGCAGTAATCTTAATGCATCCCAGTCAGATGGCTATGTCCTACTTGCTAAGCACATTGATTTGTGCTTTAGATTGTAAGCCGCCCTGAGTCTTCGGAGAAGGGCGGGATATAAATGGGATTAAAATAATAATAATAAAAAAATACTTGAATGCATCCAACAAAAAGGAACCCATCCTGTCTCGAAAATTGGTTCTGCTCTGAAACAGTTCTTACTGTTTGGACATTTTTTTTTATATAACATTCAGTTGGAATCAGACTTCCTAAGACTTAAATCTATTATTCTGCCTTGCATTCTGGAATGATGGCAAATACAGGTAGTCATCGACTTACAACAGTTTGTCTAGTGACCATTCAAAGTTACAATGGCACTGAAAAAAAGTGAGCATTGACCATTTTTCACACGGCCATTGCAGCATCCCCCATAGTCACGTGATTTACATTCAGATGCTTGACAATAGGCTCATGTTTATGATGGTTGCAGTTTCCTGAAGTCATGTGATCCCCTTTAGCGACCGTCTGACAAGCAAAGTGAATGGGGAAACCAGATTTACTTAACAATCGTGTTACTAATTTAACAACTGCAGTGATTCACTTAACAACTGTGGTGAGAAAAATCCTAAAATGGGGCAAAACTCACTTAACAAATTTCTCACTTAGCAATATAAATATTGGACTCAATTGTGGTCGTAAGTCGAGGATTACCTGTGTTAATGTTTTGTATTTTTTTTTTTTGAAGAATTCCATCATGACTCTCCTCAATTGCACCTTCTCAACATTAAACACTTTTTTTTCTCATAGAACTAAATTTCCAAGCCCAGGTCATCCTCGCTGTCTTCTTTGTGCCTGTTCCAGTTTGACTGAATCCTTTAAAAATGTTAATGCACAGAACTGGACAAAGTATGCCAGTTTGCCCACTGCAGAGCAAAGCAAAACTATTCCAAGATTTGGGAAGTGTATTTCTATTGATAAAACCTAACATTCCTTAAGCCTTTTTGGAAACCATGACAAACCTTTGACTCATATTCAGTTTTATAACCAAGTACAATTTCAAAATTCTTTTTGTATATACTGTTACAAAGTCAAATATTCCTCTTTCTATTCCTGTGTATTTTATTTTCTCCACATAAGTGATGACCTTTCCATTTGTCCCTATGGTAATTCTGTTAGTAGTTCTCTTTTTAGTACAAAGTATTGGCACACGGTGTTATCTGAATTAAATGCTGAGCCTAAATGTGAGGGGGTTTTGTGCTGATTAATGGAAAAGCAGTTTATAATAGGATGAAGCTCTTATTCTTGGAGGCCAAAAGATTAAGAGGCAATTTGGCCTTCAGGGCTCAAACATCACTTGTTTCCCAGGAAACTGAGATTATTAGACACTGATTAAAGAGACATCTTTCCTGGACAGTCTGTAACTACTGGGACCCCTCAAAATATGTGCTGCATTTAATTTTTTCTTTTTCTGTGCTTCCTTCCTATTTTCATGCAGGTACTAGTGTAAAGAATCTGAAGGCTATGTTAATGACTGAAAGAATTTTGGCTGTAGTAGTGGAATACAGCAAATATATTGTACCCTTCCTAATTTAACTTTTTAACTTGTAGATGTTAATCTTGCTTTTAATTTGTATTGAACTATGCCTTTAGTCATATCTTTTTATCATTTTATGATGTTTTAAATCAGCCAGTCATCTACGTGAGATAGGTGGCATAGAAATTTAATAAATAAATAAATGATGCCTGGTCTAATTCATAATAGCCATCTTCTGAAGTCCAGTTTAGCTGGACTTTTCTTAAACCTCCTTCATTTATTTTTCCTTTTTCATAGGCCTTGGGCTAAATGTTAAGGTTTTCTGCATTGCATATAGTACCAATGCCAGTCCTTCCCAAATACAGCAATCCTCATTCAAGAAACCAGCAATTGCTCTCAAATACTGTAAAACAATTAGACTATATTTTCAAATTTGTAACTTTGGGTTTTTGAGGGAGGGGATTAAAGACTGCAGAAGCTAGTAATTTGCTTCACTGAATCATACTGGACAACTGGAAACCTCAACTCAATGATGCAATGATGCCAGGTAAAATTGTTCCTCTATTTTCTACTTGAATAAAATTCCAACTTGGCCAAAATAGGAAGAAAACTTTCATGCCTATAGAAACTGCTCCCCCTTATCAACCAAAATCCCAATATACTGCTTAATGGTACTATATTTTCCCTCTTTTTCAATGGAAATAAACCAGAAGCACTAAGATTTCTTGTACCTAATCTCCAGATCTGGTGCTTTTGGTTTGGTTTGGTTTTTTGCTATGTGCTAAAGAAAACCACCACACTTATACAAGGCCATTTTTCCTGACTTGAGTGTTGTGAAAATAAGGGTGCATCTATGTGTGTAAGCTACACATACACAATTGATAGAAGAGCTAGTTTGTAATAAGATTTGACAAAGGAACCTCCATTTCTAATGGCATTATCTCAATTGCCCTGCATGCAGAAGCCTTCTACTCACCTGTGACTAGAATAAGCCAATGAATATCCTCATACAAGTCATCAAGCACTTTACTGTCAATGGAGCTTGATCCAGCTGAACTTATTAACTGCTGATGCCTTTGTAACTGGCCATGAAGCCTTGTCACTCTGTCTTCTAACAAACTGACGGGGAAACATTAAATAAGTTTATTAGTTGTTTTTTCCCCCACAATGAAGATGCAATGAATGAAAACAGCAAAGGCAATGTCATAGGATATAAATGACTTGAGCTATACCTGATAAGAAGAGGTATACAGTGTTCAGCAGCAATTCTTCCTAACATGCCTATGCTGGCCAGCTGATCAGAAAATTGTTCTCTGTCATCCTCCTGCAGCTCACTTATTTCCTCCTCCTCCCTGGAAGTTACACCATTGGCAGTCTGAATTGGAAGGAGAATGCAAGCCTGTCACATTGCAAAAACTGATTGTCTAGAATTTGTCAATATTTTAAATAAAATGGATTAAAAACTGACCCATCATAAGCAAATATAACGTAATATGTCCAGGTGTTATTCAAGGTGAAAAAGTACAAATGTAGAAAAATAGATACGGTAGATTTGCAGCTACTGCATGGTTTCTTCTTTCTCTTTTTGTACAGCAACTGTGAGAGGGACCTTGGAGTCCTAGTGGACGATCACTTGATTATGAGCCAGCAGTGTGCAGCAGCAAACAGAAAAGCTAATACAATCCTGGGTTGTATAAACAGAGGCATAGAATCAAGATCACACAAAGTACTAGTGCCGCTTTACAAAGCTGTAGTAAGACCACACCTGGAATACTGCAGTCAATTTTGGTCACCATATCACAAAAAAGGTGTTGAGAGTTTGGGGGAAAATCAGAGAAGAGCAACTAAGATGAGACCTGGAGGCTAAAACATACGAAGAACGGCTGCGAAGAAACAGACATGATAGCAGTATTCCAGTATCTGAGGGGCTGCCACATGACAGAGGGGGTCAGGTTGTTCACCAGAGGGAAAGACGAGAAACGATGGTTGAAAACTGATCAAGGAAAGAAGCAACCTGGAATTAAGGAGAAATTTCCTGACAGTGAGGACAATCAACCAGTGGAACAGCTTACTCCCAGAAATCGTGGGCACTCCATCACTGGAGATTTTTAAGCGACTATAGAGTCAACTGTCTGAGATAGTATAGGTTCTCCAAGGTTCTGTTCTATTCTATTCTATTCTATTCTATTCTATTCTATTCTATTCTATTCTATTCTATTCTATTCTATTCTATTCTATTCTATTCTATTCTATTCTATTCTATTCTATTCTATTCTATTCTATTCTACTCTAAAAATACGGGACTGCTTTATTGGATATGACCAAAAGCACACCCAATTCAGCATTCTAATCCCACAGGGGCAAACCAGCTATCTGTGGAAAACCCTAAAATAGATTCTTCTGATCATGTTTCTTAATAATCGGCATACATATTGTTTAAGAGATGAGAGATAATAAATAGCCATAATGACTAAGAGTACAGGCTTTCTTCTCCATGAAACAGTCTATCTTGGTTTTAAAGCAGTCTAAGTTGGCCCTCATTATACTTTGTAGAAGAAAATTCTGAAGTTATATAAAAATGTATGTTGACAGTCCTGGCATGTGAAGCTTCCTTCCTACTGGTAGTTATTACAGCTGAAGGTCCTACTTCATGCTCATTTTGGTCTGTAAAATCAAGCTGAAATTCTGCTCAACTATAGGGGGAGCAGGGGGAGATTGTTGATCAAGTTAATTCAATTTTTAAAAAATGGGAGTCACTTACTTCCAATGTTCTTACAAGCACGAATTCTCCAAACATTTGACAGGATTTAGAACAAAGAGGTTGCATCATCTCTGTAGTGGAACTAATAACTAACAAACCATGAGAAGACGGAGCACAGAGCAAAAGAGTTAAGGGAGGAAATAGGATCATTAGAGAAGGTATTCTTGAATCCAGGGAAGGGGGAAACATGAGAAAAAAATTCAAAAGGATCTAATTATACTACATATAGGTCATGCAGGAAAATCAGTTTGCTAGGCTTTTAGAATTCTGTATAGGTCTTTCCAGAAATCCAAGTGGGTTTTGCTTTCTATGTTTGTCAGCTTCACACATCTGACATTAAATTTGTAAGCTCCCTTATTCTCCCCCATTAAAGAGGTCTGGGTCCTGTGTTCAGGATCTAGACATGACTTCTGTCCTCAAGGTACCTCACTGGCACATCAAATGGCAGAGGTGCTCCATTACAGAAAATTCAGGAGGAAGAGCTACAGTTTGCAAAATGCAGTTATTACAGTATTTTGGCAAGGATTTACAAGGAGCAGCCCCACAGGCTGCTATGCAGATACTTAAATTATGTTCCTATGCAGGTTTGCCAATGATGTCGTGGGTGAAGGGGGAGCCAGGACCAATTCCTTACTTTCCCTATTCAGTTCAGCTGGGCAGAATTCCCTACAGACCAGACCAAAATGGCATTTGAAAGAAAGAGTAGGCAGATCAGCAGTACCACTCATTGAAATCAACATACTATATGAGATAGCTATTAAAATTGTATGTAGATATTCAGAGCTGCTTTTGATGAGTCCACCTAGAGCACGAGTGTCAAACGTGCTGTGTCACGTGACATTTGCGACGTATCGCGACTTTTTTGCATTGCTGAAGCTGGGTTGGGCGCAGCCTCTGTATGACGCAACCGGCCCGTGGGCTAGTAGTTTGACATCCCTGACCTACAGAGTGATCACCAATTGGGAGATTAATAAATTATGACCTGGTAGATGCCAAATAGGTGACTACACAGCAGATTTTCAGTTGTATGTGTCAGGACCATGTGCTAGAACGATTTTGCCCCAATCAAGCAGCTTTGAGAAGGTCTCTCCTATTAACTGAAGATCAATTAGTATGACACAGCACACCTTAGATCTTGGAAGAATTAGTTCAACATTGTATGATGGCTAATGGTAGGCTAGAGAAGTTGATAAATAGAGGAAATAACCCTTGCTTCAACCTAGCGTTCCCCAAAATCGCCTTATTGGATTCCAAGGTGTGAAACCCAAGGAAAAAAGGGACAATGAAGAGAACTACATTTGTAATAAAGAAACAAAAAGAGACCTTAGATTCCGTGCTCTGAAATGGCTGTACAGTATCACACCTGTACAGTTTTAGGACACCTTGCAAATAAATACCTGCAAACCATGACTTTGGGAAATTTTGCAGAAGCCCCTCTCAAGAGCTTAGCTAGATTATCCCGCCCCACCCCCACCCCATCCGTTATAATTAAAAAGAGCTCCCATATCTGAAACCAGGCAAATGCATTTTATACTGTCCTTGGGCTTTGCACCTCCACAGACTCAGAAACCCATCAGCTTTTGGATTCTGGGATGTTAATTTCACAGATGGTGCTATTGTGTAGAAGTTGGGCTTGCACATATAACCAGTAGTAAGCCAATGATAGTGAGCTTAACAATGGCAGATCAAGAATATAAATTTAATTTGGATGGAGGGGCATAAATATTTAACAGACTTAGATATTCATAATATCAAGTTTCACTACATTGTAACTTTTGGTCTCACAGTGATATGCTCTGTGCTCCCAACCGCAACTACTGTTTCAAACTCAAACAGGACAGGGAGAGAGGCACATTCCAGCCTCTTCAGATTCTTCAATTTTCGACCTATCCATTAATCTTGAGGAAAGGTATGACCCATCTGTGCTGATTAGACAAGGGGACATAATTCTCTATGCATTTTAAGGCTGATGGAAAAAAAGTGTAAATAAGGATACAAAGGCTTGTACAGCAAGCCATGGGTTAGCATAATTGCTAAACCCGGTCAGTAAATTCTGGTGAACAAATAGATAAAATTGTACACATTGGATCTAGAATGAGTTTTGTAAAACTATTTATTTAATGCCTCAAAATATTTTTGATGCTCTTTCACTAAAGATCAACTTAATAAACTATAAATAACAATTCCGAAGAGCATGCAATAAAGAGAGCACCCGCAGAAAGAGATCAAAGATGTACAGTGAATACAAGTACTAAGATCATAAGTGATGCTGTTTTAAGCATTGTTCTCTTTTCTGAACCCTTAGAAAATCATCCATACATTTCTTTATTACAGGTAGTCTTCGAGGTATGAATGGCCATTTAATGGCTGTTTGAAGTTATGAATGCACCCCAAAAGTGGACTTAAGATAGGGCTTCAAAATTGCAACCAATTTTCAGTTACTCCCGAAGCAATGGCCAGTTTTAGTCCTATGTCTGCCCTGGTCACCCACAATTACAACAGGTGATTTCTGAGGCCCATATAGACGGCACATTTTTTTTCTCCTAGTCACATGACTAATCAAGATACAGAGTCTTTGCATCTGGAGCTCAGTTTTTTTTTTCCCCACCTCGCTGCTGCCAGATGGAGGACTAGAAGAGTGAATTGCTGGCTCTGTTGCTTCTTTCATTGCTGTTGCCTTGAGGACTGGAGTACTGTGGTTTCCTTTGTAAGTAGGAGGGGGGGGGGGTAGGGAGGGATAGGTTGGGGAGGGGGAGGGGGGACTGTTAAAGATAATACATTTTAAAGATAAAATGTATTTTAAAACTTTTCAATAAAAAAAATTGTCTTTTTCATGATGGTATGATCTTGTTTGTAACTACTTTACAAAGATAACATTTTTTTTTTCATTACTGTGTTTGTTTGCATTTTGCTTTGGAATTGCTAGCACAAATATTAGCTGGCCTGCACAGAGAACTCCCTTAGTAAATTCCTGTGCATTCTACTCTACCAAATGTTTGTTTGCATGTAATTTGAGACTGCTTGCACAAAGATCCTCTACTGTACTGTTTGTTTGCTTTTGCTCTAAGCATTAGTGTGCACTACTGTAGATGGCTTGTAGAATAGCTGATGGGCAGAGGGCAGCGGTTCCTTCTGGAGGCTCCACTTGGAGCCCTGCAAATTCAGCTCCCCATCCAGTTTAAGTCCGGGCACCTGCTTGGCGGTACTGCAGTTCAGAGGTAGAGGGGCTGCTTTGCCTTGCCAGAACAGCTGATAGCAGGTGGCAAACAAAAGCAAACAGTAACTCTGATCTTTGTTTAACAACCTGTTCATTTGGTTAAAGAGTACCAGAAAAATGTTGTAAAAATGAGTCCAATTCTTTTTATGGCAGTTTTGATTTACAATCCTAGTGGGCAGGCTCCATTAGGATCATACCATGAAGTGGAACTAGAGTTTTTTTTTCTTTTTCAAAATGCACAACAACCAAGAAGTCAATTTTTAACCTCCTTTGTAATAAACCATTTCCTTCTCTGCTCACCACTGTTATTTTGTTAACACACTTACAAATTCTGCTTTCTGCTCCCTTCCAAACCCAAGTGAGAAGTTAACCATGCTGAGTTCCATAGAATGCCCAAAGTAGATTTTCAGACCAACTCCTGAGGGTCTACAGTTTGCAGCGCCCAACTCACCAGAGCACAACTTGCCATGTCCAACTCACCACGGGACAAATTGCTGCAGGACATGAGTTACAGTAATATTGAAGAAATGGTAGAATAGAATTATTAAAGAGATGATGCAAAAGGAGGGATAAAATGAAATGTGAATGACCAAAACAATTTTTAAAATAATTTTAAATAATTAAATTGAATTGTTAAATTGTCTCATGGCAAGTTGTCGCACGGCGAATTGGCAAGTTGTCCTGCAACGAGTTGGCTGAGGTGAGTTCTCCCATTCTGAACTGTTAAAGGGGAAACAGCATATAACAGGGGAAGGCTGCTAATGTATGGTTCATTTACAATTCTTCAAATGTACAGCTTGAAAATACAGCTTCTTTAGGGACTTAAGCATTTTCAGAATGCTTAAGAATGAGTCAGTCACAGAAACTGCAGAGGATGTAAATGCTCATGATTTTATCATTCCAGTGGTCAAAAATAAGATTCCTATTTCTATTTCATGATAAATCTGAGAACATAAAAAAAACCTCAAAAACAATAATATACATTTCCTGCAACCTTGGGGAAACAACTCCTGATCAGTACTTCAATGAAGCAATTAAAATGAAGACATTACCTTTTCTTTAGAGCAGGAGTGTCAAACTCGCAATGTCATGTGATGTGTCGCGACATATCGTGACTTTTTTTTTCCATTGCTGGCAATGGGGTGGGTGCGGTTTTGCCATGATGCATCTGGCCTGCGGGCCGGCAGTTTGACACCCCTGCTTTAGAGCATTTAAAGACTATAGTGTGTTTCCTGCCCCAGTATCATTATCATCAATAGTAGCACTAAGGTGCCCAATTAACAGGTCAGACCTATCCTATGTCATCCTCCAGAACCCACTGATTTGTGGCAGTTGTATTTATTGCAACAGCTGTATTTTAAATAGGCAAGCCCTCCCCCATGGCAGTCCTGGCACTACCATATACGCCTAGCCTCCCAAATATGGTCATTAACAAGAATCCTTTAACATTAACCAAGACTCCTGCAAAAGCACTCTGCAGCATTGTGCTTTGTTGAATGCATTAGATTGTAATAATAAAGCTGATTACTGCAAAACAGAGAATCAAGAGTGCGTAATTATTTTTAATTATCAACTCACAATTACCATATTTTTCAACTGGGGTAAATCAGGTTTTTCCCCCCACAGCAAAAACAAACAAAAAACAAAACGTGTAATCCCGTCTAAAATCATTGCAGATTTCTTAGCCAGGATCCTGGACCCTAGAACTAAGCCATGCTTTCATCTTCTAAGAGGCTCTTTCAATCCTGTTCCCTTGATTCCACCACCCAATAATGTTCTTAATAGATTCGATGCCACAGCTGTCTATGGAAAGTGCTTCTTGTGTGGAAAAAAATAGCTCCTGCTTTGATATTGAACAAGGCAGAAGCTTTTGTGTTGTCAGCTTATAAGTATGGGGCATGTGGTTGAACTTATCTCAGAGAAATTAACGAATTATGTTGGGATTATCTAGTCACAAACTCAAAGGCCTTAATTATGAAATATATTGGCTGGCACTTTGGGCACCATCAACCTAGTAACTGAGGACTCAATCATCAATAAGTGTTCTTCACGCACAAAATGAATGCTTGAATTATCATTAAATCCAATTTCAACAATCCAAGGCTGATACATAAATAGTGATCCTTATACCATTACCGCCAAATTCTGGCTTTTCAGAATTATATGTAACAAATCAAGAAAACTGGAGGAGTCAGTATGGAAGGAGGATGGTTTGGATTTCCACATAATTTTAACAAAGCTTTTTAATTATCTCATTGTGGTTAGACTCGTCACCCAGTCTTTGGCATTTTTTAAAGATCTTTTAAATAGAAATGACTGTATTTGAAACCTATTATGTAGAACTGTAAAGATGAATACATTTACTTCTACCGAACAGACAGGAAAATCAGGGCAGAGAGAACTACCTCCCCCCCCCCCTCTCTCTCTCTCTCTCTCTCTCACACACACACACACACACACACACACACAAACACACACACACTGGTTTAACATGACTGTTCAATCTTGGTCAATACCTTCATATTTATGTTTAAATAAATCAACTTTTCAATTATTCCACATTTCAAGGTTTTCATAATTGCTTCAAGAACTTACCAAATTCCTTGTACCATCAGGAGCAGCTAAGTGGCACTGGATGTAAGAATTAAAAACCTGAACAGCATGCTGAGTGAAGAAGCCTTTGTGGAAATGTTTATCATCTTGTACCAAGGTAAGCCATGACTCCAAGAGCTTGTCGTATGCCTCCATATATACCATATCATCTTTGTCAAGCTAAAGAAATAAAGCAAAAATACTAATTATCCAAAAGTTGTCAGAGCTTTCATCAATATTTACTCAGTAAATTTGCAAGGATATTTTTTTCTGTTAGTTGTCTATTTACTTAATTCCAATTTTTATTTTGTGACAATACTTTTTCCCCCCACTGTTTGCAGTAGGCTTTTAGATTAACAGATAATTTACTGTGATTTGAACCCAGTACAGTATAAGTCTTCAAAGAATCCAAACAGCTAGTGCACATCTGGAGTACTATATGATATTCCTTCCCATTAGCTGTGTCTCTACTCTCCTGTCAAAATGTTACATAAGTTCCCTCAAGCCTCTGGATCATTTTTGCAAGAATGAGAAAGGAAGTTTAGGTTTGGAAAAAGAAGTCTCTTCCAGTAAATTGTTATTTTTAAAACTAGAAACAAAGGCTGACTGATAAATAGACATTACCAAGTACACATACACACTTAGAGATCATGTTTCTTTTATGCAAACTCAGAGGATTTAAAACGATTCAAACAGTTTACCTCCCAAATAAAAAGGTAAACTCAATAATAGCTCAAGAATAAATTATCAGAAAGTGTTCTTATGATAAAAATCACATTCTAACTAAGAAATATGAAGTTCTTAGTTTTTTAAACCTTTACCTGACACACCAAGATTACAGTGGCCAAGTAACCCGGTAGACTTTTTTTTATCAAATATGATCAGAGGTGAATGAGGGGTAAATTTTCTGCAAGTCTAATTTTTCATTTATATGATATTAGATATAAAGATATGAAGGGAAGAAACTAGAAAGTTTTTTCCAAACATTTTAATTGAATTTTTTTTTAAAAAAAACTGGACCACAAATATTTCCTACTATGTTTTAAATTATTTATAAAATGACAAGAGGTGAAAGAAATTAATCTGTTTACAAACATTCATACCAAAAAATATCTGACCCCTAACACAGGAGTTTTCAATTTTTTTTCAGGCTGAAGAAGCTGTAATTTAAAAATAAAATCTCTCATAACCTCTGATCTAGTGACCAACAGTTGGCTGCATTTAAGTAACCTTTGCCCCCCTTAATCTCTCACAGAATCTTGTCAAACTCTAATGGGACCCCCAGAGTTCCATGGAACACCATTTGAAAACGCTGCTCTGAAAAGTTAAAAATATGCAGACAAGTCTTCCCTTTACAGAAGTCCGTGGAAATGATTAAAGCAAAAGGAGCAGAAGAAAGAATTCTGTATACTGATAGTCTTTTAAATTTACAACATTTCACATGACAAACGTGTTCTCTGATTCTTGTTAATTCTCTTCTTTTGAAAAGCAATGCAGCAAATAGCAAATACAGTGAAGGGGTTTAATATATAGTACTTCAGTGTTGATGGCTTACTCTTTTTGTTAACTTTTTTCTTGCATTATTTAGGAATTAATAGTTTATAGATCTGTCTGTAACAGATACTCAGACTATGTTAAAGTATGGTAAATTCAATCCAATAATATATGAGTATTGCCTGAATAAACTATACTGTTGTATATTACATATCAAACATATATCTATAAGCAAACTAAATTATACAAAATTGATTTTTCAAAACAAAAACAAGTAAAGCAACTGGGAAATAGTATTAGAAATTGCTATTCTGAAAAGTAAGAGAAAAGATCCAATTTTATTTCACTGTTTAAAATTTTCTGCAAATTCTGTAACTATGTACAGAAGAAATGTGTAGTCTACGGAGTAAAGCTGACTAAGATGGCATGATTTTCCTATGTGCACGTTGCTTATATCAAATGTTTTTTATTATTTGTTTCTTTTAAGAAATTTAAATTCATTTAAAAACTGAGAATCAGTTTAATGTAGTGCTGGGCTAGAAACTGGAAAACTATGAGTTCTAATCTCTTCTTAGGCACAAACGTCAACTGGTTTAACTTTTGAACAGTCACGTTTACCCAGGCCACCACCTAAGGTTGTCATTGTGAGGGAAATAGGAGGAGAGAATACTGAGTACCTCATGCTACCTTGACTTGTACAAAATAAAGGTGGGATATAAATAATAAATAAGAATTAAATTCTGCTTAAGCATTGGATTTGCTACAGTGCTAGAACTAATAACAGAGACGTTCTAGATAATTAATAAATAACAGAGGTTTTTCACATCTCCTTTACAAATCTGCTGCTACTGAAATTATTATTTTTTATTAATACTAACACATTAGCAAAAGCCATATAAAAGAAGCTAAATAACTAACTCCCTGCATACTGGTTAGTTCTACATATTGTTTAAACTAATGAACAATTAATAATTTCTGACTGCAATCCGTAGGGTAATGGGGCTTATTTATTAGTGAAGGGGCCACAACAGGCCCTTCCTAAAGAAGACTTTAGGAATATCTTACATCATTACTCCAAAACTTCAGGGCTGGCGATATCAGCATGGTTCAGTTCAAACATCCCACTGCTTGTTTTCTCAGTCAAGATGACAAAACTTTTCTAATGATTCTATGAGTGGAATGGTCTGGGGTAAATCTCCTGTTATACGGAGCTTTGGAATAGGCTCATGCTTCTGATTACAACAAAGCTCAGTGCAATGCAAAAATCCTTTGCTATTTAAGAAGAATGTGGGAAGATAATTGCCTGCTGCTATATGCTAGTAGTGGGCTAGCCCCATGCTAACTGTTTTATGGAAATCTGTCAAAGGTGATGAGAAAAATTGAAATGCAATAGTAAAACTCACCCCCTTTTTTTGCTCCATTCAAAATCTATCAGCCAACTATATACTTAAGTACACAAAGCAAAAAACAATACTGTAAAGCAGGAGCAACTTTCTGTTATTTTTTTAAAAAAATCTGTGTAGTGTTATCAGGATTAATAAAAACATTCCTTTAGTAATTCAAGATACAACTATGTGAAATATTGATAAATAAGGTGGAAAGCTAAGTTATTAGATTCTAGAATTATACAGAGGTTCAGTTCTGATTTGGAAAAAAAATATTTTGAATATCTAGAGGTACATACATTGTATTTATTTACAACTCTTTAAAGCAGCTACATCTTTTGTTGGACATAGATGGCTATATCCTCTGAAGTATCTATTTACAATTGGATCTGAAGCATCACACATCTCTCCTAGATTCCAATGCACAGATATCCCATGTTATCAATATGTAGCCAACCCATGGAAATGTATCACTGACAAGCAATGCTGAATAAATATTAAAGTACCAGCACTTGCAATTGAAAAAATACATTAAGTCTACTGTATCACTTCTTCATATACCTAAGAAGAACACACATTTAAAACACTTTTGGGGCACAAGGACATACTGTGCCAGTATAAACCTACAAGGTATTAAGAACTGTCAATGCAGATTCCTCTGCAGGAAATATTATACCCATCTGGTGTTTGAGATACAGCCATATGTGCCAAAACCAAGAAACTAAAGGCCACAATGATTTAATATCTAAAATTAAATTCTAAAATTAAAAGCAAATATTCTTTCAGCATTGTGATAAGATGGCTTTCTGAATTTCTGAAGACAATGCATTCTAAATGATGGTAATCATGCTGAATTTCTGATATTTACATTTCATTCAAGGTACCAATCTCAAGACAAAATTCACAACTGTTCAAAAAATCCTTTTATTCCACTATTACAGTTTTGAAAGTGAACATCAGCACCAGATTAAGGAAACTAGTCTGCCCTGTCAAATTCACTCAAGAGATATACAGTAGATGCTCCATCCATCAATTACTGTTCTACTCAATTTGAAAAGTGGAATAGTTTGAAATTCATCTCTTACTCCAAAATCTTAATTTTACAGAGCAAAAGCTGAAGACAATTCTGGAAGCCCAAACTAGATATTACACAGATCTCTTACTCTTACTCAGACGTTTGAAGATTTCATGAGCAGAAGGTTATGGCATAAGAGTTGCACCAACAAAAAGTGGAGAAGAATTAAGATATAAAATGTATGGGACATTGTAAATTAAAATGCAAGATGAGAGAGATAGGGAGTGAGCTTTATAGGAAAGAACAATGAAACGAAAAAAATCCCATTAAATTGGAGACCAAACACTGGAAGCTCAGATTTTTTTTAAAAAACCACATTACCAGTTTTCATACCTCACTCTTACTCAGTTTTATATTTCCCTATAAATATAGTTATAACTATAAACCACTATACAGAAAAATCCTTATAATATGAACTCCAAAGTATACAGATTTACTGGTTTCTTTTCAGTTAATTGCTTTAACTTATAAAGGATGCAATAAGGGCAACAAAAATGTTCACATGTGGGAAATTATCCAATTCAACCTGCTATATCCAATAATGTCCATATAATCCCCACACAAAATGTTATTATAACAGGAACTAAAATGTATTAATTGGAGTAGCATAATGCCATCTCCAAACTTCATTTTTCCATGCTAATATCAAACAATATTATATTGAGGAAAATATCAAAATGCAACATAAATATGTAATTTACCGCAGAACTGCCAACTCTGCATCTAGTACATTCTCTAACTCAGGGTAATTTTGTGCTTCATTAGGAGCCTTTAAACCAACCAAATTTCTTCATAAAACAGAATAGAACCACAGAAAAGGATGCAACTCACTGTAACCATTACAAATTAAACTGAGTACTAAGGGAAAAAGTAGTGCCATAAACGAGACATTACATAAAACTAAAAGTATTTTAAAGTTTCAACATTTTTGGAAGAACCTCATAAAAATAAAGTTGCTACTTACAACTTCTTCCAAGGCAGCACTTCTTCCAAAAGAGCAAGTGAGATGTGTGAGGCAGTTAACAAATGAAGAGAAAAGTTCATTCGGAATGGCTGTTAATATATTGCGAGGAAATACAGTGATCAAATTGCTGATTATACTGGATATGCCCACAGCTTCAGAATCTTCTATCTCAATCCTGTAGACAAAACATTTTTTTGAAAAAAGCCCAAATAACATTTTATTGTAAAGTTTAAAAGCATTTCAGTATTGCTCAGAAAGATATCTTTGTGTTGTGGTGCTATGCCGCTCTTCAAACTGTTCTTCAAACAACAGAACGCAAGTCTCCACCTCCCTTCCCCAGCTATCCCAAATTCTAGGAAGTAAACATATTACCTACCCATTGATCGTATTGAGCAATCCCTCAATGAAGTGAGCCAAATAATCAACTTGAGAGCTTTCATCTGGAAAGACTGGCCCATGAAGAGAGGCTAGCTGGGCTAAACACTGCAGAGAGTCTTGTGCCATATCGGTGTCTTCTCTAATTTTTCGATGCACCTTTTCAGAAGTGAGAGGGTTAACACCACATGAGGAGGTGGGGAGAAGAAATAAGATGTTCTTTTACCATAATCACATGACACACTCCTAAAGAGCGTGAGCAAACGCACATGCACATCCCCCACATAAACAGCTTTTCCTAGTATCTCGCGTATTCGTAGTCATTCCTTGGTATGTGTGCAAACTGCTACTTCAGTAGACCAACTCAAACAATCATATTAAATTAGTCAAAGCCCGGGACCTACCTACATGTTAAACTATCTATGCATTTTAAGTCTTAGAGGGAAACAGTTGCCAGCCAGTCAGACATGCTGCTCCTTCTAAAAACAGCAATAATGACAGCCATCTCTATTATGCTAACTATGCCTGGGCTACAGTGCCTTGCTAAAGTTAGTCAACAAGTTCAATCAAGATTATATAGATGCTTTTTTAGTAGAGGTAAACACCAAACTCTCAAGAAACCAAACACATTTCTTTGAACCAAAATCTTATAATTTTCCAAATCTCTTTAGTCTTGATCCTAATGTTTCTGTCTGCAAGACTGCTCTCCTTTTTGGCACTAGGCTTCTTAAGTGATCCTCATGGACAATAAATCTTTCCTATAGATCAATCATTTATAGACTGAATATTTATAGCAAGCGTGGGCATCAAGAGACCAATCTTTAAAAGACAACCTTGGATGCACAATAGAATTTCTGAATTCAATATTCTGATATGCTTTTAGGATTTATTACTATAAAGTAATATGGGATAACTGTTTTCTCCTGGTTTAAACAAATTTAATATTTCAAATGGTTATTATAACCTAACAAATACTAGTCTCACAATTTAAAGGTACGCTAAATTAATATTTATTGCTATTATTACATTATTATATGCGCTTAACATGCTTTATGAACTGCTCACAATACAGTGTTTAATAAATATAGAAAACCTACAACAAAATACAACGTACAGTTGTCATACCTACAACAAAATACATAGTTGTTAAAATGGAGACTTTATATATTTTTATTTATAGAAAAATGTGAAGTTTAGCTTCACAAAAAACCTACTAACTAGAATACATTCCCTAGATAATAATGAAAGGCACATATAATTATTTTAAAAACTGAATTCACTACTGATTTTGTCGTCAATCAAGAAATATATTTTTTTAAATTGAGTTACAAATGCAGCAAATCCACTCTAAATGAGGGATTTATAACCATATGAAGGACATAGCTATTCTGGAATTCAGTGAATAACGTACAAATGAAATTATTAAACCTTATTCCATTAATATGGAGTTGATGTTTACTGGGAAACATGAAAACAATACCTAATCTAAAAAAATAGTTTCTTTACCAGCAAGCAAAGGAATTTAACCTGAAGACTTGCCAAAGAAGAATTATGTTAGAAAGGGTTAACCTGTAAACCTAAAAGCTATTTGCTTTAGGAGGTCCCAGCTGACAGTAGCAACTGTCTGGTTGTCTAGACAGCTGTTCATATTGTGTGCAGCTGTTAAGTGGTCTGCCAGCATTTTTTTTTAATTTTTTTTTGAAAATGCCTGAGCAAGATTAAAAATTTACAAGTAACTACATATCCATAACTAAACGTTTTGAAAAAATTAGCATGCTATATAAAAGCATTATTTTTTTAAAAAAGTCTTTAAAACATCCATTATTTTAGAAGCAATAATCCCAAATTCCAGCTATCTCATTCTAATTTATGGGGGAAAACAGTTGCTGTTTATCTTCCAAAAATAGATTACCTAAGGCAGTTGTCTAATGCTAAAAACTTGGTCAATCTCTCCATTAATTCATAGAAAATTATCAAACCTTGCTGGAGAAAATTTACACTCATCATGTTGAAAAAGTGTATTGCTATTGCTATACAGGAGATGTATTTCCTATTAATTTTTATACTGTAAAAATGAGACATGGAGCAATTTCTATGTTTTCTAGATTTAATAATATATTATTAAATATATTAATTCTAGAATAATATTACATGGAGTTTTGTTAGTTTTAATTCATTCTAATTATTATTTTATTGTATTCTGAATTATTATTTATTACATGTTAGTTCTATTTGACAAGTAAAAACCTTTTAAAATTAGCACAGATTCTGAGCTTTTAAACACCTATTACTTTTATCTTGTTTTACACTACTTCCTTATATTTTATTCAATTTGTTCCTCACCCTGGCTTAATTTTTAGACCTAATATGATTGTTACACTATCTCTGCTATGCTTGGTTGTTGCTTCTGAATCTTTTCTTTGCTGGATATTGATTGTGGTTAAATTTGGTTTTCCTTCTTCTGCATATTGAACTTGCAGATGACTGGACTGAACATTTCACGAAGAGCTCTTAACTCAAACACCACAGGCTGGTTCACATGAAATGCCACAAATTCTTACATAGAACTAAGATTCCAAAGGAAAAGCCATGTGCATCAGGCAGGACTCTTATGGTACATGCCAGAATAAACATAGGTTTCCTAAATGGAAACATTATCCATTAGGAAGTTGCCAAATGGGAAACAGCTTTAAGCTCCCTTTAGTTTTGTTTTACTCTATTTGCACAGTGCCTAAGAGGAGAGCAGACTTAGTTTAATTTGCTTTTACAATCAACTAGAGAAATTTTATTTGACCAGCAATACTGAAGAAATAGCTGAAAGATACCCAACAACCCTGTTCTGTTTAAATCACAACCATTATTAAATTAAATGAACACAATGCAAAGGAATTAATACAAACACCGACTGATTTAAAACGTTTAACTGGTTGTGCTGGTGAAGCATAGAGTATGATTTATGCAACTCTTACCTGAAGTCTTCCTACCACATCCAAGAGAGGGGAAAAATCCAACAACAATTTGAGAAAGAAGTGATGGGAGCTGTAGTTTTGTTGCTACTAAACTAGCAAAAGAGAACAATGGAACTTACCGTAAAGAAAAGCTCCATCACTCTGCTGTCCAGGAGGGTCTCACGCCAGGACTCTGTTGGCTTTAACATCACATTTTGTGAGGATTCAAACATAGCTATATAATGTCTGCCTAGTTGTCTGGTGTCAAGGTCAACAACAACATTCCAATTTGGCCTTCTTCTTTCTTTTTTTTTTAAATCCCTGATACAACAGGTCCCATTCAGAAAGAATGCAATGGAAACAAATTTTAAGCCTCTTCACATACACAGCATAATTCATGCATGAGGACAAGGAATAAAAGACATTGTGCTGCAAAAAAGAACACCCTAGGAATGCCAGATAACAGTTTGATCACAATGACGAAACATTCCATAGTGGCACAATCGTGTAATAATCATTCTAATGAGACGAGGAACAAAAATGATACCACATTCAACAGGTATCAAACCTGTCCAAAATATGCTTTGTATATTAAAATGCTTTGGGATGGTTTTATCGGATGTTGCAAGGCAATTTAAGTCTTTGAAACCTACTAGCATATCCTACATACTTCAAAGGATTCAACTGAGTTTAGCTTCTTGTTAGATTAAAAAAATGTATCAATTACACATATGCATGAGTGTCTACACACTTCACAGCAGGGATAATGGATACATGGTTTAAATCTGGAACTTTATATCCCAACCTCATGCACACATGTCACACTAATTTTGATTGAGTTTCTTTACTCATAACTTTACATAGGAGCAGTCTTTAAAAGACAAAACATATGTTATGTTTCAGATAATACAAGGTAATTCTATAAAAAGGATATTAGTATACATAGAGAATCAATGTCAAACATAATATCATTTTGTGAATTTACATTATGTACTACTCCAAAGTTGCAAAGCTAAAAATACTTAAAACGTAGGGCAGTTGTCCAGAATGCATATGGATTTGCTATTCATTAAGTTACACATAAATCTGGTAAAAATAGTATATTTGAAAGACAGGTTTAATTATCAATCCGCCTAAATATTCGTGTTCAGCTATTGGAGGATCTTAAAAGTTAACAAAGAAAGACAAATGAGTATACTAATGAATCTCATGTAACATTGAGATATTTATTTTGTTTGGTTGGGGGGAGAGAACAATGCCACACAGAACAATGGAATTCAATTAGTTTTGTAACTGAATACTAATCATTCTAAAAAATAAATATAATAGTTTAAGCTTTAATGAACATTATTCACCATTTCCAATGCACTGACTGGCCACATAGCTGACTCCAAAACTGTTGCTGGTTTCTCTATGCACTTCCTTTCTCATATATATCTATATCTATATTATACATACATACATACACACACACACATGCACTTCTTTTCTCATATCTACACACACACACACACACACACACAATACAACTTTCTTCTTAAAGCTGCTGCTTGGTTAAGCACATAGGGTGAATGAAATACTCTCTCCTTTTTTCCCATTTCCCTCTCCTTTTCTTGTCTGTTTATATTTGACAGTAAATCTCCTGTGCACATGGAACCTGTTCATTGCTTTGAAAAGCATCAAAGGCAATGCTTATTAAATAATGATAAAATAATAAATGCTTAGTAATAATGGCTCAGAGTCAATTACTCAGTTGTAAATACATTTTTTCTATTAAAGTACATTATATTAAATGCTGATACACACACACGGAATTCAATTTTAAAATGCGGAAAGTACTATTTTAATTTTGAATAAGGAGAAATAACATACAAGACCTGTAATAGCAATAGCTGGAGAAAAATTTATTCTCTCCTTTTTCTGTAAGCCAAAGTTGTGCTGCAGCTGCCAAAAAAGCCAACACAGTTCTAGGCTGCATTAACAGAGGGATAGAATCAAGATCACATGAAGTGTTAATACCACTTTACAATGCCTTGGTAAGGCCACACTTGGAATACTGCATCCAGTTTTGGTCACTGCGATGTAAAAAAGATGTTGAGACTCTAGAAAGAGTGCAGAGAAGAGCAACAAAGATGACTAGGGACTGGAGGCTAAAACAAATAAAGAACGGTTGCTGGAATTGGGCATGTCTAGTTTAATGATAAGAAGGACTAGGGGTGATATCATAGCAGTGTTCTAATATCTCAGGGGCTGCCACAAATTAGAGGGAGTCAAGCTATTCTCCAAAGCACCTGAAGGCAGGACAAGAAGCAACGGATGGAAACTAATCAAGGAGAGAAGCAACCTAGAACTAAGGAGGAATTTCCTGACAGTTAGAACAATTAATCAGTGGAACAACCTGCCTCCAGAAGCTGTGAATGCTCCAACACTGGAAGTTTTTAAGAAAAAAAATGGACAACCATTTGACAGAAATGGTATAGGGTTTCCTGCCTAAGTACGGGGTTGGACTAGAAGACCTCTAACGTCCCTTCCAACTCTGTTATTCCATTCCATTCCGTTCTGTTTTGTTCTAGTCTTCACTTTGACAGTTACAGCATTATACTTTCAGTGCAGTTTAGCATTAAGGCTTGCATAAGCTGATAACACCTCAAATTCCCTTTCAATTTATCTGTTTTCTAAAGAAGAAATGGAATCAGGAATTAGGAGTTATGAATGAAATGAGGGATTACTTGGGAAATTCACCCAAGCTGCAGTGTAGTGGTTAAAGTATTAGACTAAAACTGAGAAGGCACAGAATTCAAGTCCACTTTCAGCCCTGGAAGCCCAATGGGTGATTCTGGGTCACACACAACCCTCAGCCCAACCAAACTAAGAGGAATGTTACCGTGGGGAGAAGAAAAAGAATGAGGACTATGAATCCGGCCTTGAGTTCCTGGAGGAAAGGTAGTAGTACAGGTAGTCCTTGAGTTACAATCACAACTGGGCCCAAAATTTACATTGCTAAGTGAAACATTTGTTCAGTGAGTTAGCCCAATTTACGACTTTTCTTGCCACAGTTGTTTAGTGAATCATTGTATTTGTTAAGTTAGTAACACAGTTATTAAGTGAATGACCCACTGACTTTGTTTGTCAGAAAGTTGCAAAAGGGGATCACTTGACCCCAGGACACTGCAATGGTCATAAATATGTAGTAGTTGACATGCATCTGAATTTTGATCATGGGAAGCTGCAATGGTCGTAAGTGTGAAAAATGGTCATGTCATTTTTTCAGTGCTGCTGTAACTTTGAACAGTCACTAAATGAACTGTTGTAAGTCACGGACTAACCGTGTATGAATGTAACAAATAAACAATAAAAATAAAGCCTGAACTGCAGGGAAATAGTCTCTTGCCACATTGTATCCCTTGTATATAAGACATGTTGCCTATAATTCAGGAAGTAGTAAATGACTATCACTAGCCATTGAAGGGACGCGGTGGCTCAGTGGGTTAGGACGCTGAGCTTGTCGATCAGAAGATCAGCAGTTTGGCGGGTCGAATCCCGAATGCCGCGTAACAGAGTGAGCGCCTGTTACTCGTCCCAGCTTCTGCCAACCTAGCAGTTCGAAAGCATGTAAAAATGCAAGTAGAAAAATAGGGACCACTACGACGTGAAGGTAACAGCGTTCCGTGTGCCTTTGGCATCTAGTCATGCTGGCCACATGACCACGGAGATGTCCTCGGACAAGCGCTGGCTCTTCGGCTTTGAAACGGAGATGAGCACCAGCCCCTAGAGTTGGAAACGACTAGCACGCGTGTGCGGGGGAACCTTTACCTTTACCTTAGCCATTGATGGTTGGATCCTTCATGAACCTGTCTTGTCCCTTTTTAAAGCCATCCAAATTAACAGGCATTACATCTGCTGGCAACAGATTCCACACTTTAATTATGTAGTTTGTGAAAAAGCATTTTGTTCTGTTGATCTTGAATCTCCCCTAATTTAGGGGAATATCTACATAAAGCTTGTTTTTTTTATAAACCTCTATTATTTTTCCCTTCACTGTCTTTTGTCCTAAACAATCCCAAATGTTGTAGTTTTTCTACATTACGGAACTTTCCCAGCTCTTGAACTGTTTCTTTGGCATAAAGCAAGAGGACAAATCTCTAGACTTTTGATATGGCACAACAGTGCCCCCTAAAGTGTCTGACAAATTGGACCCACAGTTAGAAGCCAGAACAAAAACAATCCAGCTTTTGTTCCCTTAAAAAGCCATGTAATCCTATTTATATAATGTCATAACTTGGGAAAAATAGACTGCATCTTTACAATTATATCAAGAATTACTAAGATGGCTTCAATTGTTAAATAATTTTTTACTTGCTATCTAGATCCAGAACATCCATAGTTGAGCATTCTGTTTTGCTGGACAAAACAATCTTCACAGAGAAAATGGCTTTCACTTTTCCTCTATGTTCTGTAGAACTGAGGATGGTGCTAAAAAAAAGAGACAAAAGAGAGAGACAAATATACAGAGAAGTGGAGCATATAAATATTCCATCAGGAGATCTAGATGCTACCTCTAACTAGCTCTTTAGCTATGAACTGTCACAGTTTATATGTTGACAGTCAAGATTTTATTCAAGAAAGTAGCAAGCATCTAATCAGCCTAGGCTATTTGTGTTGATCATCTTCACAATTCTGGATATGCGTTCACTTTGTTTGCTTTTTCCTATATGCTATATTCCCTTTTCCCAATAAGTACATTTTTATAACAAAATAATAGTCTAAAGTTTGATATAACAAGGGAATTTCTTGGGCTAGGCAGAAGTGAAATTTTTTGGCAGAGCAGCCAAGACGTTCCCAGCTTATAGACAAGGGGTGTCAAGAAGTTCAACCTCACTGGTAGCAGCCTAATGTAAAAGTTCTTTATTGGGGAACTCGTGGAAAAGGGGATCTGAAGGGAGATTTTAAATTATCCCCTCTCAGTTTGCAATAAAATAGGCTATTTACCAGAAGTCATGATTTCTGTTCTATTTTCTCTGCCTGTCTGCCTCTCTTTTAATATCTCCTCAGACCTTTCTCAATGGGCTATTTCAGAAGTTTAAATTATGAGGAATGTGTCTGCTTTTATGTAGCTATCAAAAGACACACTTTAGAGAATAACTCTGCTTATCAGAATAATAATAACAATAATAAATATGATTTATGTTCATATTATCCTATTAATAAATCCACCAATTTTTATTACACCGCGTCTAGCTTTTTCATGTGCAATAAACAACATTTTTAAGTAGATTAGACATTCCTGGGTGAGAAAAGAATAAAGAAATGCATGACTCTCTCTATATATGTGCATGTGTGCGCGGACACACACACACATGCACGCACACACGCACTGGAATAATCACTATATCTACTTCCTGACAGCCTTCTAGCATGCTCAGATTTTAATCTTTAGATTTAAGACATTGCTTCTACTTTATAGGATTCATACTGAAGCTGAGGTATCACAGAATTTTGACAAACAATCAAAAGGATATAATTTGGAGGAAGAAAATTCCAGCTTAAGACCTGATTCGCTAGTGCAAGGTAACGCTGAAAGACAGAAGACATCTGAGCATTAAGATTTTCACGCCGGCTGAATTCCTGTAGTACCTCTACTGTGAGCATAAAAATCTGGCGGAGATTGTCCTCCTGTGCAGAATAAAGACAAGATGTTTTAATAATCTTTTTAATTTTTGCACAATATAAATCAGTATGCAAGTCAAGTTAAACATTTCAATTACAACTCTCAGATCAACCTAACTTCATCCCTCATGGACTGAATCTTTTACACAAAAATCATGCATTTGCTACTAAAATAACATTTAATTCTTTTTCATCTGAGAAGTTAGTTAATCATATATGAATCATATCAAAAGATCATCTAGTCCAGTATGCCCTATCTTACAAGCCCACAGGAAATTCACAGAGGAAAAGGAGTGTAATTCCACAATCTACTCATGTGACATTGCAACACACTGCCATTGCTATGCCTCTGCCTCTGAGCATGAAGCACATCCTTCCGTTCTGTTCTGAATCACGCACCATTCAGGTTTGCTGATGACAAAAGCTTCTCTTAGTAGTTTGTCAAAAGAACTTAATTGTAGCCATGATGGGTTCAAAACCCATCTTATTTCAACCTTTGCTTCTCATGGTGGTTAACCAATTGCTCCCACTATTACTCTCCTATAATTGGTATCCAAAGACATATTGCGCTCAATTAGGAGGTAATGTTTTTCCAAATTAAAGTGTCCCAAATATTCTAGCCTTTTCTCCCATAAGGAAGGTATACAAGTCACCTGATATTTTTTGCACAGCTGCCACACACTACATTGATATTAACATTTACAAATTCATTTTTTTGTTATTAGTAATACATATCCGGGTTTCATCAATGCATGTGTAAAGTTAGGTGTCTTTGCCCAGGGTGAATTGCTTTATACTTCTTCAAACTGAGGTGCATTTACTCACTTTTTTTCCTGAAGAGTTCCAAACAATATAAAACCGACATTATAGGCTTCACCCTGTTAGCCTTCCGTAAAGCTTTAAAGACCTGGCTATGTTCCCAAGCCTGGGAACCAAGGGCCACACCTCCTGCCTATATTGTTAACAGGCCAGATGTCTTCCTTTGTATGTACTCGAATTAAGACGTTTTAATATTGTTCAGTGTTTAAATGGTTTTTACTGTTTTGATTATTTTAATTTTTTAAAGATTTTAATTATAATATACATTTCTGAATTGTGAGCTGCCCAGAGTTGTTTGGTGAAATCAAATCAAATCAATGAACCAATCGTGTATATAGGCAGTTGATTTTTTCCTTTTACACAACCAATTAATGACATTAAGTTTTCCAGAAATTTTTAGAGTGTTTTAACAAAAGGCTTTTGAAAAATCCACTAATGTTTCCGTGACTAATAAATATTTTTGCTGACACTCAGGGTATAGTTAATACTGTATAACAGGATTCAGGATTTACTTGTAAAAGACAATTGTTTACTTTTTTCTTTGATATGATAGATAATTCTATCTTTAATCATGCTTTCTAAATTTATTCAAAACAGATGTTAAATTTCTGGCATGTAACTTCCTTGATAATTCCTGAGTTCCATTCCAGTTCTCTAATACAAGTAGAATAATGCTACATATTTTTCCTAGGAGATCAGCAATTTCACATGTTAGTCCTTTAAAAACACTTGGATGGACAGCATCTGGTACTAGTTATTTGATTTCAGCCAATGATGTCAACTCCTTTTGCTTCCAAAGAATGTAAAGATGTTTTGTGGTTTTTAATTGCAAGCTTTTTAAAAACTTCATTAGTGGTATGGCTGCTCAAATGCTTTTTTTGTTGTCTGCTTGTATTTAATTTATTCAAATGTGTTCCTCTAAGCTCTTATAGAAGTAGCATTTAAACTTATATACCCAACCTCTGGTCTGTGGCATGCCAGCAACCGGTCTGCACAAACAAGCAAAGTCCTATTCATGGGATGTAGGCAGCACACAAAAGCGGAAAAAACTTTCTCCACAGAACCAGTCCCTGGTGCCCAAAAGGTTGGGGACCTCTGTTATATAGCACTCCATAGTGCTTTACAGTACTCTGAGTGGTTTACAGTGTTAGAATATTGCCTCCAAACACCTGGGTCCTTATTTTACCAACCTCAGAAGAATGGAAGGCTTGAGCCCATCAGGATCAATCTCCTGACTGTGGGCAGAGTTAGCCTGCAATACTGCTTTCTAACCACTGTGCCACCACAGCTCTTATCATTTGGAAAGGATTCTACTCTCTGGACAGCCTTCCATTTTTATTTCTATAATTTTCTTGGTAGTACTTGCAACCTTTCCTTATGGTATTCATTGTATGTTATTACTTTCATCTGAGTAGCTGTGGAAATATATGAGAGAAATATATGAGTTACTATCACATAGGCACCCCCACACTTTCTAACCTGAAATTTAATTCCTTCTGCATATTAGAATTACATCATTCTCTTCCATATGTCTGCAATGTCATGGATCTTTCCCTGTTCATATTGTTCTTGGAAACACAGAAACACATACTTACCTGAAATATTAGTTTGCAATTGCCGTGGAATTCCATACTTAATCCAATGTTGCTGGTTTTACTTGAACTTGAGAACTCACTTAGCAATGCGGTTAAAATGGAACAGGCCAGAGTTTGCTGAGAAAATTTGATGAGAAAAGATTTATTAGTTGAGTAATTTATTGTGTAAATTTTTATTATATCAGATCTTTTATCATTAAAAACGATAAATGTCACATCCATTCTTAGATTTGGATTTAGTCAAAAAAGCATTTGTTACCTGGTCTTGATATTGTTATTTTTGAACTCCATGGTAGTTTAAAGAATGTGGAGAAACTAGTCTGTGCATATTAGGCATTTCAGAGAATGCTTACTAATTCAAAAGTAGGGACATTCATGTATTTATTTAGCAATTCTGTATGGTGCCATGGTTACAACCCCCAGACTTATTGAAAAAAATGACAGTAATATGAGTGAAACTCATAAAAACAGTAATGTTCTAAACCACCCTATCTAGATGCCTACTCTCTCCAAAACTCTTTACAACAGTTCCATTTTCACCAGTTGTCAGAATACTGCCAAGGTTAGTGTCAAACTGGCATGTGGAAGGAGACTGTTCCATAGAACAGGGACTATAATTGGAGAACACTGCTTCCAGCATCCTGCCACCCTCATCTCCCAAAATCAAAGGGATATTGTTGAATTGATTCCATTTGGGGAAAAAACAGGTGCAAAGCTATATAGAGCTTTCTATGTTAAAATCAGCACTTTCAATTGCAACCATAAATCTACTAGAAGCCAGCGTAGGACTTTCCTCTTATCTGCCAAAGTGCAGGTCACCTCATTTTTACAACAGCAGTTTCTAAGCAGTATTTAATTGCAGTAATTTAGACATACGGTGATAAAGGTGTGAGTTATCATGGCTGTTGCACGTTCTTTTTTCTGAACTACCAGTAACCAGTTTGACCCAGACTCAATAGGCCCAAAGCATTGGAAACTTGGCAGTTGGTTGGGTTGTAATCTCCCTTAGTGGATGACTGTTATTTTATCAAGGGAAAACTTACAAAGTTAAATTTGCCATTTATCTTTCTTAGTTACTACTTTTTTATTTCTGTCCTGTCACAGTATTTATTTTTTATTCACCTTTTCTGCTTGTTTGTTTCTGGTCAGGATTCTTGATTCTCGGCCTCTTCTTCTGAATGTTTATTTGTAAATGATAGAGGAAACGAAATAAATGACTCTTCCTTCCCAGTGAGAGTCATCAAAGTTGGCTATCATTTAGTTTGTCTCTTTATTTGGCTCTAGGATTTTGGCTTTGTTTATTCAGCTTTTCTCACAAGTCTTGTGATGACAGAGCTCCCAGGCAGCCATCTTCTCTTTTTCATTCCTTCTTGTTTGATTGGTGGCTGCTGTTTGATTGGCAGCTGAGTTAGCTTGATGATGCAAATGCAGGGGAAGGAACATGGGCCTTCCAGCCTTCCACAATGGCCAAATCTCTTAATCCACTAAATCAGAACTGGCACATCAACTAAAGCTGGGCAAAGACCACTCCCCTCCAACCATGATGAAAAGTCATCGGCCAATTCTTTCAGGGGAAGCACTACCTATTAAAAGTACATGTGACAAAGAACCTCAATGAACAAATAGTAACTCCATCTTCCTATACTTCATTGGAGACAATCTCTCCAGCTACAAAACCCCTAACAGGAACAGGCACTCCAAAAAAAGTGGAATCACTATAATATAGTTCCCATTACTCCCAATTTTCATAGACATTCCAGAAAGATGCCATAATTGGTGATACCAAATGCTGCTGAGAGGTTTAATAGTGCTGGACTTTCCTTGGTTTGGATTTTGTCCTATTTTGGGGGTACATTTTGAACTAAAATCAACAGGAATGTATTTATGTTTTTGGTCTAACCTAGTAGAGTATACAAATAATTTTAGACAAATAATTTATTAGGCAAGAAGCACAAATTATCTTTGGTCTGAAAACATTAATGGGATACCAATGTGTAAAGTCTTCATGTTAATATTTACTGTTTGTTGTACTTTCTATATTTGCAAAGTTCTATTAAGATCATGGCATACTAGCAATAATCATGTATGAATTAAAAGTTTTTCTTTGGTCTTGGTGAATCACAGCACAAACACTACTATGCAAGTTTTAAAACTTCATCAGGTAGCACTGATTCATTAGGAGGTTCTTCTCGCCCCACCAAAGTGGAGTTCAAAACAGGATAGATCTCATTATTGAAGTTAATACTGGCAGGAAAGATCAGTTTAAACAGAACACTGTAGCTAGAAATATCCACTTTATAAGAAAATTATGGTTCATTTATTGACTCTATTTCTAAAGCAATGGATCAGACAGACAGATTTTATGGTGCATTTCAATCATTCCAATAAACCTGTTTATATGTGAGAGTCACATGCTGGGTCAGTCAAATCCTGCTACTAAGCTAGCAAATTCTTATAATCAATGCCTTCTTAATGAAATTGTAAAACTTTTGTGCTTAAATTAGTAGTAAAGGTTCCCCAAGAATAAAAGCATTTGCTATAGCTTTATTCTGAAAGTTAATAGGACTTATTTAGAATTAAGGCTAAATGCAAAGACAACCCCTACGCCCCCATATATACCACTAACTTTTATACAGAATAGTAGAAATCTGTGTAAGTTTGGTTGACCCTGAAAAACATATATATGAAACTGCCAAATACAAAGTATATAAATTTCCAGAATGCACAGGTACTTCTTCCTCCAATATTATTTAAAGCTTAATTCTTAAGGTAAATTTTAAAGTATCAAACTAGTAAATGATGATTTCATAATATCTAGCTCCTCCATACATTATGCAAAAAGTAGCATGTTTTATATTTCTTACAATAGATGTACATACAATGGAAGTATACAACTATTGGCTTTATTCCTAGACTATTTGGAGCCAAGGTGCCACGGGCGGGCAGAGGAATAGGAATTGTTAAAGGGTCATGAATGCAGGCAAGCGTCCAGGGGTTAAACAGAAATATGCACACTACCTCTGAACTCCCGAAAGATTAAAGTTGTGATGATACTATTTATGCGAGGTCATGCAACAGCTGACAGTAGTTCCATCCACCCACCAACTGCAACATCTTTGTTCAGAAATGCCTCTGATGTCAATACCTTGACCCCACACACAAGCTAGTTATCACAGTCGCTATGTACAAAATTGATAGTCTTCTTTGCTATATAAATCCCAAACAGATAAAAAGAAAATTTTAGAAATTTATGTGAAATATATATGCAAGCTGAATGTAATAGCTGATTTCCGTAATGATCGTGGACTCACTAGCCACAATAACACAAAGTTTCATATTTAATTTTTTACTTTTTATTAGATTTATACGGCTGTCAAACTCAAAAACATAAATTGCATAGCACCTGAGAGAAAAAGCATCATAGAGTCAGTACAACCAGAAAACGTACTTCATTATACACCCAGGGGCCCCAGCTTGAGCACAGATCCAAGTCTTCAAAGCCTTGCAGAAGGTCCAGCAAGGTTCCGGCCAATCATCAGATCTCTGGAGGGATGATATTCCAGAGAGTGGTTGCCATGACAAAAAAAGGCTCTGCTCCTGGGTCCTGCCAAATGACACTCCCCAAAAGACGGGACCCAAAGCATGCCTATTCTGTCAGACCTGATGGGATGAATAGAAACAATTGGGGAGAGAGTGTCCCATAAGTAACCCAGTCCCAAACCAAGAAGGGCTTTAAAGGTGACTACCAGTACTATGAATTGCACCCAGAAGCATACTGGGAGCAATGCGGTGTCACATGCATTGAGTAACAGGAGCCATTACTATTTACGCCACCATAGTCTGGATTGCCTGATTGAGAATTTTATTTTCTTATTCTCTGGATCTAGAAACGTATGCATTACAGTATAGCTGACTATGGAATGATGAAGGTTTCGATTTTGCATGAACAGATAAAAGGCTAAGGATAACAGAATTGTATAAGCTGCATTTCTAGTGTTGGAATGTTGAATTTCAGATGTCGTAGAACTCTACAAAAATTAGAACAAAGATGGCCCCAAAATTGCTTTTAACAACTGCCGCTCATTGTGCAAATTTAATGAGTAACTACAGAGAGAACATCATCCAGTTAAGGGTGAACCTATAAAACTAGTCTACTGCCTCACTTAACAGAAATGTTATGAGTTCTACCACATGAACAAATTACATGCTCAAACAATAACCCTGGTCTGACAACATAAAATACTTCTCTTGTTTGGAGAGTGGATTATTTCTTAGAATAGCCTGGCACTTACCCCAGTTGGGTAGTTATAAAAGTCTGCCATGCTTAAAAGAGACTTTCAGCTGCTCTAAGAGGAGATCAATCAGAATGTGCTAAGAGAGATTAACTGGGCAATCAGATACTCAGTGGAAGTTAAGCAGTCTTAGACAATCATTGTTTTTTTTCTTTTTCTTTTTTTATAAACTCCCTCTAAAAGCTACTTCCCTGTTAAAACAAAGAAACAAACAGAAAGTACAGCAATGCACTGAAAAATAGACAACACTGTGAATATTCCTGTATAGTGGTGCATGTCTTATAAAGGATGGTTCATGCCTTTAAAGAAGAATTTCATTTAAATGAAAAAATTAAAGCTATAATGAATGTTAGAATGGATTTCACACTTGTGACTGGGCGGTTGGTGGAAAACGTGCACCAGTATTTGAATGTGCTTAGATTACAGGGGATGAAAGGGATATAAGAGTTCAAAGAGTTTAGGAAAATATAGAGGCTAGTATACACCTGTCCAAAACTTAGAAATTGATCAGAGAATAAATTTCAGAGTTAAAACTGTTGTGTCTGCATCAGGCATTTGTGCTTCAGTCATCAGCATAAAAAGGAACATTTGGTTTGCCTGTTCAAAAATTAACTCTCGAAACTTCAAAATCCATTAGGATGATCTTACCGTTTTCCATGCAGGAGAAAATGTATTTATCTTTTATATCTATGGAAACTGCAAAAGAATAATGCACTTTAGGCAAAGAGGTTGCACAGTTGTGTTTTCCTAGCCTATCGAGTTAATCCTACTGTCTTAAATCATTCTCAGATAGTGTCGAGAAGATTTATTGGGCTGCTGTTCTTCTCAAATGCTTCTGTGAAATCTATATTGTCAGTGTTAACTGATGCCTAAGAAGACAGGAAGTATTTGATAACATCCTTCAAGAGATACTTATAACTAATACAGTGGGAGGAAGCAGGCACAGTGCCACAAGGCAACTCTGCCGGTAATGAAAGCAAAATGAAATCAAAACATTCTCTAGAACAGCTAATTCAAAAGTGACTTTCTTTAATTTTTTGTCCTTGAACAATCTCTATCAGATGAAAAGGTACTAAAATTCACCTTAGGTATTATAATAAAAGCAGAAGCTAACAAATAAAAAAAACCAAAAACCTGAATGATACATAACCGACCACTAATGATTATTTGTGTTAGCCATTGCAAGATATTTGAGGTCAGTCCAATTCCAATGTTCTTTCTTAGACTCCTTTTGGAGTAATGTTGTACAATATGTTGAATTACTGGGAAAAACCAAATGTTTTAGGAGATGGGAACATATTTCAAACGATGATTCAAAGGATGGATGTCAGAGATGTAATGATTTGGCAATTTTTGAGATAATTATATATTCTGTTAAGCAGAAAATGTAACACTCTCTGCCTTTGGAAAATGTTTTTGGAGGGGCTTGATGAACACTGATAGCGTAGTTTTTTCCTTTTAAAGTTATTAAATCTGATTAACTTGCAATATATTTTTAGTTAAATATTTTTCTTTTTAATGTTTTTCTTCCTTAGGTTTCGTCCTTTTTTTCCTTCAGTGCAGTGAACTGTTCATTTTTATTTTATGCATATTTGTTTGAAAATAAATTAATAAAAATAAAATCAATATTTTTTAAAAAGGATAAATTGGAATGTAAAAACTGCTTATCATTAAGCTATGACTGATTTAACCATGACTTACTGAATTCCCAATGGATTCATGCAAGAAAAGTTATGGTATCAGAAATCAGAATAAAAGCTCATCCTGCAAATCATCTGAGCCTATTCCAAAATGAGAGGGAGAAGATACCTGAAGGAAATATGAGACCACTGGTTCTCCACCAAAAGATTCAAAGATGGGGAGCCAAGCAAAGGTTGAATGCAACTGGTTTCAATATGACGGGCAATATATAATGTACATATTATTATTACTTATTGTTCAATTACATAATATTCAGTTCAGAAAGGAGCCCAGAACAATGTTCAAAAAATAAGTAATCTGATAAAAGGAATCAGAGTTAGAGTTACAGTCTTGACATTCATCAGACACCTGAATACTATAATTTAAAATAACATTTAATTAAAAATCAGCCTGATCCCACAGGAGTTATTAAGCCTCAAACATCCAGGTGAACGGATGCATATTTAATTGATATTTAAAACAAGACAGCATATGGGGCTAAACTTATTTCCATTAAGAGTAAATGTATTAACGGTAATTCTTGCTTAGCAACTGCCTCGTTCAGCAACTGTTTGAAGTTACAACAATGCTGAAAGTAATAACTTGACAACCAATGCCCACACTTACAATCTTTGCAGTGTTCTTCAGTTATGTGATCACCATTACTGTCAGTATATATTGCTGTATGCCTGATCTGTGGTTCCCCCCCCCCCGCCCCAAACTTGCCCAGTGGATAGATTGGAAAGGAAGGAATTACAAGAGAGTAAGTAATGGATAATACACATCAAATTGGTAATGCACATCAAAAGCCATGTGGTGTAACCAGCAGCCAGGAAGAGTTGTGTAGGAATGATGAAGCTGAGCATGAGAGAGGATTCAAGAGCTTCATCAGTTGAGGGTCCCTTCATGTCCACAAGAGATCTAAATCCATCCCTCTTTGAATTCTATTGACTTTTATCTACTTCCAATTTGCCTTGGCCATTATTAGTTTAGATTCTTGTTTAGAGATAGTATGGAATAAATTGATACTCATTTCAACAACCGCAGTTCCTGATTTCTTGCATCTGACAGGTTGGGAGCCATAAGTGCACTATGCAAACAGCCCTCTGTATTCCCCACTGTGTGCCTGCTTACTCTCTTGTAAGCCCTTCCTCTCCAATCTCTCTTGTCTCTGAGGGGAAGGAAATGATTCAGGCATTTCTGTCTACAGAAATTCCTTGTGTCTTTTTCCCACCCCGAATGAAAACGGATAATAAAGCATCATTGTTTAAACATTGTTAAGCACAGTCAGCCAAATTAGCACATAAACTACTCAGATTTTCAAGAAGAGTCTTCAATGCACAGTATTGAGTGCAGAGCTAGTTCACTCCTTGTGATGTACTTCTGGATAGTGAGCAAGCATCAACTGAATGGACTAGAAGTCTTAGACAGCCAAACAACTATTCTGTATTAACACTGTAGTCTCCTGGCTAATGTACCATTGCCATACACTAAATAAATACTGTAATAATGCACAGAATGTTATTCCTTTTTTTTAAGCTTGAAACTATTACAAATTAATTGCTAGTCCTAATATTTGGAAGGAACATTTTCTATCCACAGTCCCCCATAATATTAATAAGCTGTTCAAAAATATAAAAGCTGCATTCCTATCATTTATTCCTATAAACAATAGTTACTGAATTTTAAAAGTGTGGTATTTTGAATTTGGGATACTAGTTTAGTATTACCGTATATACTTGAACATAAGCCGACTCGAGTATAAGCCGAGACCCCTAATTTTACCCCCAAAAACTGGGAAAAGTTCTTGACTCAAGTATAAGCCGAGGCTGGGATCCGCCGAGTGGCTTTCAGCACTGGAGAAAATGCAAAATCGCTCGAGACCAAACTCGAAGGAATCAGCTGCCGGTGGGAGCGAGGCGATCCGTGCGGTCCCGTGACAGCCAGTCGGGCAAGCAACGCGAAGAGCGGCAGGGCTTTATTTTTGCACCGTGGAGCTCCCCCTCCCCCTCCTCCCAAACTCCCCCTCTCTCCCCCTTCCCCCCACTTCCCAGAGCTGAATACAGGGTATTAACCGGCGGCGGAGGCTTGCAGAACGGCGGATCGAGCCTCTGTCGCCGGCGGCTGGATCCGCGCTCCGCAAGCCTCTGCCGCAAGCCTCTGCCGCCGGCGGTTCCAGCCTCCGCCGGCGGCAGAGGCTTGCGGAGCGCGGATCCAGCCGGTGGCAGAGGCTTGCGGAGCGCGGATCCAGTGGGGGGGAAAAGCCCTTTAGCAGGATTTGCCTGCATGCCGGCGGAGGGTGGATCCGTGCTCCACAAGCCTCTGCCGCCGGCTGGATCCGCGCCCTGCCGCCGGCAGAGGCTTGCGGAGCGCGGATCCACCCTCCGCCGGCATGCAGGCAAATCCTGCTAAAGGGCTTTTCCCCCCCACTGGATCCGCGCTCCGCAAGCCTCTGCCGGCGGCAGGGCGCGGATCCAGCCGGCGGCAGAGGCTTGCGGAGCGCGGATCCAGTGGGGGGGGAAAGCCCTTTAGCAGGATTTGCCTGCATGCCGGCGGAGGCTGGATCCGTGCTCCACAAGCCTCTGCCGCCGGCTGGATCCGCGCCCTGCCGCCGGCAGAGGCTTGCGGAGCGCGGATCCACCCTCCGCCGGCATGCAGGCAAATCCTGCTAAAGGGCTTTTCCCCCCCACTGGATCCGCGCTCCGCAAGCCTCTGCCGGCGGCAGGGCGCAGATCCAGCCGGCGGCAGAGGCTTGTAGAGCACGGATCCAGCCTCCGCCGGCATGCAGGCAAATCCTGCTAAAGGGCTTTTCGCCCCCACTGGATCCGCGCTCCGCAAGCCTCTGCCACCGGCTGGATCTGCGCTCCGCAAGCCTCTGCCGCCGGCGGAGGCTGGAACCGCCGGCGGCAGAGGCTTGCGGCAGAGGCTTGTGGAGCACGGATCCAGCCCTGCCTGCCGCGGAGGTCCGGAGACCTGCCGACGTTTGGGGAGGTTTGGGGAGGTCTCCGGACCTCCGCGCCCTGCCTGCCTGCTTCTTTCCGCTGCGGAAAGAAGCAGGCAGGCAGGGCGCGGAGGTCCGGAGACCTGCCGACGTTTGGGGAGGTTTGGGGAGGTGCGCGCGCACCTCCCCAAACCTCCCCAAACTTCGGCAGGTCTCCGGACGGCGGTGGCTTGGGAGAGGTGCGCGCGATCCCGGAAGCACCAAAGCCTCGGCCGCGCACAAGTCCTCGGTAAGTTTTTTTGTTGACTGGAGTATAAGCCGAAGTGGAATTTTTCAGCCCAAAAAGTGGACTGAAAAATTCGGCTTATACTCAAGTATATACGGTACATTTATTTTTGTTGTTGTTGTTGTTAGCTGCGAAGTCGTGTCCGACCCATCACAACCCTATGGACAACGTTCCTCCAGGCCTTCCTGTCCTCTACCATCTGCTGGAGTCCATTTAAGCTCACTCCTACTGCTTCAGTGACTCCATCCAGCCACCTCATTCTCTGTCGTCCCCTTCTTCTCTTGCCCTCAATCTTTCCCAGCATTAGGCTCTTCTCCAGTGAGTCCTTCCTTCTCATTAGGTGGCCAAAGTATTTAATTTAATTTAATTTAATAATTTGATTTCTATACCGCCCTTCTCCCGAAGGACTCAGGGCGGTGAACAGGGCAATACACAGTAAAAGTCGAATACAAAAATTAAAAAGCCATTAAACATCATGCCCATAAATCAATCCATATTAAAATTAAAACTAGTTTTAAAAACCCAACCCCATCCCGTCAGACCAGGCCAGCTTGTTCAAAAAAGAATGTTTTGAGATCGCGCCGGAAGGAGCGAAGGTCGGGGGCCATCCGGAGCTCAACCGGTAAGCGGTTCCAAAGGTCTGGCGCGCCCACAGAGAACGCTCTCCCCCTGGGGGTCACTAATCGGCATTCTTTAATCGGCGGCACCCTGAGGAGGCCCTCTCTGTGGGAGCGCACTGGACGGAGGGAAGTTGACGCCGGCCGCAGGTGTTGCCGTAGGTAATCCGGACCCATGCCATGAAGGGCTTTGTAAGTCATAACTAACACCTTGAACCTCACCCAGAGAGCAACCGGTAGCCAATGCAGCTCGCGGAGCAAAGGTGTAACATGGGAGTATCGGGAAGCTCCCAAGACAACTCGCGCGGCTGCATTCTGCACAAGTTGGAGTCTCCGGGTGGACCTCAAGGGCAGCCCCATGTAGAGAGCATTACAGTAGTCTAGACGAGAGGTCACGAGCGCATGAGTGACTGTGCGCAAGGCATCCCGGTCTAGATAGGGCCGCAACTGGCGCACCAGGCGAACCTGGGCAAAGGCCCCCCTAGTCACAGCTCCAATATGCTCTTCCAAAGAGAGCTGTGAGTCTAGAAGGACCCCCAAGTTGTGGGCCCTATCTACGGGGGGTAATAGCTCACCCCCCATGGCCAATGATGGAATAATCGGAATTTCCCGGGATGCCGGCACGAACAGCCATTCAGTCTTGTCAGGGTTGAGTCGAAGCCTGTTCCTCCCCATCCAGACCCGGACCGCCTCCAGGCAACGGGACATCACGTCGAGGGCATCGCTGGGGGGGTTTGGGGTAGAAATAAAAAGTTGGGTATCATCAGCATATTGGTGATACCCAACTCCAAAACCACGAATGATCTCACCCAGTGGCTTCATGTAGATGTTGAACAGGAGAGGCGAGAGAACCGATCCCTGAGGGACTCCACAAATGAGAGGTCTCAAGGTCGATCTCTGCCCCCCTGCCAACACCGACTGCGAACGTCCCAGAAGGTAAGAGGAGAACCACTGGAGAACTGTGCCTCCCACTCCTAACCCTCTGAGACGTCGCAGCAGGATACCATGGTCGATGGTATCAAAAGCCGCTGAGAGGTCTAAAAGGACTAGGACAGAGGAGCAACCTCTCTCCCGAGCCCGCCAGAGATCATTCACCAGCGTGACCAATGCCATCTCCGTGCATTTGAGTTTTAGCTTTAGGATCTGGCCTTCTAAAGAGCAGCCAGGGTTGATCTCCTCTAGGACTGACCGGTTTGATCGCCTTGCAGTCCAAGGGACTCGCAGGAGTCTTCTCCAGCACCATAGTTCAAAATTACATTTATATAACCAATATTTTCTGGCTCTTCAAAAGTGATTTGTATTATATTAAATGTAATTAGCATAAAGTATATTTGTATTGCTCCTTCTTATGGCATGCAAATGATTTAACAGTCTTTGACAGATCTGACGAAATCCTGTTCTTTGCAATCACTTTAATCTTTTTTAACTTTTTAGTTTTTTAAAAAAATCTTGGGTTTTATCTTATATTATAGGCAGAAACAACTCTGCATGCCTAATTGTAAAACATACAAAAACGTTAGTGCAAAAACATAAAGACTAATGGTGTCAAATATAAACCAGGGATGAGGACAAAGATGAGCATCTTTTTATATCTCTTTTGGGTTTTGCTTTGTTGTGTGCAGGGGTAAGATAGTATGACCTGTTTTTAAATTCATGCAGTTTTTAACAAACAGCTAATTTACTTTGCACAGCTCATGGTGAACATGTTTACCTTCTTTCAGTGAAGACCTCCAGGCATACATAATTCAGTGAACACATTAGGAACAACACTTGACAAGTTGTTGAACAGACTATTTTTATATATTAATATGAGGCAGCTCCACTGGCAGCTGAAAGTTCACACAAACACACACACACACACACACACACACACACACACACACAAACACACACACACACACAAAGTTGCACTCCAGGTCTCAGAATAGGGTATCTTTCAAAATAGCCAAAGTAGAAAAGAGAATTCTGTATTGAGGTCCAGCACCAAGGAGCTGCAGGCATTTGTGGTTAAGTGGAATTTATTCTACATACATTTCCTCAGCATCTTGGAATCAGTGCTGGAAAACATGAATTAAGCAGACTAAAATTAGTAATTGGCTTTTTAGCGGAAGCTCTGTCCATCAGAGACCAATGTTGGCTATACTGGGAAAAGGTACTAAAGATATGGAATCAGTTCCCTAAGATAAAATCATGTTCTAGGAGTGCCTTAACTGCGTTGTCTCAGTGAGTAACTAAAATATTTTTTATACTTTGCTAAATGTAGATTACTATTTACTAAATATCACCAGTTGTATATAAAAGCTGATTGCCAAGGAGAAAATTGATGAAGGCGCTAATAGTCAATGCAATCTGACGGTATATAATCAACCAATCAATTGTACATATAGGTCTCTTGCCAAGGGATCATAAACAGGCAGTCTGTACCAGGTCTTAGCACTATCAAATTTCAATCAAATGTTTGTATGTTAAAACAGTTTGCTCAGCTTCGATTCTAAGAAAGAGAGTGGCATTACACTATGGCAGAGCAGATAATTCTACTGAGATGCAAGAACTCAGTAACTGTTAACTCCTAGCCCTATGAAATTGTTGTGAGAATAAAATGGTAAGGAAGGAACTATGTATGTCATCTTGAGTTCACAGAATAAAAAGCTGACATGTAAAGATAAATGTACAATAGAAATCTTACATACTTGGCAATAATGTCTTTGTGAATAATATTCCAGAGTATGTGTAGTATGGAACTGCTTTCTAAGTGTTGAAAATTAAAGTTATTATTTTAATTGACTACTTCATGAGTGATAAAATTCACTTTTCATTCCCAAGTCAGTAAATGGAAAATTTTTCATCCTGACTCTATGCCAGTGGTTGTGTCCATTTTTGATAAATCTTTCTACCTCTAGGACTTGCAAAATATAAATCTAGGACTTCTTTAATTGATCTGCCATCTGCTACCAAGTTAGTTCTAAGTATCTCATCAATAAATAATTTTTTCTCTTCTCTCAGTCCATGCACTCAACCTATCCAAGCCCTTGAAAGATGAAAAAAAATGTTAGGAAAAAAAACCATGACATGATAAAATTCATTCAGCTCTAAAAAATTTTTTCCCCAGTTATAACAGATAGACAACGGAGATGTCCTATGTAACTTCTAGGTATGCAGGCTGACTGATTTTCTTTCCTCCACAAGGAGGCTATATCTTAAGTGTTTGGGTTATTCCTTTACAAATCCCTATTAAAAAGAATTCTAGATATTTCATTCATTAGAATTATCACAGGTAGTCCTCGACTTACAACAGTTCATTTAGTGACCATTCAAAGTTACAATGGCACTGAAAAAAGTGACTTATGACCATTTTTCACACTTACAACCTTTGTAGCATCCCCATGATCATATGATCAAAATTCAAATGCTTGGCAATTGACTTATATTTACGACGGTTTCAATGTTCTGGAGTCATGTGATCACCTTTTGTGACCTTCTGACAAGCAAAGTCAATGGGGAAGTTAGACTCATTTCACAACTGAACAACTGCAATAATTCACATCATCTGTGGCAATTAAGGTCATAAAATGGGGCAAAACTCAATAACTATCTCATATAGCAACAAAAATTTTGGGCTCAATTGTGGTTATGAGATGAAGAATACCTGTATTATATTTATTTATTATACTGCCTGAGGAGGGAATCTATAATACTGTCTGATTATTTTGTAAGCTTCAATCGGGCATTTTTTTTTTGAATTAATGCTATTTCAAATGAGCTAAGTAAGCCCTAACCTTAACCTATGACTCCTTTGGGATTGAAATTTGGCAATGTTGTGGGTGGTTCAGTGCTGCAATGGTCATCCGCGGTTAAGTGATCATAATTACCAATGGTCCTGGCTAGCTTCTATAAGTAAAGACAATGGGAAAAATAGCAAGAAGTTCGAATTTGCTTCTGTTCCCATTGCTTTTTTTTTTGCAAAAAAGTAGAAACTGTAATAAAATGAGTGTGATCTGGTCACTGAATGATGGAAAGAGAAGGAAAGTTGTAACAGAAAGAACTGGGCTTTACTGATCAAAAAAAGGGAGAACGGACAGATGGAAACTCACATGGGAACATAAGACAGATTTGGAGTTGAATAACCTGAAAGCTACTACTTTCCCTTGGTCAGAATTGAAATAGATGGAAGGAGAAACAGTGTAAGTATGAATACCAACCTTATCCTAGTCTTCCAATGAGAATTAAAACATTGTACTTCTCATAGTCACAAAGTAGGGAAAGGTTTAAACTAATCAAATGGCTGACCAATACTCACCCTTTATTAAAATAAAGTTGAAGTTGATGACAACTTCGATTTCAGGTAAAGGATTTTATAAATATCTGTACTTTTTTTTTTTTAGCACTGTGACATGTGTGTTGTTCTATTCTTAGAAATTTTGTTGCTGTTATACACTTAGCATTAGTTTCATTTTATTGCAGATAAGCTCTCTCAGATCATTCCATTTTAGCTACCAAAGATTTTAGCAAGCATTTCCAGAGTGGAACATTTTCTGGCACAGCATATGGAATTGGAACTAACGGCGCAAGTGGAAATAAGGTGCTGGAATTCTATTTAGAGCTTCATGAGAGGGTGGAGGATATTTCCTCATCGAGTTCTAAAAATGTAACGCGAGTAAATTTTATATTGCCATCTTCAGTCCTGAGTCGGCACACACCCCTTCTACCCCACCATACCACTTCCCCAGGGAATGGAACAGGTCTTTCCTCAGGCCATTGCAACAGCTGACTTACAGACAGAACACAACAAGGAACAGATGTAAACCAAGCCAAATACAAGAATGTTGCTTAACAACTATTGAAAACCCATTTGGGTACAAAAAGCGATGACACTTCGAATTTGGCAGTTCAGTACTCAACATCTATCTGGGTATCTATCACTTAATAATTTGACTGGGGAGTCAAAAATATATGAGACTCGAAAACAACTTATGCTGTAATTAAGTGCCAAAGTTGAATCCGAACATACCGATACCACTGGTGCCAGAATAACAGAATGTAATTTTATTGCTCTCCTTCAATCGCTAAATATATTGTACAGCTGCCTATTCCTTTTTCCTTTTAATGGCAAACTTTCTCCTCTGAGCAGTTTAGGTCTGATCTTCTCATGGAGCCAAATGGGGAGTCTCTTTGATTTAATGCCTTTTTCCTCAACATCTTGCTTCCAACTGTGTTGCAAACTACAACTTGGGAACGCTCAATGGACACAGCAATTCCAACAGATTTGGAAGGCACAAGTATGGAGGGAGATTTAAGTCATTACAAGAAGTAAATAATTAATATATTGACAGAAATAAAATGTCCAGGAAGATGTAAAGAAAGATGTATGTTTTTAAACATAAGAACTTACCACTGTGGGATTGCCGCTGCTTATCAACTGGCTGACTTCATGAAAAATGCTCTTGCAGTCAATTGATTTGTCTAAAGACCCTCGTTTCACTATTACTGCTACTGCTAATAATATCTGTTCCCGCACATATTTCTGGAGACTGCAAAGTAAAATATAAAATATATTCAGCACTGATCAAGATGACCACGTTATTGTTTACAAAGCAAGAACACGCAAACTCTTCTTAGTTGTACTGCTTTTAGAAAGCAGGAATGACTGGGCTAATTGTGTACAAAATTCTTTTGTCTTCTGCTGCCTTGAGTTTGGTTATCTTGCATTGTTAGGATAATTAAATATAGTTTTTCTTATAAGCCAGGAAGAGGGAATCTCTGGCATGTGGATGGGATGTGGCCTGCCAGCCTTTTAATTTGGGCTTTAGCATCCTCACTGTCCTAGCATTTAATTTTTTTCTGAGTGGAGGCAAACAATTCCCCTTGCAGGCAGAATTTATGGAAATAGGAAAACCCCATCTTCTGACATCTTTGAGCAGATTCCTGTTCTGACCCAGAGGCTGGAGATAATTCTCATGAATGCAGAAAACGTAGTCTCTTAGTACTACATATTTAAGGGAAGGGTGGAACAACCGGTTCTTTCCTCCTCTGCAGAGAGGCTGAAGAGTGTCAGGGAGAGGCAATGGATGAATGTCAGACTGACATTTCCCAACCCCAAATGCCACCTGGTCCCCTAGGCATAGGAGGCTGTTTTTGGGCCAGATTCAGTTCATATCCTGCAGCATCCCCTGTGTTACATCTCCAACAGTAATTTATACAGTTCATGTTCAAGGCACCGTTTGTACTTTTATTTATTAAATTGTTATACAGTGACTATGGAAATCTCATGGCTGTTTACAACCGTTTTATCTGGCTGAATTAAATTCTAGAATGGTTACACCTGTTCATTTGAATCAGGAAGCAGATTCAGTCCTAATGTTAGCTATTTTGCTTATTGGCTTTCAAATGTATTTTTAGGCTTAGTGAATTGTTTTTAATGTTTTTATTCATAGCAGTTATAGCTGAAACTGCAATCTGTCATCAGGAGCAGGGTTTTCGCTTTCTGGAGTTCATTAAAATAGTTAACAAACATTTTCTTGGAAGATTAATCGTATTTATTGAAATAAAAAATGGAATTTGATTATAACAATTTAGCATCTGGATATGTTTATTTTAGCACCCAATTTATTTTCAAAGTTTGTTAAGACAGAGCTTTCTTGATCCTTTTGCTTACTAACCGCTGAAATGCAGGGGAAGCAGCTATCTGTTTTCCTGATAAAGGAAAAACATGCAACTGTTCAGTACTTATAATATTTTGCAAATTGCCATCTTCCTTCTCAGGCTCTGAGAAACCTATTACGATATCTATGAGATGAAGAGGCATACGTTAATTAATCATATTTTATGTAAGACTAAGATGACAATATTACTTAAAGACAAGGACCTTACTCATATTTTTTTACTTCCCTCCTTTAAGCTGCTCTTGTGCGTCATTCAAAGCTTCACTGGAACACAGAACAACCCTCTCAACTTGTATCTATACTGGAGAATGCTTCAACTGAATTTGGGCAATCTCTCCTTTCATGCAATATCCCTCATTGTTCAGACAGTTCTAAGTCAATGGATGGGCTTCTACAGAGGAATCAATGAACACCAAAATCACAATAAGCAAAACCTCCAGGAGGATACGACTGTCCTGTTACTTTTAGATTGCCCCTACCAAGTGTGAAAACATCCCTTCTAATTTACACCAACTTCTAGAAAGAATCTCAGATGTCCCAAACAACTAACAACAACTACTAACATCTAAGTGAACATAAGTTCTTTTATATCACATACCAGAGGTCTCAAACCTATCCAGCCTCGCGGACCGGAGGGAAGGAGAGCAGCTTCAAAATTGGTGGGTGGGTGTGCATGCACACGGGGCCATGCACACTGGCACGGCACTAGCAGCCCCATTCGCGCATGCAGCATTTGCTGGCACCATGAGCATGCACGAACAGCCCCCCATGATGGGTAGCGGCCCATTCGCACATGCATAAATGGGCTGCAGACACACACCCCGCGCTAGCATCCCCGCTTGTGCCCATACACAAATGGGGCCACAGGCACTAGTGCAAGTGGGGGGGAATACACGCCCAGGTGTGCACGCACCGGCCAGCCATTTCTGCAGGCTGCTGGCCAAGAGCCCGCAGCCCCGGCCGCAGCCCATAGGTTGGGGACCACTGACGTACACCAAGTGCTCTGTATTCCAATTAATATTGTCTCTGGAATCATCCTAGAATGTCTCTCCATTACTTTTGACATGTTTTTAACTGGAAATCTCAGGGACAGAAACTTCCCCTTGTATGCAGCACTGACTCCACCAGTAAATTATGTTTTCTTTGGCCATGAAAACAGAAGCCAATTCATTATGTGGATTTTATTTATCTGAATCGGGAAGCATATAATGTTCTTATTCAGGACACTTTATAAATGTTTTATATCATGCTCTGTACTTACTTTGGCCTTTGTAAGACATACGTTAAAAGGAATGTTCGTAGTGATTCTATACTGCTTTTTTCCAACAGAATCCATTCTCGTACAACTGCTTCCATTATCGCTGTGGCAGCTTGAAAAAGGACATAGTCCACTTTACTAGTTTCTGTTAAAGAAATGCAGGTTTATAAACTCATAATCCATAGACAAAAGCTTGAAATACATAACTGTAGAATACCTGTAAAAGTGTTATTTTTATTTATGTCCAAAATTATAGGCCAGATTTTAGGACTCTTTCTAAAGGGTTCATAGCAATTATAACCTCGTCTTTTACAATGCTCAAACATTTCTATATATATTTTGCAGCAGATATAAAAACAATATAAAAATACATAAATCGACAGCAGAAACAACAACTTGCTGAAGCACTAGCATCAGCAAGTTAAAATTAGAAGTAAGTAAATATTAGGCATCAATAAATGTTAAACCCAAAGCAATTTTTAAAGGGAATGGTCAACATCAATGCAAAAAGCAGACACTTTTAGAGACAATTCTCCCAGTGAAACTCCAGTGGTGACAATATTCCATAATATTTTGCTGTCCTCCAATTCAGTGTATTAAAACCACCCAAGCCACAATCATATACCCAGCCATTAAAAGATGATTCTGTTGTACACAACTCCTGCAGTCAGCAAGAAAACACAAAACAGAGGTCTGAAATCAGAAGATTCTATTCTAATAGTCTATATGCTTTTCCTGAAAAGCAGGTACACCATTGTCTTTATCTATCTTCCCATTAACATTTTTCTATTATTAGTATTTCTGGATGTTTTTGTAATACCTTTCCCAGACATTTCTATTTCGTAACCACACTGTTTCAATTAAAACATCAAATATAGCACTTCTATAAATATTCATTTAATGACTGGCAAGTTCATTGCTAATTGAAGCGATCATTAAGTGAAACATCACATAACTACACCTGACTCAATGATGTCAGTTTCACTGCCATTGTTAAGCAAATCATCTATAGCTATTAAATACAATGTCACATGATTGTGACATGCTACTTACTACCTGTTGGCTTTCCCACTGGTTTTGCTTGTCCGAAGCCAGCTGTGAGGTCAGAAATGGAAATCATGTGACCTCAGGATGACATCATATACGAGCGCCAGTTGCAAAGTGCATAAATCGTGATCATGTGATTTACAAGGACCTCGCAATGGCAGTAAATTCAAGGACACATTGTAAATCTACTTTTTTCCAGTGCTGTTGTAAGTTCAAATGGTCGCTGAATGTGACTGCTGTTAACTGATGACTTCCTTTATTCTGTTAAACTTTATTTGGATATTTATTAAGTTTTCCTTATTAGCTTTAATTTCTTAAACATGTACTATCTCTCCAGTTTGGTTTTGTGATGATCTTTTAAATACTGCAAAACACTTTGTGTTTGATTCATGGAAAAGAAGGCAAGCAATATTTTAAATCACGGTAGCTGCCACAGAAAAGTATAAATTAACTGTCATAACTCTTAATATGGTGTAAGGTTACAGTTTCTGGAATCAGCTGTATTTGTACATTTGAATCAAACATCTTAGCCAGATTTATATAAAACCAAGACTTACTAAGATCAATAAGGGTTATTTTCAAGTTAACAATGCTTAATATGTGAATCTCTAAATCCACATCGACACTGTTAGAAAAAACAGCATTTCACACATATATCCTTAGCCTGTTTTACAAAGTTATATGGTTATGAATTAATGGTACACCGACTGGAACATAGAACTTACCTAAAATATGTTTGCAAACTGCAAACGGCGATTTTGATTTTCTAAACGATAAAAAAATGTGTTCGGCGTGCTGACGTTGTTCGTTATTGACCATGGAGGGTGGTGCCTACAGAGAAAACAAAGTCTCTTTCTAACAATGGAATACAGAAAGTTGCCATTTCTTATTCAAGCATATATCACAATAAAAAGCTTTTACTTTAATCTATGAAAAAATACTCCAAATTAAGGTAGTAATAAGGGAGTACTAATAATAAAGTAGCAACTAATTAATAAATCAGATGAAAGTTCATCACTTAACTAGTCCATTAAAGTATTCTATTCCAACCTGTTAATCCAATCCAATGCAGCCTGTACTATGTAACTAGTATCATTCGGTATGACAGTATAACAAGACAACTATATTTGGCTTTCAAACTCTGGAGGACAGCAAGTTCACAATAAGGAAATAAATACAGAAATAGTAATTCTTAGCTAGATGAAAATCTAGCACTTATGTGGATTTTTGCAGATCAGATTATATTGATTTGTATAGCCATCTGTTTTGCAAATGTGACTTTGGAAGGTGAACAAAGGGTTAAAACCAAGAAACAATCAAAAGAAAATAATAATGTCCAAAGAGTAAAGAACAACAATCCTAGAAATGGTGATATAAACTAACAGTAATAAGACTATATAATGTAATTCTATGATGTGATTTTCAATAATACCCTGAAGATGTGTTCAAATGAACAATTTAATTGCATTCATCAAATCAACATTGCTGCTTTTCTCCTGGGTGGATGCTGTCCCAATGGGTAGATCTTCTCAGAAATTCCCTCTAGCAGAGCCATGTAGAGAATTCTGGGGCTTGATGGGTACCCATACTAGGAAAAAATATTCTGATATTTTTTTTCAATACTTCACAGAAAAAGTAATGAAATGCCAATTTAAAAGTGGAAAAAAAGCTCTTTCTAACTCCAATATTATGTATGTATCATCTTACTTGTAAGGAATGTTGGATTGTATGGATGTATTTGTTATATTATGACATATTAATTTATTAAGGCAACATGGGTACAGTGTGATCATTATTATGGTTGTATTATTTTATCTTCAATGTTTTTGTATTAGCATCTAACAAATCCAATGAGCAACCAAATAAGATATACCAATAAATCATCATTCTACAAATAAACATTCTTATCAATAATGTGCAAATAATTCCGATTAAGATAATCTTTACTGTCATTTTCCTGTATACACAATGACACACATTAAAATTAACTTCATTTATATAAAAATGCTGGAAAGGGTAGCTCTACTTATGAGGAAGAAACTGAAAGTTAGAAACCTGAATTTTCAGACATTGTAGTGTAGTAGTTTGTTGCCCTCTAGTGCAGTTCCAGCATATTTCTTATCAAAACAATAGCAATATGTAATATGTTTACTTTCTCTAATAAATCATTCCAAAATGTGACTGTATTATTTATTTTGATTATTTAAAATATTTCTAGGCTACCCAAGAAAGTCCTTTCATTTTATACATGAGAATTAATTGGGGTTGGAGTATTGTTGCTGTTTTCTTCCAGGAAACTTTAAAAAAAATCTTAATCCATAACTGGTGGCATTTTATCCTGCCTTGCTAACAGAAATCTCACAGGACAATGGTGGTTTCTTGCAAACAGAACTGGTTCAGAAAAAAGCAAGATTGCTTATATTGAGCTTGATTAATTAGAATCACTAAAAAGATGAAGTCTCCTTTGAGTTGTAGTCAACTTTTGGCAATGTCATACATGCAGTTTTAGCATGGATGTTGTTTGCCACTGCCTTCTTCCAGGATGTTTAGCCTATAGTCCTGTGGTTTCAAGTGGTCCCCCAACCAAACATGGCCAACATAGTTTAGCTTCTAAAATTAAGAGACAGCTGGGGAGGTACTGCCATCTGTTGGCATGAAATTAAAGTTGAGTTGTAATGTAAGTTACATTGAGGCCAACTCACTACTAAGATCAAAATACTTTTCCAAAACACTAGAATAACTACAAAGTCCAGAAAAAACTTGCATAAATAAATGGTAGAGAGAGTCTGATGAATCGCACAAGTTAAGATATATTCCATAACTATAGGACTCTTATGAAAAGGGCCCATATCTATCTCTCACTTATCCAGCCAACATCTTCCTCTCACACATATTATTTCATAGAATATGTACATGACATTGACATTTTCACAGCACAACCCATGTAAAGAAATGCCTGTGAAGGTACAATTTTTAATCTTTCTCCTTAAAATAGCCATCCACTGTTCTAACTACTCAGAGTTCTATCAAATTCTTTCATATGAGCCTATGATGAAGGCAATGGATCCATAGTTCTATCAGGATAGAAGATCCACATGTAATTTAACAAGTACAAGTGTTCCTCGTTTAACAGCCACTCACTCAGTGACCATTTAAACTTGTGATAGTGCTTGAACAAGTGGTAGTTATGGCCTCGTAGGAGATGAACAGGCTGAGCCTAAGGGTGGGATTCAACACATCATTAGTTTAGAGTTGCTGCTTTCCCACAAGTGACCTAAGTCCAGCTCCTTATGAATTCCGTTTACCCTTATCTAGTACCAATTTGGCTTGACCATTAGTAATCAGATTCTTGTGTATAAGCTGCATGTACTTACCGTTTAGTGCTTTGAACTCAATTTCTGTTCCTGCTTTCTTTCACCTAACATACCAGTCCTCAAAGTTCTGGCCAGTGCAGAATCACTACAGTCACACAATCATGCTCTAAGCACTTGGCAACTGTCCCAGATTTCCAACTGTTGCAGTGTCCCATGGTCATGTGATTGTGATTCACGATGTTCCGTGTCAGTTTCCCGACACAAAATCAATGGGAAAAAGTTGGCAGAAAGTTGCAATCACATGAGGTTTTTCCTTAGAATGACCTACCTCCTCACTTAACAGTGGTAACTGGAGATCGCTGGAACTGTCATCACTAAGGGTCACATGACATTGTACTTTAAAACCGCACAGCTTATCAATAGAAATTGTGATCCCAATTACCAGAGAACTGCAGCTGAATAAAATCATAGCAAAGTACTGTGCAAATGCCCAAACTTAAGGGACTTGTGAGACTTTTGTAATATCTGTAATTTTACACACAAAGTGCATATTATAATCTTGCTAAAATATGTGTGCATTATCTTGTATAAGCAGTAGATACAAAACACACCCAAGAAACCATAAACAATTTGTATATATGAACGTATTACAAAGTGATGAAATTATCACTTTCTCTTGAGTGACACTCAAATCTAATTTCTTCTTCTAACTGCAAGACTTCAACAAGTTACACAATTTAACATACACATACTTCAAAGGAATTTACAGCCCTACTGAACGCCTGCAAATTAAATATTATTTGCTATTAAATTGCAGCACTATTAAATCACTTCGGCAACCAAAAAATATTTTGTTCTCCAAATCAGGTATATTGAAAGAATGAATATTTTCTTTAAAAAGCTGCAAGAATAAGAACGTACTGGAAAGATAAAGCAAGCTTGTTTTCATTAGCCGGAGAGATTACAAAAGATGGCTCGATGGCTTTTTTTAAGAGGACAAGTCAATAAAGGACAACTTATTCAAACACTCTACAATAAGAAGCAGAATGATACTTGAGATCAAACCCACACTTGACGAATTTATTACTTAGAAAACATCAGACAAAGAAGTTGTAACAGCAATATTTTTAATGACCATATTGAGCTTAGGAAAGGTTTGTCTAGACAAATTATCCCAGACCTGTGAATAATAGTACTACCATAATGTTACAAGGATTTATGAGAATTACCGATAGCTTGGGGAAAAACTGACAATAATACATTAATTTATAGTAATAAAAAGCCCAATCAGCTAAGCTTGTAAGCCGCCCTGAGTCTTCAGAGAAGGGCGGGATATAAATGGAATTAAAATAAATAAAATTTAAAAAAAAATAAAAATTTTATAACATACAGGAATGAGAGAAACACTAAAAATCGACTAACAAGACCATGCTTAAGGAATTTATATTGCTCTGGATAAGCAATTTCACAGCTAAGAATAGTTGTACACACAGGAATGGCCTCCACCAAGAGAACATGGTAATTCCTTTCCCTTCTGTGTAAGAGATGGGGGGAGGGGGAGGGGAGAGAGAAGGAAAATGGAGGTCTGCAGGAAAATGAGGGGAAAGGAAGTCCCATTATGCAAATGATCACCCTTTCAAAACACAATTCATCATCTTCAAACACTACAACTCTAGGCAAAATCGTGGGTCCAAATATATCCTATTTTGATTACAAAATAAATTGTAACATTTGTGTTGGTCAACCAGGAGCATTAACTTTGTATCTCACGAGGGAAAAAAAGCTGTTTTGCTTACAAGTTCTCATTTCTGGAAATTTCTAGATGTCTAATTAAGACCTCAATAGCAATCCAGAGAGCTGCATAAACTTAATTTCTGTGCCAGTTCAGTGGACTTTTATTTTATTTTATTTCAAATAGATGAGTTCTCATTATAGTAAAAGTATTTTAGAAACTCCTCTCTTCTTTACATGGCTTGTTCTATGGTTTAGATTGTGAATTTAGTTTTCAAAGTAATGATTTTATCACGTATTCCTGAACTTGCACAAAGAAGGCATGGATTCTTTTTCCCTTCTGAGCAATATATATATTGATGTAATGATATGCAGAGCCTGAGATGCAAAGGCAAAAGGTCTTCTGAGGATTTGAGTTCACACTTGTGTACAACTCCTTCAAAAAACACTTGTCTTTTCTTTGTAGCTATGAAGAGCAGCTGTGTTACCTGCCACCTCAAGAAAAGATGTAATTGCTTTAAGGAATTGCAGGCAAGCGCTATAGGACCATTTCCAAGTGCTCCAAAACATCTTTTTGCCTTTGAATCATACTAAAAATGATTCAGTGTGACAGATTATATATTGTAAGTACTCCTTGCTTAATGATCATTCGTTCAACAACCATTCAAAGTAATGGTGCTGAACAAACAGTACTTACGCCGGACCTTCAAAGTTATGGTGATCAAAATCTGCACTTATCACTTTAGGAGTACTTCGATACCCTGCACCCTCACCCCCATCTCTCTCCATTTGGTAGCCCTGCACAAGGGAACTCGTCTGTGGCAGCCCTGGGGCTGGCTCAGAGTCTCCAGCAGTCTCGGTCTCCGCTCTGACTACTTTGCCCCAGGCCTCTATTGCAACCCCAGCACAGCTACCACTAAGGAGTGCCAACTCAAGCCATTTCAACCCAAGGCCAGTGGTGGGATTCAAATATGCGAACAACCGGTTCTCTGTGTGGATGCTGTTTCTGGGAAGTCCATTGTGGGCCTGGTCAACAAAAAAAGCTTTCTGAAGCATTGCAAGAACGATGCACACTTTTTGGAGAACAGCATGAGCGGCCTTGGGAGGAAAGTCTGGCATGGCCAACAGTTCCCTCACGCAGGGCCATGCCACGCACACCTCATCAGCAGTGAAAGATTGCAAAATTTAGCTGGGCGGAGCAGGGCAGGACTGGCAGAGTGCAAGGTGGGGGAGTGGTTGGGCTTTATGCTGTGGCACTGGGTTGCTGGCTGTGGCACGGGGCAATATAGCAACAGTGCTGGTGCTGAAATAGAGGCTTGGGAGGAAATGGCAGCTTATTGAAACTACAAAGGCACCAGGCCTCTGTTTCAGCCCCACTGCAAGGAGTGCTGCTGTTTGGCAGGCCAAAAAGGGCAGAGACAAGGAGGGATAGGTGGGGGTGGTTTCAAGAGCAGGAAGAGAAGAGTTCCTTACCTTACTGAAGCTCAAGACTGGGAGGAACAAACCGGGAATGGCTTGGATCAGGATAGATCTTTGCCCAGTGGGATTCAGTTAATGACAACAATGGGGATTGCCGTGACTAAATGAAGTCACATAATGTTGCACTTTGACAGCACTGTTTAATTCCAGTCCCAATTACTTGTAATTGCTATTTAGAAAATATGAATGTTGCTTGTCTCCTGTTAAATGACCTTAACTCTTTCCAGTGCATTCTAAGTTGGCTTTCTTAGTATAAAATAAATTTAATGTCAACCAATGAACACACAAAAATCTCAATATATTGCCATGTATATGAGAAGAGAGAGACAAGACAGACACAATGGTTAAAAACAGCAAAAAGGTTGTTGTTCCAATGAGCTTGGAATGTAAAATAAGGAACTGGCAGTCATTTGAAAAGAAGCACAGGCAGTGTAAATAGGGATTTAATAACTGAAATATGCATGCTACTCTTTATTACAGGTGTGGTCGCTGTAAGCCAGATTTTCTCAACCTACTCCTTTCCAGATTTGTTAAGAATACAACTCTCAAAATTTTTATCCAGAATGGCACGCAAGAGGAAGTAAAAAGCTTTGCAGATGGTTAATGAAAAAGCAGGATTTTGAACAGAGATTTGAAAGAAGAGAAATAGCATCTTAGAGATGTTGAGAAAATACAGGAAGATAATCTTCTGAAAAAGCAGGAAGCCTTTGAACTAAAGAGGGAAGTGAAAGTCACAAGAAAGGATGTGTTGGAATGTAAGAATTCAGAGACAGAAAAATACAAGTTCTCTGAAGTTTTTGAAAATCAGAACAATACGCCAAATACAAAACCAGTTGAAAATATATGCTCTCCTAAGGACGCGGTGGCTCAGTGGGTTAGGACGCTGAGCTTGTCGATCAGATGGTCGGCAGTTTGGCAGGTCGAATCCCGAGTGCCGTGTAAAAGAGTGAGCGTCTGTTACTCGTCCCAGCTTCTGCCAACCTAGCAGTTCGAAAGCACGTAAAAATGCAAGTAGAAAAATAGGGACCACTATGGTGGGAAGGTAACAGCGTTCCGTGCGCCTTTGGCGTCTAGTCATGCCGGCCACATGACCATGGAGACGTCCTCGGACAAGCGCTGGCTCTTCGGCTTTGAAATGGAGATGAGCACCGGCCCCTAGAGTCGGAAATGACTAGCACGCATGTGCGGGGGAACCTACCTTTACCTTTTTACGGGTAAATAATTAAGGGTAAATAATTATAAATCACTGATTTAGAAAGTCAGAGACAGGGAGGATAGAAAACTAACATAACAATATTTGTACATAGAAGATAAATTTTACTTTAGTTGTGTAGCTGATGGCTAATGCTACCAGCAACACAAGGCTCTTTCAAAAAGAATCCAGGGACAAGGTCTGTAGCTGAAGAAAATAGACATTTTTTACACAATTATATCCAAAAGCAGAATTTATTGATATTACATTCTTAACAGACACTTTCAAAATACCTCAATAATTCTAATCTCTATTGCATTTTGTTTTTTAAAATATTTAGGAACAGAACTAAAGGGAAACAAAAGAAAAAGGAAAGAGAAAAGAGAAAAGACAATTTACAAATGGTAAGAATAAGAATCTACAAAAAAAGAAAAAAATACTTGCTTTTATTACTCTGTACGTAATACTGAATTAAGACAGTATCTAAAGATAGCGTCTCAGTTTGGCAGTTTAAAAAAATAGTCAATAACAAAAATAAGAATAACCCATCAAAATCACAATTGACAAGAATATCTAGCTAATCTCAAACAGTTTGTGAAGAATTTGGTGTTTTAAGCTCTTGAGAAACCCCACAATTAAATATTACAGAAATCTATGTGCAGAATAACCCATTTCAATATTGAATATTGAAAGCTGTAGTACTTGTTAAAATACAAAAATATTGGAGTCAGTTATTAAATTCACATACTGCACTAAACCACGATTTTGCTTAAGGCATGCTTATTGTATAAGTCATAATTGACTGGGTTTGTACAACACACTAAGCCAAAGGCAAACAAATTATATGATGGCTTACTAGTAAATTGGGTGAGCCAGGTCAATGTGTTAAGTGTTTATTTTCAGGCAAATGTACGTTTTTTGCTAGGACAGAATGTCTTTATTCATGAAGGGCTATGGGATTAAAAATGTATTTATATGTTGAATTTAGCATGGAAAACTAAAATTATTTTTTCTATGGTGTCAGAAAACCCTTAGATGTTGTGGTTTCTTTACAATAACTCTATTCGCTCAAAAAAAAACCCAAATCAATTTAATTAGATTAGCGATTTTATGTTTGCAGTCCTCATTTATCCAGATTTTCATTCCAGATGCCTTAATAGCCACATGCTCCTTCACAGGAAACTTCTTCAATCTGATGTGCTCCAGATGCATTACAGGAAAATAGAAAGTTTTAGAAAGCTGCTTTAGAGAATATTCTATAATAATGAAAGTACTATATACTTTTACAGAGTCTTTCATACCCTTTCCTCATACAAGTATTGGCAAAGGCAACAATTCTATAACTAACTCTTTGTTCAAAATATTTACAGGCAACTTTCAGAGTAAAGCCCATGCCAAGATCATCAGTCATGGCACAGAATACATTAAGATATTATGAACACATAAGAATACAGTATTGTATAAAAGCTTAAGGTTTGATCCCTACTTAGTCACACTGAGAATATACTTAGTGAAATCAGTGGGACTTAGGCTGGTCATGACTAGCAAATCTCAGCAATTTTAATAGCTCTATTTGCAAAAATTATGGGATTTGAAAGTCAATCATTTAGAAACCACAAATTTTAGGGATGCCTGATCTCCTGCCAGAAATGTTAGACAGTATTTAGAATCTGTACATGATTATCATGAATTACCTCCTATTCTTCAAAATTATTTTCAGAACAGAACTTTCTCACTGGTAAAACGTCTTTTTGCTTTACTGCACAGTAGTCCTCAACTTACGACCACAACTAAGCACAAAAATTCTATTGTTAAGCAAGACATTTGTTAAGCGAGGTTTGCCCCATTTTATGACCTTTCTTGCCACGGATGTTAAGTGAATAACTGCAGGTAAATTAAGTAATTAAGTTAATAACACGGTTGTTAAGTGAATCTGGTTTCCCCATTGATGTGCTTGTCAAAAAGTTGCAAAAGGTGATTACATGATCCTGGGACACTGCAACCGTCATAAATATGAGTCAGTTGCCAAGCTTCTGAATTCTGATCATGTGACCATGGAGATGCTGCAAACGATTGTAAGTGTGAAAACTGGCCACTGGTATAAGTAACTTTTTTCAGTGCCCTTGTAACTAAACACTCACTAAATGAACTGTTGTAAGTCAAGGGCTATTTGTACTGTACTGTACTGTGTTCTAGATTTACAAGCAGATGGCAGCACATACTAATATGCAGACATCTCTTGATTCATAAAGTTGCTGCAGGGTAAAACTATGTACATCAGTTACTGCATCTTGCTTTCTCTGATAGTCTGCTGAGCTTAATTACACTAAAAAGAAAAAAAAGGTTAATTAACTGACGTTCTTACAAAATATATCCAAGTATTACATACTGAACTAAAATCCTCCCCGCCCCCAACCACCACCGTTTCTAAGCAATTTAAAGACGTGAAACATCAAAGTCTGCTCTCATTGGTATCACTGGCATTTTAGTTGTTCAAACTGCTATAGGAAAGCTGCATTTTTAGGGATAGCAACTGGGTAGAACAGGGAGCTAAACATAGTCCTCAACGTACGACCACAACTGAACGCAAAATTTCTGTTGCTAAGCGAGACAACTGTTAAGTAAATTTTGCCCCATTTATGACCTTTCTTGTCACAGTTGTTAAGTGAATCACTGCAGTTATTAAGTTAGTAACATGGTTGTTAAGTTAACATGGCTTCCCCAGTGACAATGTTTGCTAAAAGGTTGAAAAAGGGGATCACATGACCCCAGGACACTGCAACCATCATCAATATAAACCATCATCAATATGAACCAGTTGCCAAGCATCCAAATTTTGACCACATGGCTACGGATATGCTGCAACAGTCATAAGTGAAAAATGGTCATATGTCACTGTTTTCATTGCTGTTGTAACTTTGAATGGTCACTAAATGAACTGTTGAGAGTTGAGGAATATATGTATGTATGTATGTATATTAAACAAATTTGGATTGCTAACAAAGAATTAAAGGGAGACTGATATAGCTATTTCATATATATATGAAAAGATGATAGATAGATAGATAGATAGATAGATAGATAGATAGATAGATAGATAGATAGATAGATAGATAGATAGTCAGTCCTGGGGAACTGAGAAAAAAATTTCATCAAGGTTTTTTTTTTACAGATTTGTACATTTCTAGCCTTCATACAGTTAGGTACAATATAGATATTTGCATTTACAGTAATCAAATATTTGCAATTCAAACAAATCTGATAAAAAAAATATTCTCACTTTAGTATACTTGGCTTAAAATTAGCAAAATGACAAATGAATGAAACTATGGGTATGTTCAAGATACAAGGAGGAGGTATATAATTTTTACATAGTTTGATCTATTAGACATGCGATTTGAAAATGCAGTCCTAAAAATGCTTACTCAGAATCAAACTTCACTGAGTTTATATGCTTGTAAGATTGTAGTCTAAGGTTGTAATGAGATTCTTATTTTGGGATTAAGCCTCCTGAATTAAAACCTGTGAGTATATAAACTTAAAAATCTATTTATCAAAAGTTCAAAAGTTGTGAATTTGGCTAATTCTCAACCACAAGGTCAACAATGAAGAATACTAAAAAATGTAATTCAGCATTATTTGGTAGGATCACATACTGTGTTCTTATTCAAGGAACACATTACAACTTCAGAATAGTGCAAAACAGTCTGAACATTAAAGTAGCTGGATAAAATTGGGATAATGTTATGCCAAATTATTTAGCACTCTTTAAAAAAATATTTTACCAATTCCAGTTTACAATTTATTTTAGCAGACTATTCACACCATTATTTTCATCATTACCATTAAGAATTTTTATCAACCCTCTTAAGATTTTTAGCACTAATACCATTTTGTGTAAAAGAATTACAGACCAAATTAAAGCCACATTACTGTAATTTATGACATTTGCAATTCCCTGACTAGATTCAAGTTTACTAAGGTAGGAGGCAATCTTAAAGTCTATCAAATAAGTTCATTTAGATATGTTATTCATGGTTTATCACTCTCTCAAGAGAGTTTGAAGATCTATAGATACTAAAAAAAACCAAGTTTGCATTGATTAGTAGAAGAAATCAGCATAAGTTAACTAAACGTATTTACAGTCAACCTAGAATTATAAATTATGAAATTGATTTTCATATATATACATATGTGTGTGTGTCTGTGTGTATGTATATGTGTATATATACTGCTCAAAAAAATAAAGGGAACACTTAAACAACACAATGTACTGTATTTAATAGTAGGATGTCTTATCTTGTGTTCCCTTTATTTTTTTTGAGCAGTATATAAAGGTAAAGGTTCCCCCGCACATGCGTGCTAGTCGTTTCCAACTCTAGGGGCCGGTGCTCATCTCCGTTTCAAAGCCGAAGAGCCAGCGCTTGTCCGAGGACGTCTCCGTAGTCATGTGGCCAGCATGACTGGACACCAAAGGCGCATGGAACGCTGTTACCTTCCCACCGTAGTGGTCCCTATTTTTCTACTTGCATTTTTACGTGCTTTCGAACTGCTAGGTTGGCAGAAGCTGGGACGAGTAACAGGCGCTCACTCTTTTATGCGGCACTCAAGATTCGACCCACCAAACTGCCGACCTTCTGATCGACAGGCTCAGCGTCCTAACCCACTGAGCCACCGCGTCCCTGTTTGTGTGTGTGTGTGTGTGTGTGTGTGTGTATGTGTGTGTGTATATGAGATGAAGATAGTTTTGGTTGAAATATTAGAGGTGTTAAGCTATTGAAAATGTTTATACTTGTCTTGTTGAAGGGGAAGTTATTTTTTTCTATATTTCTTTTCTTTTTTATATATTTCTCCTTTTTGCAATTTCTATTTTTTTGTTGTTTATATTTTCTTACTTTCTGTTAGTTTATTTTTGTAATTTTAAATTTCAATAAAATTGTTATAAAAATGTATTCACAATCAAGTATACACTATAATAAGTATATCATCTGGCACACATCTAGTGGCAACCAGGGTTGCACCTTTTGCATTAGCAAGTCATGCTTTGTACTTCAAAATTGTTCAAGCTTAGCAACAAAAAGATAAGTTGAACTCTTGGCTCAGGTAGTTTTTAAAGACTTCTTAAAAACCAAGTTAGATGTTCAGGGATCTCATATGGTACAGTACTAGACTACATCATCTTAGAATTATTATTTATCTGAATGCTGTATCCTACCCTTTAATAAAACTTTGTACCACAGAGGGTGAGGGCTAGCTAGGAATCTTTTGTCCTGACTTTTTAATGTGCTAGGAGCGTTATTTGCATTGCATGTCGGGTTATTCAGCTAAACTGTAAAGCAGCTGCCATAATAGAGCCATTGATGTATATTTGATAACAAGAAACAGAGTTATATGAATAATCTCACTAACTAAAATGACATTGCTCCAGTCTACATTAGTAAGTCAAATTTCAGTGTTCAAAGTCCCATTCTACTATTTTTTTAAAAATTCAAAACAACAGCATTTTCCCACAGGAAAGATTCTTATAATTAATTTCAAAATATTATTTCCATCTGTATTCTTAATCTGTTTATATCATCAGTCTGTCTGTCTGATATTTCCAAAAAGCACTCTGATAGCCTAGCACACCAAAACATTATTAAGGAGAAAAATAAAATATATAAAGCATAATTCTGAACTCAAGAAAAGAAAGCTGATGTAATAAATCTAGATATAAAACTATCCTGATTGTAGCTTGTTTCTTTTTTGCATGGAGTTATTATAGAAAATGTTCATTATTTACTGCCTGGGAAGTAGAGCAGATTATAATCCATTTACTCAGTAAGTCTATACACATTCCATACATTGGTACAGCAAAAGCCACTAATCTAGAAGATTACTGATATTCTTTGCTCTTTGAGAACAGTTTTGAATTTTCCGTTTTAATGTATTTAATTCATGAGAGAGAACAAATATAAAGTTATTTTAGTTTAATCACAAGTAGCATTTTGGAGCATGAGTTTCTAGCCTTGAAGAAAATCTCCATAAAAGAAAAGGTTCTGCTATTGAAACTTGGTTCTTTTACATATCCATCCACCACTGAGAAAGAAAAAAGCAAACTGAACAACCATTTCAGTAGCACAGTGTAATAATATATGAGAAAAAGAAAAGAAAAAGGCAATACACTACATGCAGTGTTGGTAAAACGGCTCTGTATTAGAAGCTGATATTAAAACACTCTTATCAGAAGACATGAAAAATGGTATTAAAAGGGAAGGGGGAGGGGAGAACCAGGATAGAAACTGGGAAGTGGGGAAACCACTCCCGATTCCAAATTTGAGCACGTGGATGTCGAAGTGAAAAGCAAAGGATTATGTTGGGATATGATGGTATCAATGAATGGAATCCAAGCCTCACACAACATTAAAGAGGTGATGGAAAGCGACAGGGACAAAAGCGAAGGGTGGCCAGCACCGTGATTCTGCCCGCCTTTGCCCGCCTGGGGTCAAAGAGGCTCATGCTGGAGGAAAGATGCACGGGGCTTCCGATAAGAAGGAATGGGAGAGGAAGACCCGTCCTGTTGCAAAGTTTCTAGGGCACGAAAGGCCATGCCACCTCCCGGGGTTATCCGAGGATGCTTCCCTAGAGGAGTCCAAAGACAGTCATCCCCGGGGAAGGGGCACTCACAGGGCTTCCCTTAAGGACAGAGGTCGGCTTTTTCCACCCCACCATCCGCTCCGCCCCCGGCCGATCTGTCGACCTTCCGACCCACGCGGCTCCCTCACCATCAGCACTTTGGCCGCGCTCTCCAGCTGAGCGATCACTTCGGAGGCTCCCCCCGCCGCCGCGGCCGCCGCCATCATCGTCTCTCTTCAATGACGCGCCATGCAATGCATTCTGGGACGAGGCGGCCGACCAGCCAATCCGGGATCCCGGAGAGCAGAGGGGGCCCGGAGGGAGCGCTGGAGCGGGGAGGTCGTGCCGGCCCGGCGGAGCGGTCGTGAGGCGCTCCCCGCCGGCTGCGGGGGTGGCGGAAGCAGCGGGTCGTCTCTTGAAATGGCTTCGGGGAAAATGGCGAGAGAGCAGTTCCGCCGGGTTGGGGCGGAGAGGGGGGGGTGCGGGCATGCGGCTCGACCCTTTCCCCACCCCTCGCGGTCGTAAAGCCAAAGGGGCTGAGGTGGTGACGGCTTGGAGCGGGTTGTCGGAAGTCTAAACACTCCCCGAAAGAGGACGCCAACATCCACCAGCTCCCAATAACTCGAGATTTAAGCCCTTCGCCAGCTAAACTGCGAGAAACGCCGGTGGATCTGGGACCGGTTCTTTCCATTCTTAGCCCCGTATAACTCCAGTCCACTGCCAGCCATAAAGGATTCGAGGGAGGGTCACCCAGGTCAAAGGATTTGTTCTCCAAGCAAGTTGGAAGCAATCCATGTACGAGGTTTTTGTGCATTTGCGTTTTGTGGATTCTCCCAAAAAACACAATGTACAGCTAAGGCAATACTTGTTAGTTACTTCTTCCCAGTTCCTTATTTATAGAAATTTTGAAAGACAACAGAAAAGTGATTTGAATTTTTGCAGAATACTACATGATGTGGAATTTATATAATTCTGTGTCCAAAATGGAACCAACCACAGTTATGGAACCAACCATAAGTATCTCCATTAGGATGGCCTTCTGTTCTTTTAAATCTGTATAGTAAGAATTGTGTAAGAACATGTAATGCATGATAATATCGCATAGCCAGCTTAAATATCAGATGTTGCAGCTCACAGTGTGGAGATTCTTACGGTGCATCATACTTGTCTACCAAATACACTTCATCTGGCCCAAGGTTTTTTGTACTTGAGTAGCACCATCAACCCTGAGACACCAAGGCAATATTGAAAACAAAATAAAGCAAGTACTGTAAGTAAATATTGATCCTTTCTTCGCTGACAAGGCATATACTGCAATAAATTATTTCCCAAGACACAAAGGCTCAGGTAAGCAGTCATTTAACAAAACCACAATGCTATTATGAAAGAATTCACATCACTGCTGTGTCAAATGCTAACTCTATTCATAGTATGGTCATTGTTTAATTTCTTCTGCCTTTTTCTCCCACCTATTCTACGGTATGTGAAGAGCTAGAAATGAATGTTTTTGGGGTAGAGATATTGTATCCATCCATTCCTTGTTTTAATAACAAACTGATTTAGTATAATACAAGGTTGTTTATTTTTTTACTAGGTGAAGACTATATAATCTGTGCACTTCAGAATATCTTTTGACCATTTAACTCATTCACCTGCATCATGTCTAGCATATTCTGAATATGATCTCATCTGGACCAAAGGTTTAAGCATTAAAGTGCAGTTACAGCATTCTTGATCTATTATGATTAAATTATGTACACAGTATTGTTTTTTCTTTGAGGAGCTTTCAACTCAAGCCCAATCTGCACTCATCTTCACTTCTTTCATCCTCAAAATGCAGAAAACTCTGCAGAACCCTCTGAGTCACCCAGTATCCATTTTTAGTTGACCAATAGGGGAATGCAAAGAAGTCATTACTGTAGTAGCTCCCCTATCACAGCCCTCACTGCTCCCTCTTAACATTTTCAATTCATTGTGAATCTGATCCTTTGGTCATGTCTCAGAAAGGGGAGGGGAGAGACAGCAATTGCATTAAGGCCATGGTGGCGAACCTATTGCACACGTGTCACGGGTGGCACGCAGAGCCCTCTCTGTGGGCACACGCACTGTTGCCCCAGTCCTAGGCCTTCAGCTGGGTTTTATAAAACCTTTTCACTTTAGGCCTCCGCCGCCATGTGCAAAAAAAAAAGGTTCAATCAATCAATCAATTTCAACTTCTTGTGGGGAAAAAAAAGATCTTGCAAAGTTGAAATTGATTGATTGAACTTTTTAGTCCCACCCAGTCTGCCGTTACCACCGCAGCCATGCCCACCCAAATGGCCACACCCACCCAATGGGCCACGCCCACCTGGCATCCGATGATACATAAGTGGGTTTTGGGTTGCAGTTTGGGCACTCGGTCTCTAAAAGGTTTGCCATCACTGCATTAAGGAAAGGCTTTTTAGCTGCAGAGTTGCATTTCTTCCCTAATCTATAATCCTCGTCTACATTGTGAAGGTGACAGCACAAAGGCACTGGGCTTTTGCAACCATTTCCTTTTCCCACTGCCTTTCATCATGGTTGCACATTGTGACAGAAGTAGAGAAGAGAAAACATACATGTTAAATACATACAGATGATACCAGGGGCTGGAGATGGAGACAGGAGGAAAGCAAGAGTTCCTGTCAACTAGAAACAAACCACCCACAAGCTGCAGAAACACAAAAGGAGAAAAGTTTGCTGCAATCTCAGATAAACCAATAAAGAACCAGGGGGAAAAAATTGAATCTCTTGGATATTACCAATAATGTCTTGGAAGGGCAGAGGCTCAGATCTGATTCTGAGCCAGTGCAAAGAATGAATTGGAAATAGCTTTCTTCAGGATTACGGTTCCTGACCCAATTCCTACAGTATACCTAAATTAAAGTATTATTTGGATGGTTTGGTCTTAATGTTCTGTGTGAATCTACTCTGCCTTATAGATTATGTTCGCAATAAAATATTCATGATGTGCACTAATATGGGGCCCTGACTTTCTCTTACCTGTGTCCATTTTTAATCTTTCAATTCTGTCAAGCTTTTTACATCACTTTCAACTTTCTTTGCTAAAAAGCAATCTTCTGTACCTGGCTTAAAATTAAATATAAAGACCAAAATAATGACAATGGATACAGCAACCAGCCCTAGAATTGACAATAAAGATATCAAAGTGGTAGATAACTTCTACCTTTTAGGATCAACCAACACTAATAAAAGGACAAGCAGTCAAGAAATAATCACAGTATAGCACTTGAGAGGCCAACTGTGAAGGCCTTGGAAAAGATTCAGATGTTGTGATGTGTCTATACCTCCAAAATCAGAATTGTACGAGCAATTCTCTGTGACGTTATAGAAAGCAAAAGTTGGACTTTGAAGAAACAGGATAGAAAGAACTTTGAACTTTTGAACTATGGTATTGAAAAAGATAAAAGATTTCTCTTATCTCACCATAATCTTAGTTGCAGTTCTTCTTCCTGTTTCTCAAGGTTATTGCTTCCGCCTTTAAATATAATGATTATAATTGCCAATAATTTTTATTTCCAAGGAAGTCATGAGTCTATATGGAGTCCAGAGGCTTTCTTGGAAGTGAAAATCATGAATGAACCTTTATTGTCAAAGTACAACCATGTATACATTCAGATTGGCTGAGCCTCCCTTAATCATGTTTTTAATCATGTTAAAAACTAGCATTTTGTTTCACAGATGCTAATTTCCCATTTTGAAAATTAGTTAATTTTCTACACGAATCAGGTGCATAGAAAGCCTGGTAAGTGCCGAGGATGGACACAGAAACAATGACGATTTATGGTTTGATCATTAACCATAATTGAATAAAGTATAAGTGATTTGACATAAACCATAATGACTGGATTCACATACCACAGTTATTTAAACTAAATACACAAACTATTGTATACTATCCATAATAAAAAATAATATAAAAATGATCCCAACGTTATAATCTCACAAATTATTTCATAAGGAACTATTAACAGCATCATTGGACAAAGTGTTCTCTTTGTAGGTGCATCATTAATCTTCCGGACAGATTGTGCCTCAGCACTTGAAATAAGTCTTATGACTTATTTCCACTTAAATTATACTTGTCCATATGGTGGATATTTTATCTAGATATGTTTCATTAGTTCTTCACTAGATCATTAGGAATTACAGAGAAAAACTCCAAATGGCTTATTCTCAAATGTAATGAGAGTGACTTATGGATATGAGCAATGGAATAACATAAAAACACATAACAAACCAATGTACTGTGCTGCTTAAAAAAATCTCCCATATGCTGATGGGATCTATGCTGATAAAATTAATTTGAGAACAGAATTTGGAGTTTAGTAACTAGAATGTAGTGAAGCATTCAGTAACAACCAAATATGCAAAATTTGTGGAAAAAATGGGTAAATTCTATGTTAGGATCAGTAGAGAGCAGTTATGAATCCAATCTCGTCACTGTAAAGTTATGGTAATGATATCATTTCTTTGGATTATATGTATAATCAGTGCTGTTTTTGTAAAAAAAAAAAAAAAAGGTGCCGGAACTTATGCATATCATACAACCGCCTTGCCTACCCTACAAGGTTTACCTTTGTAATTGAAAAAAAAACCCTTCAAATTTTAGTGCATCTAAAAGACTAGGATTTTTGTTCAAGGTAAGTTAATACTATTAATGTTACCATGCACCGTGTGGCTTTAAATTACAAGAAGGCATTTTATTAAACATTTGGGACATTTACCACTGGCATATCCATTTAGTTTAATGAGTGGAAATGTCAGCTTTCTACGTGGAGTGAAATTGGCCCAATAAAACAAAATTTGGTTGCTTGTAAAAGATTGAATTATTTTTAAGAAGTTTACAAGGTGGAAAAATTTACATTTGGAGTTAAATATGGATATTGACTTGAAACAAATTAAAGCTGAAACTTTGTCAGTGAACAGATTACTTTTAATTTACCTTTAAGTTAAACCCAATTTAATAAATTTTGTTGTTGTTGTTAGTTGCGAAGTCGTGTCCGACCCATCGCGACCCCATGGACAATGTTCCTCCAGGCCTTCCTGTCCTCTACCATCTTCTGGAGTCCATTTAAGCTCACACCTACTGCTTCAGTGACTCCATCCAGCCACCTCATTCTCTGTCGTCCCCTTCTTCTATTGCCCTCAATCTTTCCCAGCATTAGGCGCTTCTCCAGTGAGTCCTTCCTTCTCATTAGGTGGCCAAAGTATTTGAGTTTTAGCTTCAGGATCTGGCCTTCTAAAGAGCAGTCAGGATTGATCTCCTCTAGGACTGACCGGTTTGATCGCCTTGCAGTCCAAGGGACTTGCAGGAGTCTTCTCCAGCACCATAGTTCAAAGGCCTCAATTCTTTGGCGCTCAGCCTTTCTTATGGTCCAGCTTTCACTGCCATACATTGCAACTGGGAAGACCATAGCCTTGACTATACGCACTTTTGTTGACAGGGTGATGTCTCTGCTTTTTAGTGTGCTGTCTAGATTTGCCATGGCTTTCCTCCCAAGGAGCAAGCGTCTTTTAATTTCTTGGCTACAGTCCCCATCTGCAGTGATCTTGGAGCCCAGGAAAATAAAATCTGTCACTACCTCCATTTCTTCCCCATCTATTTGCCAGGAATTGAGAGGGCCGGATGCCATGATCTTGGTTTTCTTAATGTTTAGTTTCAACCCAAGTTTTGCACTCTCCTTCTTCACTCGCAACAAGAGGCTCTTTAGTTCCTCTTCACTTTCTGCCATTAGAGTGGTATCATCTGCATATCTTAGGTTGTTGATGTTTCTTCCGGCAATCTTAATTCCAACTTTCTGATTCATCTAGCCCTGCCTTTCTCATGATGTGCTCTGCATACTGTATAGGTTAAATAGGCAAGGCGACAGTATACAGCCTTGCCGGACTCCTTTCCCAATTTTTAACCAATCAGTGGTTCCGTGTCCAGTTCTCACTGTTGCTTCTTGGCCCGCATATAGGTTTCTCAAGAGACAAATAAGATGGTCTGGTATGCCCATCTCTTTAAGGACTTGACACAGTTTGTTATGATCCACACAATTAAAGGCTTTAGCATAGTCAATGAAGCAGAAGTAGATGTTTTTCTGGAACTCTCTAGCTTTCTCCATGATCCAGCGTATGTTAGCAATTTGATCTCTAGTTCCTCTGCCTCTTCAAAATCCTGCCTGTACTTCTGGTAGTTCTCAATCCACATACTGCTGGAGTCTAGCTTGTAGAATTTTAAGCATAACTTTACTAGCATGAGAAATGAAAGCGGCAGCTCTGCAAACGGGCCACGGCAGCTTTCCCAACAAGCGGCGCCGCTGCCCATTCCGAGAGGTGCGTGCGCACCTCTCCGAACGAGTGGAGGTGCGCGCGCACCTCCCCACGAATGGGTTGCGGCGCCACTTGTTGGGAAAGCTGCCGCGGCACGTTTGCAGGCTGCCAAAAGCGGCAGCTCTGCAAACGGGCCGCGGCAGCTTTCCCAACAAGCGGTGCCGCTGCCCATTCTGAGAGGTGCGCGTGCACCTCTCCGAACGAGTGGAGGTGCGCGTGCACCTCCCCAAACCTTTGGAGAGGTGCGCGCGCACCTCCGCGCGAACGGCGCCGCTCTTTGGGAAAGCTGTCGTGGCACGTTTGCAGGTTGCCGAAGGCGGTAGCTCTGCAAACGGGCCGTCGCCGTCGCGCAACCGGGAACCGGTTCCATCACACATTAAAAAAAATGGCAACCGCACACGTCTGCGCATGCGCAAGAAAAACCTGTTTTGCGCATGCACAAAACGTTTTTTGCGCATGCATGTGCATGGACGCATGCACGCGGCTCCCACTTTTTTTTAATGTGTGATGGAACCGGTTCCCAGTGGCTCTTTTCCTTTTCAGGTTGCCGACCCCTGGTATAGAGCTTCTCCATCTTTGGCTGCAGAGCATATAGTCAATCTGATTTCTGTGTTGACCGTCTGGTGATGTCCATGTGTAGAGCCGTCTCTTGGGTTGTTGGAAAAGAGTGTTTGCTATGACCATCGTATTCTCTTGACAAAATTCTATCAGCCTGTGCCCTGCTTCATTTTGTACTCCAAGGCCAAACTTGCCTGTTATTCCAGTTATCTTTTGGCTTCCTACTTTAGCATTCCAATCCCCCATGACGATAAGGACATCATTTTGGGGTGTTAGTTCTATAAGGTGCTGTAGGGCTTCATAGAACCGGTCAATTTCATCCTCTTCAGCACCGGTGGTTGGGGCATAGACTTGGACTACTGTGATATTGAATGGTTTGCCTTGGATTCGAACTGAGATCATTCTGTCATTTTGAGGATTGTATCCCAGTATTGTTTTTCCTACTTTTTTATTGAGTATGAAGGCTACTCCATTTCTTCTGAGGGATTCTTGCCCGCAGTAGTATACTTGATGGTTATCTGAATTAAATTCACCCATTCCTGTCCATTTTAGTTCGCTGATACCTAAGATGTCGATGTTTAGTCTTGTCATCTCTTGTTTGACCACGTCCAGCTTTCCTTGATTCATGGATCTTACATTCCAGGTTCCTATGGAGAAAAAATCTTTACAGCATCGGACTTTCCTTTCACCACCAGACATATCCACAGCTGAGCGTCCTTTCGGCTTTGGCCCAGTCGCTTCATTCTTTCTGGCGCTACTAGTACTAGCCCTCTGCTCTTCCCCAGTAGCATATTGGACGCCTTCCGACCTGAGGGGCTCATCTTCCAGCGTCATATCGTTTTGCCTTTTGGTACTGTCCATAGGGTTTTCATGGCAAAGATACTGGAGTGGTTTGCCATTTCCTTCTCCAGTGGATCACATTTTGTCAGAACTCTCTGCTATGACCTTTCCGTCTTGGGTGGCCCTGCACGGCATAGCTCATAGCTTCATTGAATTACGCAAGCCCCTTCGCCACAACAAGGCAGTAATCCATGAAGGGGAATTTAATAAATAGATCTGATTAAACCTCATACTGTAGGTCTACCTTTACATCTGACTAATACATAATTAATATATGTTAATAATAATACCTCCAAATCACAAGACATTGGCTTTATTCTTATTCTTCCCCTCTGCAGTTTGATTATAAAGTATAAAGGACTAAAAAGAGATTTTTGTAGACATCCCAGCCTTTGAACTACCCAAGGAACCGAAACAGCAAAACTTCGCTGTCGGGCAAGCTTCCTCACCAGCCGTCTTTCTTTCCTCTCGCTTCACCTCTTTTTAACCTCACACCCCACCTTCTGTAAGGGAAGGCAGAAGACTCACCCTCTCGTGAAAGATGGCCTCCATGTTTATGTGTCTCCAACTGCCACCATCGGCTTCCACACCACATGGTCCAACCCAGCCAATCAAGCCACACTGGCTGTTGTGCTCTGGTGCTTCATGGCTCCTTCTAGAGGAGGCAGACAGCGCCGGAGGGAATCCCGCTCGCACCATACCGCCAGTGGGGCATTTTCAAAAACAAACAAGGATTGGAAGGGAAACAATAGGAATAGGAATAAGAAAAGAACGCAACTCTAGAAAATTCATCGGATAAAGGTGCCGGAATTCTGTTCCTGTGCGTTCTATGACAAAAAACCCCCTGTGTATAATATTATTTACCACTTAAAGAAAATTGGCAGAACAATGTTTAATGAAGAACAACGCTTTAATGTTTACATTTTGACTTTTTTTACCCCATCTATATTATTTTTTCACCACAGCAATAATCTTGTGAGGTAGGTTGAGCTGAGAGAGTGACTGACCCAAGGTCACCTCGCTGGCTTTTATGCCCAAGGCAGGGCTAGAACTCTCAGTCTCCCAGTTTCAATCCTGGTGCCTTAACTGTTAGACCAAACTAGCTCTAAATTCAACTAATTTTTTAGACATTAGTGTCATCAAAAAAATTGAACCATTACATAGTTTTTCTCTATGTAGATGTGTGCAACTTCAGCTCCTATAATCCTTATAATATATAAGGATAATATATTATATAATATAATATATAATGTAATATAATTATATTATATTATATTATATATAATGTGCAACTTCAGCTCCTATAATCCTTAGCTGGCATGCTTTGCTGGTTATGGATTAAAGGAATTATTCAACTTTCCTGGAAGACACCAACAGTATTCTTCTTACAAACGGGCTACGTTCTGAGAGTTCACAAGTCCATTTGCAAGTCTAACAAGCATATGTCAGCGCTGCTAACATCGGATGTTCTTGCTTTGACAAAAGATGAAAATGCAGCCATTTTCTCTGTTTTTAGAATTAGTTGGTGCTGGGAGGGGGGATTGGAATGAAAGTTCAGTTAGTCATAATAACAATAAGTGCCATGGGAATCCAAGGACAAACTGGGTCCAGAGCTGATAACATTTTGGCGGGCTGGAGATCTGGGGAGAAAGCCCGGGCTTGAAGCTACCGTATTTTCCGGCGTATAAGATGACTTTTTAACCCATGAAAATCTTCTCAAAAGTTGGGGGGTCGTCTTATATGCCCAGTCATCTTATACGCCGGAAAATAGTACATAAATCAATCGAGCGCCCCCGTGCAAAGCAACTTCAAGCCTCCTTAGTCCAGTCCCCCCTCCAACGTGACTCTCCCTTCCCACCCCCAAGAGCCTCTAAGCCCCTTCCCCTCTCCCTTGCAAACGCCAGACCCCAGGAGCGGCAGGAAGCCCCTCCCCCTTGCCCAAGCAGCATCTGAGCATAAGCAGATTGCGCTCGGCCGTGCAGGCTGCCGAAAGGTGGGGACTCGGAGTTCCCGCGGTGGTTGCGGCTTCTGGCGTGCCATTTGCAGAGTCTGGCCTGGAAGAGCGCGTCGTGTAAACGCAGCTCTTGTGTTTATTCCAAAGGGTGGGTGGAAGGAAAAGCCCCTTTCGGCTCCGGCGTGGCTGCAAGTCAGCAAGCCCAGGAAGGCACGCCCTCCCCTCTCACTGTGGAGGAAGCAGGGCAGGCTGGCGTCGGGCGGGAGCCGGCAGGGCAGTCTTGCGCACATGCGTGCTCCCCGGCTGCTAAGGAGTCCTCGGGGAGCCGTGGCAGGCGCGTCACGCCCTTCCCTCTCGAGGCGGCACCGGCGGAGCCGTCCGGCATCAGGCAGGAGCCGGCAGGGCAGTCCTGCGCACGCGCGCGCTCCCCGGCTGCTAAGGAGTCCTCGGGGAGCTGTGGCAGGCACCTCACGCCCTTCCCTCTCGAGGCGGCACCGGCGGAGTCGTCTGGTGTCGGGCGGGAACTGGCAGGGCTTTGCACCATCTGCATCAGATGGTTGGACACTTGGCAACTGGCATGTAAGTATTTTCCGGCGTATAAGACAAAAAATCTTGAAAATCTTCTCAAAAGTCGGGGGTCGTCTTATACGCCCAGTCGTCTTATACGCCGGAAAATACGGTAATTGGGAAATGTGATTTATGACTGGTTATTGGGGGTGGGAATTGTACTTTGTTACTTTGTATCTAGGGGAGGGGAATTTAGTTTTCAGGTTACTTTGTTTCCCCTAATAAAAGATTTTTTTTAAGGAAAACAATGTCTTGAAGTTCTTTTGAAGGGTTTCATCTGTCGGAACCATGACAAGATAAAAACATGCATAATACAGTTCTTATCTTACAGTATACAAACAATGAACAATGCAAGAGGAAGGCGGGAAAGGGTTAGTTTCTGATGTGCCACTTACATAAGTGGCATGCTGGACACTAAGCCTTTCCTTCGTTCTCCCACTCCTAGAACCTTTTAGGTTGGGGTTGCAGACAGGCTTGTTTATATTAATGAAAATTCATAATTTGAAAGTTCATAAGTTGAGTAATGTCTGTATAAGACTACTTGAAACACAAGTCTTTACCACTAGGGGGCCCTTTGTAACCATAATAGGTGTAATGCACATCTCATTTTATTTGTCATAAAACACACCTATAGTTCCTGACACAAACTACCGTAATTAGCCTGCTGGATCTCCAAATGTTATAGAATCAGCAAATACTGTATCCAGACTGAAGGGAAGCACCATTGCTTCAACGTTTAATGCCCACAGGGGCTTTGTTTTGTGGAGAGTTTTGTTTTATGGAGAGTGGAAAGCTTATGTCACAGATGGAAAACCCTAATAATAATAATAATAATAATAATAATAATAATAATAATAATAATAATAATAATAATAATAATAATAATAATAATAAGCTGGAAGGGACCTTGGAGGTCATCTAGTCCAACCCCCTGCTCGGGCAGGAAACCCTGTACCATTTCAGGCAAATGGCTGTCCAGTCTCTCCTTAAAAACCTCCAGTGTTGGAGTATTCACCACTTCTGGAGGCAGGTTGTTCCACTGGTTAATTGCTCTAACTGTCAGGAAGTTTCTCCTTAGTTCTAGGTTGCTTCTCTCCTTCCGTTGCTTCTTGTCCTGCTTTCAGGTGCTTTGGAGAATAGCTTGACTCCCTCTTCTTTGTGGCACTGCGTTCTGGTTTTGCTAGGTATGTATATATGTTGCCATTAATAATTCTGCAGGAATTCAAATTACACAATTTAAAATCATTTCTACTCCCCTGCTTCCCTTGAAGACTATTATGTTTCCTGCTACTCAAGATACAGTACTGACACTACTCTGATAAATCGTCCCTCCTTGCTACAGTTACTATTATATTGTCCAGCAGCAATGCTGGCTCCAAGACAATACCTGAAGTTGTAAATGTTTTCCCTTATGCAACTCCATCCAGAACAGACAAATCACCTGAATTCTAAACTTAAGACTCTGGAATCAGCAACAATTCAATCCTGTCCACATTCAGTTTTAGCTTGTTTTCCCGTGTCCAATCCTCTACAGCCTGGAGATGTGTAACCCTGACATTGGAGAAAGAAGTACAACTGAATATAATCAAAGTATTGTTGGAACCTGACTCCAGACTCGTATGTGAGCTTTCTCAGTCCATAGAACAATTAGATAACGTTAAAGATAATGGACTTTTGCTGGATCCAGAAACAGGAAAATACTGAGGAATTGAGAGGTCTTCCAAAACTGTCTACTGATAACACCCCAAGTAATAGAATTGGAGGCAATACTGAATAGGGACTCCCATCTCAACCATTCTCATTCCCGAGTCAACACTATCAAAAGTCTGAGAGATCCTTGAATATCAAACACTCCTCTTTCCTCTTTCCTGGTAAGATCATCTATCAAGGTAACTAAGATCATTTCCCATGCCAAACGTCTGTCTGAACCAGACTGTTAAATATCTAAATAATCCATTTCCTCTAAGAGTTCCTGGAGCTGCAGCACTGTAGCATTGCAGTTCTTTACCAGTTTGGTTAAATATCTTTAAATATACTTTATTCAGCCCTGAGATTCCTTAGGGATTTGGCAATTTTAATGGGAACACATTGTTTGAAATTTTAATATCATTTATTAATATATTCAGAACTCTTTTTGCTCAGGTTTCATTAAAAATGGTTGGGAAGATAACAAGTGAAAGTAATTTATGTCATATGATTTTCTAAATTTACTATCATCTCAACAAAAAATGTATTTGGGGAAAATATGTTTGGAATGACATGTTTGATTATCTGCCAATATCACTGCATTTTTCAAAATGTTTTCATTAAAGGCAAGTTTGGCTTTGTACAGAACAATGGCTTGGATTCTAAGATGATTTAAGAATGTTTATGGAAGGAAACTTTCCCACCCATTCCTCCCCACAGCCTTCTATGCCCTTTGAAAAAGCATTCCCAGAGATTCAGGCCCCTTCCTGAATCAAGTTCAGGGCTGCAGAGAGGAAGGGAGACTAGTAATTTTCTCTCCACAAACTTACAGGATCCAAGCCAGCAGCTGTTCATGGTAATGTTATGAAACGGCTAGGGAACTGAAGTGCAGGCAAAAAAAAAAGTGTAGGAAACTAATTTGTCACAAAATTCTGAAAAATCTACCTTGTTACTGTTCTAAGTATTCTAGAATTAAATAATTGATGGGTTCATACACTGAAATAAACTATGATTTGTTATCTAAGCCAAAATTGTCTGGATTCAGGAGCATGTTAGCAGTATAGAATGTATACTGTTAAGTGTTATTTTTTAAAATTTAACTCTGGAGACTTTAATATCAGGTGCTTTAACCCTTACTAGCCTTCTTATTCTAACTAAAATGATATCTAAAATACTTAATAGAATAGTGACTCCTATTCTTATTTTTGAAATGCTATTAATGAAAACTCTTTAGGTTTCTCCTCTTTTTCCATTTGCCCGAAGAAGTTACAAATTCTTTGCAAACTTCACTGCAGCTGATACCAACTTGGAATATACCCAACTTAACAGGATTACTTATGAAAATAGTATTTGTAAAAGCCTATAATTGATATCAATTGATACGTTGAGTATTCTTTATGTTAGTATAGCTAATAAAATGTGTATTTTAAACAATTAAAAATACCCTAAGCATATGTTTGTATTTTTATAGAGATGAAGGATTAGTTTGATCTATCATAATACATAATATAATGGACCAGGTATAATCAAGACCAACATTTCAATACTTCACTTAAGACAGCTTTACCTTACGCTTACCTGGAACTGCTGCCAATAAGCAGAGCGGTCACATGACATTTCACTTAATGGCCATGTTGCTTAATGACAGAGTTGCCAGATCCAGTCAGGGTTGTTAGGTGAGTGAAGACTACCTGTACTGAGACTACACTTATCTTCAGTTCCACAGACCACAATTCTGGTTTATCTTCAAACATTTCATAGCTCATAAGAATACAAAAGAGACATCTTGGAGTTTGATTCATTTTTTTTAATAATAAATTGTGCCAGCAGAAGCTTTCAAAAGGCCAATGATAAATAAATAACAGTTAAACTGAGTTCCTGAGGAAGAACCTACCACATAAAAGGATGACAGATAGATGTAAATATAAAAATGGCATTATATAAAAAGTAGTAATACTGAATCTTTCATAAACCACCACAACACAAGCACTGCATATCTCAGAACACTCCTTTCATACAAATGTAAACAAATACACAATCATTTTGCTTAGTTTACTCTGATGGATTTAAAGATGTTGTTTTAGATAGTATCTAGACAATGGGTAGGATATGATAGATTAAAATATTAAGAAATAACATATGGAATAACATAGGAAAAACTGAACTGTTAGATTTAAAAACATAAAATAAGCAAACACACAGTGGAATATTGCCCTCAAGTGTTATTGCAATCAGTCATTTAAAATAGGACTGTTAGACTAATCTGAATTAAAGATTTGAAAGAAAAATCTATTTAGGTATATATAGAATATAAATGAAGATATTTATGGCTTAATTATCTTTAGTATTCCATTATCACTCTGAATATTCATGTTAACATAGCTAATAAAATGTGTATTTTAAACAATTTTTAAAATATCTTAAACATATGTCTGTATTTTGATAGAGATGAAGGATTAGTTTGATCTATCATAATACATAACAATATAATGGACCAGGTATAATCAAGACCAATATTTCGATACTTCACTTAAGACAACTATGGCTGCCACCTAAATAGATTCTGTTCTGTATATACTTGTTTAAGATAAAACTACTTAAACAGCTCTTAATCATTCACAGTTCCAAGCAGCCTTGGAAGTATCAGCATTGTTGCCTTCATGTAGTGTAGATGAATCATTATGTGATTGTACCATCTCTGATTTTCTTTATATGGATGAGATAGTGCATACCTGAAGATTTTAACAAAATAAAACTACATGCTTTTATCATGTATGTGGTTTCAAGATCTTGAAATCATCACAGATAAACAAAAAAACATGCCCCAAATGTGTTAATATTCATATGGTCTCAGAGATGCTTAAATCAGATGCTGGAACTTATTAAAACCCAACATTCTTCACTATAGATTATGCTAGGGAACTGATGGCATGGGAATTATAGTCCAGCAACCTCTGAAGGAAAAAAGTTCTTTACCCTTTCCTAAATCACTAAGGGAAGCTACACACTTTCATTTTCCACCGTAAAATGTAATCACAATAATGAATAATTGCAACTTAAGGAGGACTACAACCTGTTGATGAAGTATATGCCTTGTACATAAGAGTCCCATTTTCAATCTCCAGCATATCCAATAAGAGTCTCAGACAATAGGGCTTGGAAAACTTCTGTTTTAAAGAAACAGGTTGCTAGATTACCCTTCATTGCCTGGAGACAGTACACTATACCTAATCATCTGAATCAATAAATCAACTTTATATGTCCAATACATCCCAGAAATTCATTGTCACTTAGCATTATAGCTTAGAAGAGTCCTATAAATTTTAAAAAGAATATAAGGCTCCTGATTCAATTTTAAGGCACAGAGAATTGAAGATTCTCATTATATATTTCTGCATATAGATACTAAAAGATAATAATCATGAATACTATATGGCAACTTACAAACACACTGAATACTGTGCATTGTGTTAGGTAGGTGGGCCATAGATTTTGATCACAAAGTGATCTTGAAAGCTATGTTTTGATATTTGTCCTTTTATAGGCGGCTAAGTATCTTATGAAATTAGACAACTGATTAAACCAAACTTTCCTTCCCCCTATACACACCATCAATCCCTACGTGAATTAGACTTTTGCTATTTGTCTTAGAGAACATATAATAGATAGCACACAATCATAATAGAAAAACCATCCACACAATACTTTATCAGCACACCTATTGAAGGTCTAAAGTTAAAGATCTTCAGTAAAAATAGATGCACAGGACCTGCCTGTGAATGGCAAGAGAAAGGTCATTTCAAACAGAAAAACAAAATAACACAAGCCATGCAGCACTCTCCGCACACCAATCATTGATATCACATCCTGACTGCCACTTGCTCAGACTACGATTATACTAAATTCCAACATATTTTTCAAAAGGGAAATAAAGCAGCTTCAACAATTGTGTCAGAATTTTGAAATGTGGAAAAATACACATAAAAGATTAGGCTCTGAATACAAAAATGGCACTGGTAAATTTAGGACATTAGACACAATACATTTTTTCCTCTTACTAAATATTATTGCACAGACACTTTTAATAATATGTTCTTCAATCTTATGTATTTTCCTAAAATGTGACATAAGTGCGATGGATCCAATTCTTAACAAATGAGAAAAGAAGATCAGCAGCATGATTTGTCGAAGTTAATTCCTATAATTTAGTAGGAAAAAAAACCCTGCTATAAACAAAAGTAAGTGCTCTTTTGCTCACTTAAAATAAAAAATAGCACAATGCCGTAGAAGCATGTAAATGCAACAGCAGATAAGAAAAGGTTAGTTAAGAATGTAACACACCAGGCCTTAGAAACTAGACTGAAAATCTGGATTTCAAGTGCACTCATCAACAAAGCTATTTACAGTTCTATATGGCCTAAAATCTGGAACAGCTAGCATTTAGAACCTTCTTTTCAAGTCTTTCTTTCCCCAGACTTGCACGATCCTGAACTGGAACAGATCCCAACTAACAACTATATAAGGAAGACCCTAAATTTATGAATAAAGTTTTTTTTAGGATTCTATACAGTCATTTACACATATACAGGTTGACAAGCTCCATTCTGATCCAGCCCATCTTTGTTTTCTATATCAGGATTCTTAGACTGGCTTATATCTAGCCCAGAAGGCTTTGGATATCTGAATGGGTAACCATTGTCATCAAAAAACCTTCGGAAAGTGAACTCATAGAAGGCATGTTCTGTATGTTTTCCATTAGATGAGGCCTGAGGGTCCCATGCCCTCGCACTGTCTTCACTGGTGTCATCCCAAGGCCCATCTTCCTCAACTGGATCAAAATTGGAAGTGTCCATTGGATGGCTTATCTTTGGGACATAAGGAGCTGGCTGTCTGCGGATGTCAGTGGAGAAGTCTATGGAGTCAAAGAAAGTGTGAGCCTTGATATCATCTGCTCCATTTCTTCCAAGCCTCTCTTCAGCAGAGCAACAGAGTTTTGCGATAAGATCGCTAGCTTCAGGGCTGAGCTTGATCTGAGAGGGAATGTGCAGAGTATTCTCCCAGTTTATCACCTAAAAAAACAGAAATATATAGTTAGTGTTGAATATCAATCTGCATGAAGTGCAAAACATCCACATGCAAAATAACACTGTCACGCAACACAGCTGTATAACTGTACTCAATGATAATTCTGCCTTTTGCTTTATTTTGTATGTATCATTTCACTTACAAAGAGAGCAAATTAAATAGGCAAGCAGATCACGGCAAAAAGAATCTTATTCCATAAAGGGATTCTGGGAAGCAATTTAATTGCATATTTAGCACAGTCCCCAGCTGACCAATTTCTTTTATCATAATCATGTTGAAGTCTTGTAGTCTCTGAACCAAGAAGAATAGTAAATATTTAGTAAACTATAACTACCACTGTTGCAAAGTGACCCATCTCACTGCTGAATACACCCTACTAAATGATCAGAAGGAACTAAAAGGATTTATATAATTAATGCACAGATAATTCTAATCCCCACACAACCAAAAAATCCTTGAATTGCTTTACATTCTACATAAAGAGACCACTTGATATGCCTATCTAAACAAATTATATTTAACCAGTGGAACAACCTGCCTCCAGAGGTGGTGAATGCTCCAACACTGGAGGTTTTTAAGACACTGGACAGCCATTTGCCTGAAATGGTATAAGGTTTCCTGCCTGAGCAGGGGGTTGGACTAGATGACCTCCAAGGTCCCTTCCAAATAATAATAATAATAATAATAATAATAATAATAATAATAATTAATTATTATTATTGTTGTTGTTGTTGTTGTTGTTGTTGTTGTTGTTATTATTATTATTATTATTATTATTATTATTATTATTATTATTATTATTATTACCCAACAAATAAGATGATCCAGTTCTAGAGGGACAAAGACGGGGATGTAATATAGTGGTTTAGCACCATGTCTATGTATTATATATACAATGTAAAAATCAAGAGTTTGATTGCCAATATAAAAAAGGTAAAGTTTCTCCCGCACATGCGTGCTAGTCGTTTCCGACTCTAGGGGCCGGTGCTCATCTCCGTTTCAAAGCCGAAGAGCCAGCGTAACTCACATATGAAGCTATTTTAATTAAATATTCAATAACAGTAAATCCTATTTAGAGTTAACAGGTATATGTGTTTGTGTGAAAAAATAACAGTTTTAACTTTGTCCCTGGACAGCACAATTATCTAACAATCAATAGGAAAGAATATATGTAGGTCAGAGTTAAACTGTGGAGTCCTTGGTGCGTGTCCTACAGTAATGACATGGTCTATTGGTCTACCAGTTGTTTCTGAGATGATTTTAATGTATGGTAGTGTTATCCTTTGCAAGCGAGTACACACATTAAATATAAATAAATGTAACAATCAGTGAATATACCTTTAACTGAGTTTCAGTAGGAGTAGATGCCAAAAATGGAGGCTGCCCCACTAACATCTCAAAGAGAATTACACCAACACTCCACCAATCACAAAGCTGAGTATATCCTGAAAGGTAAGCAGAAAAAATATATAGTATTAGTTTCCATTGTTTCGTGCTAGGTTTAAGGATCATGATCATCACCATCACCCCCACCCCCATAATGCAGGGGTCCCCAATCCCCGGGCCACAGCCTACTAATGGACCATGAGCCATTTGGAACTGGGCCACAGAAGTGGTGAGTGAATACGTATATATCCCCACATGCGGAAGCAGTGGGCGAGCATGTGTGGCCACACTCCATTTGCACAAGTGGTGTGTGTGTGTCCCCACTGCTCACACAAATGGAGCTGTGCTTACATACACATCTGTTGGCTGCTTGTGCGGAACCATCCCTTCCCATCCCGGCTGTCTGCAAAGCTAGAAAGGTTGGGGAACTCTGCAATAATGTATATCCCATTATATGCAGGTTTCTTAAAGCTTTTAATCTAAAAACTGAAATAACTGAAATGGTTCATTTAGAATCCACTAAGGAAAGCAAAATGTGCATTCAAGAATATTCAGCTTATTTTATTCACTAAACTTGTAAAGCTAAGAGAACATGCAAAGTATTGCATTCTTCATAAAATTTCATCTATCCTGAATGTTAAGTCATCTGTTTCAACTAATATTTGTTATAAAAATAGTTCTGCCCAAGTCTGTTTTATATATCAGGGACATGGAAATTGTCTGTATCTGAAAGTCAGTTATGGATTTTCTGTAGTTTTATGCTTATTATAATAAAAGCCGAACATCTTAAGACTTTATCTAGACATAGACAGCATATTCATATTTTCACAAGGTAAATAACAGTAATACACACACACACACACACACACAAAGATAAAAATCATCTACCTTTACGGAGAAGAACCTCCGGCGCAATATAGTTGGGCGTGCCAACTAAGGAATGGGCTAAGCATCTCTGATGTTGCTTTTTAGCTCTCTGCTCCAAGGTCTTTAACCTGTCTCCACACCTACAATTAGACACATCATCCCAGAGATCACTTGGCTCCATGCTATCCTGCCTGATGTGACTCCCTTTCAAAAGAAGAAAAACCAAACCAAAAAAAGAAGATTATATAATCAAAGATACATACAAACATTCCCAAGCTAGAAAACAAAAGCTGACCTTATTCAAAGTGAATTGCAATACAATATTCTATATATATGAAGAATATAATTCATTTTTATTGCAATTTATTTTAACATTTTTCTGTGGCTAATTTATTAAAAAGAGTGTTCCACAAATGTTAGGAACTGTAAGAAATCTCAGCTTTTCAGCCTTTTATTGAAAATAAGCTCTGGGACATCAAGTATGTCCAGAAAGAGTTACTTATGTTAAAGGCAAAGTACACCTACGGTTTGAACTTACGGTTGAAATTTAGCAACAATTTTAGTGATTGCTGCTGCTATTTGTATGGCAGTTATATAATAGTATATTTTATGTAATTTTATACTGCATTTTTAAAAAGTGTTATTAATAATTATAAGTCTATATATTTTATTGCTGAGTTTTGTGGCTCAAAGGCCTGAGTCATTTTGCAGAGGGAAATAGATGGCATCTAATTTTAATAAATAAATAAAGATTTGATTTGAACACCTTGCTTCTCTTATTTCTATTCAGAATACTGCTTCTAAAATAAAAAAGGTAAATATCTAGCACCTTAGTTGCCTTGTTCCTTAATCAGTATTCAGGTAGTCAATTTACGACCCCAATTGAGCCAAAATGTTCATTGCTAAGCAAGACAGTTGTTGAGTAAATTTTGCCCCATTTTACAACCTTTCTTGCCACAGTTGTTAAGCGTATCACTGCAGTTGTTAAATTGGTAACATGGTTTTTAAGTGAATCTGGCTTTCCCGTTGACTGTGCTTGTCAGAAGGTCGCAAAAAGTGATCCCATGATCTCAGCACACTGCAACCCTCATGAATACATGCCAGTTGCCAAGCATACAAATTCTGATCTCGTGACAAACAGGCATAAGTGTAAACAATGGTCATAAGTCACTTTTTCCAGTGCTGTTGTAACTTCAAATGGTCACTAAATGAATGGTTATAAGTTGAGGACTATCCATACTGATTTTGTGTCTATTCCTAGCCCAACATAAATGTTTTATTCTTGTCTTTAAATTCCTGCTTTGTCTGCCTTCCACCCTCATTTTCCTCTACTCTTCAATCTTAGTAAAACCTTGCCAAAAGCTCCCTGCTTCGTCAAGGTATTTTCCTTGCTATCTCTACTTCTAATTGCTTCCCAAAACACCACAAGGTATTGTCTTTCTTATGTCTTTTGAGATCTTTTATGTGGTTCTTTTTAAAATATTGATAGAATATTTTCAGTGTTTTGCAAACCAGTCAAAGAATTTACTTAACAAGTGAGATATACATTCTTACAATAAATAAACCCTAATTTCTACTGCATTTCTGAATATTCTTCAGGAATGTTTTTTCTAAACACTGTGTCACATATTCTTTGACTTCAGCCTTCCAAGGAAGATGTTAAATTAAAGAGAGTCACTACGTTGCACCTCAGCCTATCCAAGGATCAATAAAAAAGACATAATACTTCTACTATAAAACCCTGCACCCAATCCCTCGTCTTTTTCGTGCAAAACAATTAGACTGTAAATTTGCAAAACAGAAATATGGCTCTTATACTCTACAAAGTTACATTTTAGTAACCAAAATGTCAAAGCCTAGCATTATTAGTTATACCTTTTTAAAATCATATAAGCACCCTACCTTTCTGATAGTATTTTGAGTTATGTGTCCACCTGAATCCAGTGCAGAGGCCAAAGTCAGTCAGTTTGATGTGTCCATCAAGATCAATCAGGATATTATCAGGTTTGATGTCCCTGTGGATAAATCCCATTTTGTGGACACTTTCTATGGCTAAAGTTAGTTCAGCAATGTAAAACCGAGCTAGTTTTTCTGGGAAGACTTCCATTCGGATCAACAGGCTCATCATGTCTCCTCCTGGGATGTAGTCCATCACAAAGTACAGGCTGTCCTTATCTTGGAAGGAGTAGTAGAGCTTGACCACCCATTCATTGTCTGCTTCTGCAAGAATATCCCTTTCTGCTTTGACATGAGCCACTTGGTTACGGTTAAGCACGTCTTTCTTCCTCAATGTTTTCATAGCATACAGAGCATGAGTATCCACTTTGCAAGCAAGGCAGACTTCACCAAAAGCACCAATGCCCAGTGTCTTGATTTTTACAAACATTGATTTATCCATTTTAGCTCTTTTAAGCCTGTTATAGTTTGATTCTTTTTGGTAGAGAATTTTCCTCATCTGCTCTTGCTCTACTTCACAAAGACCAGCCTTAATCAAAATCAGAAGATGGAGAAGGGGGGGGGAGAAGCAAATTAATCAGTACCATTGCAACAATTATTAGAAACCTACACAAGTATGTTAGTTGTGTTATAATTCTAAATTACAGCCAATCGTCTTTTTGTCCCATTCTCAGGTTCTAAGATAGTTTTTCCCTAATTTGGAGGACATCAGGTTGGGAATGGAGGCTCTAAATATTTAAATACAGCACAGATAGATTATGTTTACTGCCTTTTTCTGTTTGACTACAGATAATCAAACTTTTTAAAAGTAGACAAAGGCTTCCTCTGCATCTGCCTACACAGCTCAAAGTCTGCAGAAAAAGTCCTCCACATGGATAACATTAGATAGTGGGTCCTGTCCCCTAAGGAGATGCACCTGGTGGGAAGAAGAACCTTGTCTGTGGAGGCTCCCTCGCTCTGGAACATCATTACCCCAGAGATTAGACTGGCCCCCACTCTAACACTCTTCCGGAAGGAGCTGAAGACCTGGTTCTGCCAGCGGGCCTGGGGAATTCAGAGTGGGATAGAACCCATTAAATGGCTAGTTTGAATGTGTGTTGTCGCTGGGGTAGAGGGGTGGGGGGTGTTATTATTTTATTATTTTTCTTCTTGTTATTTTTCTTCTTTTTATAGGGTGTTTTTATATCTGTGTAAGCCACCTTGAGTTGCCATGTGCAAGTAGGCAGCAATATAAATTTTCTAAATAAATAAAAATAAATGTCAAGGGAGGAGTATATTTAGCACAATAAGTTTTTCCCAATGTGTTCAGAGTCATATTCATTTCATGACACTGTTGACAGACATAAAAAAATGGTTGGATTAAATATATATAATTTTGAGAATTGTGTGAAAGCCCTAATAAGCAGGCATATACATAGAATGAAGGCTACTGCTAAGCTTGTAAGCCGCCCTGAGTCTTTGGAGAAGGGCGGGATATAAATGGAATTAAAATAAATAAATAAATAAATATACATAAGAGAACCAGTTTGGCGTAGTGGTTAGAGCATCAGGCTAGAAACCAGGAGACTGTGAGTTCTGGTTCCGCCTTGGGCACAAAGCCGGCTGCGTGACCTTGGTCTAGTCACACTTTAGAAACAGACAATGGCAAACCAGTTCCACAATCCTGCCAGGAAAATGGCACGGACCTGCCCAGGCTGTCAGCAGAGTAGCACTTAACCATGGCTGGAGGAAAACATTGGATCTAGTATGTATTCACACGTTAAAAGGAAAAAATGATGTCTTTTTGGTTTTAGATGAAATGATGCTGTACGTAGAAAAGAGAAAGATCTACAAACTTACTTTGCTTTAGATACAGCACTGTTTTATGTGATTTATGTGTACCTGGAAGGTCCTAACATAACAAGTTTTACAAAATCAAATACAGATGCCCATAAAAATAAATCACCTTGGCCATTTCCTGCTCTAGCTGCAGCCGACGATTCATTTTCTGCTGATAGGTCTTTATAACATTTTCCACATGCTGCTCCATGTAGAATTTAAAGGCAAACGGCGAGTAGCTCTTGATTCGGGACTCTCTCTTCTCTTCATCTTTGCCATTCTTCCGCAGTGGCACTGGGGAGGTCTGTATTTGCTTTTTATCCTTGCCCACTTTTTCTGCTTTAGCTGTTTTGGCTTTTTCATTTCTTTCTCCGTTTTCCTCAGTTTTGTTGCTTGATGAGCTTGGAACTCTCCGAATGGTTTGTTCCATTCCTGGACGTAAAGAGTTAATATCAAACTGTTCTGAACTATTGGGTAGCAGCAAATGTTTGGGATATGGTGGTGGAGGACACCTGAGTTCCTGACTGTTATAATCAACATCTAACTGATAGGCATTTGCTCCTCCAACAGGAAGGGGGTGTGGCTCCATCATTCCTAAGCTCTCTAACGCTGAGGACTGTGCAGGTAACCACGCAGGATGTGCAGGGCCTACAGCTGTCTGAGGTTCAGGCCTCATCACTCTTGTGCTCTTCACTGGTTGGAGAATATGAGTAGCTGTGACAGCCGTAATGGTATTTGGAGAAGGAATGGAGGCCTCAGTTTTGCCTGAAGCAGTTTGCCTCATAGGTACGGGCATTTGTGGCTGGTGGTTATTAAAAGAATTGGTTCTACTGGGGACACAGGCTTCTGGCCTGAAAGGTACATGTTGCCGTGGAGATGCTTCCAATGCTTGGCTTTGTAGTGAATCACGACGGGAGGAAGAGGAGGAAGAGGAGGAAGAGGTTGCTTGCCACTGCTGAATCTGAGAGTTATTCAGATCATACAGGTCCATATTCAGGCTATTTCTAGATGGGGTTAAAAGACCCTGGGGTGGGCTGTCTGAAAATTCATTACTAAATGGAGCACCTCTAGTGATTACATGAATTGGATGAGAACTTGGGATTGGCTGTTTGTGATGGGAATGTGGCATATACAGACCAGCTGGTGCCTGCTGGAACCCATGGCCAGAATTGTTAGGTGCAACAGCTGCTTTGTTAGGAAGACTTGGATACACTCCTTCTTGCTGCATTTTATTTTGAAAAGAATGGCTTCGCTGAATTCCATATCCAAGACCCTCACTCTGCACCATCACAGGCTGTCTGCCATAATGTGGACTATTTGAGCCATGGCTACCCTGCAACTGCAAAGCTTGGTTACTATGACCAGCCACTGGATAGTTGATGACTGAGGAATCCATGTTAGTAGGGTAGGCTTTCTGCTGAAGACTGCCAGGAGTGTTGTGGGAGCTTAAGCATGGTGGCCTTTGTACAGGAGCATTCAAGGTTGCAGACTGAGAAGCAGAAAGTAAGTAGTCCATATATGGCCTGGGAACATCACTGAGCACATTAGCAGATTCAGCACCAAAGCCAGTGCCTTCATAGGCTGGGTTGGTTATCTGGTGATAAGGTGAAAAAGATTCAGTGGATCCTTCAAAACTTGGCCTTCGGCTTACACTGCTTGGCATTATACTTTTTCCTGTGGAGAATAATACAATGGATGGATTAACATCAGAAAGATAGGTATATGAATGCTGTTCTTTCTTTCAAACATACTGGGGAGTGGGGAGGAAGGGGGGAGGAAGGGAGGGAGAGAGGGAGAGAGAGACGGAGGAAAAGAGTGTTGTGTAACCATGCCAGATTTACAACAGTTATTCACTGTGTCTACTGTTTAAGCACTGGTTCCCAGTCAAGTTTACTTTTCATTGTGCATGAAATCAATTTTGGAGAAAGTAAAATGTTCCTGAAGTTTCTTTATAAGCACATTTGTATTGCTGCACATTGAAAAAAAATGGGGAAAGAAAAATAGTGAAGTCCATCGGCTATGTTATTCTTTTTCTTTTTGCACTGAAAACAGCATAGAATTCTTATATCTAGTTTTTCCTTGTAAGTTCTATCTCAAATCTTTTAACACTAGATGCAATGGAGTTTCTGCAAGAATTCCACTCAGTTACATGAGAGACTATCATATGATCCTGTTATGTAGCGGGTTCTTCACGCAGGAAAGGAGACAAGGCAAGTGAGTTCAACAAAGCTCATGGTTTATTGCTTGCAGGATCTGAACTGATAATTGGGCTGCAACTAGCAGCAATTTATAGCCTAGCCCCTAGGTGGCAGCCAATAGGTTTAAAGCAAGCATTGCCGCCTAGGGACAGCCAATAGCAGCACTGGAGACCTGGAGTCTGGGTTGCTGGAGAGCCGTTAGCTGCTCCAGCTAACCACGTGGTATTACAATTGAGCCCAATACATAACAGATCCAGTCATGGAACTTTATGTAGAGATTTCCATAGGACCACAATCTCTCTTCCTCCTCTCCTATTCTGTGGAGCTACATTTAACACAGTTAGAAGTGCTGAAATCTTAATCTTGTGTACACACAGAGGGATATCCACTTGAAATAGTTGAGAAACACATGTAGAAGACTAAACAAAGTTGCTTACCTGAAGAAGTCTGTTTAATTACACGGACTATTTGTTCATTTCTAGGGTCTAAGTATCCCATCTTGCTAATATATTCCAAAGCTGCTTCAATGCTTCTACTCCCAGTCTGTTTGAGAGCTCTGATAGCCATCTCCTAGAGAAAATTAAACACATGCACAAGAGATCTGTAAATTATCTGACAGTATTTAATATAAGTAAGATGAAATGATGTATTTTATTGATGCATTATATCTGAATATATCATGCCTTTAAACTAGTAAAAACATTTAAAAGCAAGTAACATTTATTTATTGTATCCTGCCTTTCTTCCAGCAGCTCAAAACCATAGAGATTGTCCTCCTTCGGATTTTCCAACAACTATTTTATGAGGCAAGTTGGGCTTAGAGTAGTCCAAAGTCCCCCAATGAACTTCTGTGGTTGAGAGAACACCCAACCTTGGGTCTCCCTGGTCTTAATCCAGCATCTGAACCACTACACTCACAAAAAAGTTTATCTTAAAAGAGGCATTCCTTCCTGCACCATCTTTTTATAAACATTGGTAGCAGAAGTAATTCCCATTCCATTTTAAAAAACAACCACTGTTGTCTGGTTGTTGTAAGGTTTTTGTTCAGTTTCAAGCTTCAAAATGTACAACCCAATTAACTGACTATTTAACTAAAAGGTAAATCAATGAGATATTTTGAAATGTCTGGAAACTCACATATTTTATCACTTAGGTGTAGAACAAAGCTTCCTAGAACTAGCTGGCTGAGAATGCTCACCACATTATGAAGCCTAGCAACTCAAGACACAAACTCAAATGAACTATGTTTTGGCATGTAGCTAGAATGCTCCAAATAGTTTAAAAAAATATTCAGTTCTGCAATAACACCCTCCAGCAGCTCTTCTTACAATATGCCACCGATAGCATGCTTCTGAGACTTCAAATTCTTTTATATTGTTTATATGTTATATCTTTATATTCTTTTAAAATAGAGAACAAAATAGATGGGGGAGTACAGGGTGGCCAAAAGAACAGCGATCGGGAGAGACAGGTGGGAGGGGGAGTTGAAATGCACGCTGTTGTCATAAATGCAAGTAGGTTGCCAAGTGCCCAAATTATGATCACATGACCATGGGGCGTTGCAGCGGCCATAACGTCAGGGACCAATTGTAACTGCCAGTCATTCACTGCCGTCGTAACTTCGAATACTGGCTGAAGGAATGGTTATTAAGCAGGGACTACAGTACCCCCCCCCACTTGGAGAAAATAAATATCGTTTAATAGCCAGCAGTTATTTCCATGCACTCTTTACTTACACACTATTTAATCAAGGCTGGAATAGCAGTGAAGAGCTTCCCCTGTTTTAGCCTCTGTGTTGGCTTACTTCCCCACTCACATTGGCAGAGGATAGGACTCCAGTTGTTTTATAAGACTGCCCAGCAACATTTTTCATTGAGAGGGGAAAAAAGGAGCTGGTTGCCAGAGTATATTTATAATCATAAGTAAAGATTATGAAAGAAGTTATGGAAAGATTCCTCCTCTTCTCAAAAACAGACAAGAATCCTTTCCAACTTGGTATGTCTGAAGAAAACAACAGGCAGTTCAAGATGTGGACAGAAGAAAACTACTAAGAGTCCCATACTTAATACAAATATAAACAATGTGCTTTCCCATTCACAAGAAGGACGGGTGATAGATGCCGGAAGGAGATCCAGAGTTCTTCAAGAGAGAGGCAGAAGAAAGGGCTTCTTCAAAAGAAATGAGAATTAGCCTTTTAAGGAAAGTTCATTGTGATTATTCATGCTGTTAAGTCTCTTGCCCATTGGAAGCTCAAGGAAGACAATATTATTTCCCGGAACACATAGTAATTTCTATTTCTGAGCAATTTATTAAGGTTTTATAGTAGTATATACTCAGGGGCCCTGCTTCTGCAGGATATATCCATGATTACATTTTAAAAATTATACCTGTTACATACATTAAGGCAATAAAAAGACAAATATGGAAAAATACTGTACAAAAACACATATGGGAAAAATTGGATCAACTTCATTACAATAGACCTCCATTGAGCACAAGGTAGTGGCTGAAGGGATGTATTTAGCTAATTGGGTATGGGCCAGCAGCTATTCAGTTCTATAAATACTCTGCCAGTCCTAGGAGACACAATTCTGAGTAGGTAAATGAAACTGAACCTTTACATGGAGTTTTAAAAGAAAAACCCGAGGGTGAGGCTATGAAATTAGAGGAGCATTGATGGAGCACAGTTCTCAGGACATGAGGGGGAGACTAAGAGAGCACATGCCTCCATCTAAGTGATAAGTTATAATAAGAGGTTAGGCAGACAGGTGATTATAGCAATGGTGCATGGAAGGAAGATAGCTAGCAGAGATATGGACCTATCCCTTAGTGCAGAGAACACTTTGCAAATAATCTGAATGAACTGCTTCAAACTTCATGCGAACACACCTAGTTCTCATTAAAGTAGCCATTTTTTCATGCTTCTACGCAAGGTTGCAAAAAATATATATGGCTCCTTTAATGAATCAACACATTAAATAAAGCAATTGCCTCATTTTCACAGGTCAGCTAGAAAAAGATGAGGCTATATAGCAGAAGATGGTTGCACTTGTATGGAAACTTGAATACTTTTTTGACCTTGTATAAGCAAGCTTAGACTTTTTATCTAGAATAGAGTTGGATAGTGTTTTCTGAATTGATTTCTTTCTTAGGAAAACTGATATGGAGAAATGGAAATATTCAGAGACTGAGGGTAAGGCCTGCAGGGATCAGACAATGTTCATTTCATTAACAGAGTAACAATTCCTTTGCTTTTATGGAGGTTTTTGGGTTTTTTTGTATGAAAACTATCATTCCAAAAGGGGAAAAAATATTAGAAGCTCTCCATTCCTTGGTGATGAACAGACACTCTCTTTTGTCAAGGATATGGCTTCTGAGATTTCATAGCAATTTGACAGAGAAAAGTTTTGTAAAAGTCATGCTGTAGGATGAAGCAAAACTACATATTTCACTTCAGCGTGGTAAATAGTTCTGCAGCTGATTCAGCAGTCATGATGCACATTGGTGTAAATAATGTTGGAACCATGTAATTGTGATTTTTTTTTTTTAGAAAGTGAGATTCTGGAAGCCGAGTACAGGTTTCTAAATAGGAAGTTGAGAGGGCTAAGCTAAATTTAACTGAAATGTTACATAGCTCATATGCAGAATCAGCTACTCCGACAAACCTGAGGAGTGTGAAGGAATGCATGGGCAGAATCAAATCTGATTCTGTGGAACAGTGGAACTAAGACTGTGTTTAGAAAGAAGGTAACAATTTAAAACAGGTCCCAGCCCCAGCCCTAGCCAGGAAAATGAAATGAGCTGGAGAACATCAATCATCTCTGCAGAATTCAGGTAATATATTTGATTATTAAAAAGTAGGACATAAGCACACTGTAAAGGACGGAAATCAAAGAAGCTGAGTGCTCACAGAAGACAACACATATCTCAGATATTTGCATAAAGGCATCCTATCTAAATGTTCAGAAGTGAATGCTAAAAGTCTTTGAGTTAAAATTGTGTGTGTTTGTGTGTATTGGGGAAAACTGGGGTACTTGGGAGACCAGAGCCATAGTGCTAAAAAGAAACTTAGTGGCACAGAGACGAATAGGGGCATATAGTCATCTCAGCATAAAAGTCTATGGTAAATGCTGTCACTTTGCACTTCAGAAAGAAGATACAATGTCATATAAACTAGAAATTACAGAAGGGCAGATTCCTATATAAGAGCAATATAACTAAGATATGTCCCCAAAGTAATTTAGTAGTCAGCATATATTATCCTAGTGCAAATATCCATATCTGAACTGATAATTTAACAAGAGAAATCTGAGGAAAGATTGTGCTGACAAGATATGTTTTAAATTGAACTGGCAAATGAAAAGCAAATAATTCCTCTGGTTCAGATAGAAGTCATCCAAGAGATTTTAAAGTACTAAAACATAAACATGCCGATCCCTTAGCAAATATATGTGACATGACCTTCAGAACAGCACCGGGCAGTGGTTCATTTTTATACAGGAACCAAGAAAGATCCAGGAAACATCTGTTCTGGGTAAATTGGTGCTAAGTGTTATTAGAGTTAAAATGATCAGGTTTATAGGAAGACAAAGCTTGTTAAGGAATCATCAACATGGTTGTCTCTCTGACCTTTTTGAATTTTCTGAGGGTGTCAACAAGCATGTGAATGAGATAATCTGGTAGACAATGGCTGCCTGAACTCATAAAAAGGCTTTTTGGAAAGGTTTCTAAGAAAATACAGCAAACACGTAAGAGGAGATCTCCCCTTAACTCAGTAATTAACTAAAGAACAGAAAATAGGAATAATCAATCAATAATTTATATTGATTGCTTATTCCTCATAAGGGAAAAAAACAGACCCAGGAAACTACAGACCAATCAGTTTAACATCAATACCTGGGTCCTGGGAAGATCCTAGAAAAGATAATCAAAAAACAGATCTGCGAACAACTAGAAGCAAACAAATTTATAACTAGTAGCCAGCACAAGTTTGTTAAAAATAGATCTTGCCAAACCAATCTTATTTCATTCTTCAATAAAATGACTAAACTAGTAGATCAGCGAAATGCTGTAGATGTAGTATACTTAGATTTCAGTAAGGCATTTGATAAAGTGGACGACAACCTACTCCTTGGTAAGCTAGAAAAAGGTGAAATAGACAACATCACCACCAGATGGATCTGGAGCTGGCTGGCAAACCGTACTCAACGAGTAGTCCTCAATGGCATCACATCCACATGGAGAGAAGTAAGCAGTGGGGTACCACAAGGTTCTGTCTTAGGCCTAGTACTCTTCAATATCTTCATAAATGACTTAGATGAGGGGATTGAAGTGGAACTCATCAAATTTGCAGATGACACCAAACCAACAGGAGTAACCAACACTGCAGAAGACAAACTCAGGATCCAAATAGATCTTGACAAACTTGAACAATGGGCCCTATCCAACAAAATAAGTTTCAGTGTGGAGAAAAGCAAAGTTTTACATTTAGGTAGGAAAGTTTTACATTTAGATACGTACAAGTACAGATTGGGCAAGACCTGGCTCAAAAACAGTAACTGTGAGAGGGACCTTGGAGTCCTAGTGGATGATCACTTGACTATGAGACAGCAGTGTGCACCAGCAACCAAAAAAGCTAATACAATCCTGGGTTGTATAAACAGAGGCATAGAATCAAGATCACACGAAGTATTAGTACCGATTTATAAAACCCTAGTAAGACCACACCTGGAATACTGCAGCCAATTTTGGTCACCATATCACACAAAAAAGGTTGAGAGTCTGGAAAAAATTCAGAGAAGAGCAACTAAGATGATCAAAGGCCTGGAGACTAAAATATATGAAGAATGGCTGCAGGACGTTTGGCTAGTCTAAAGAAAAGAAGAAATTGGGGTGACATGATAGCAGTATTCCAGTATTTGAGGGGGTGCCACAAAGAAGAGGGGGTCACATTATTCACCAAAGCACCACATGGAAGGACGGGAAACAATGGGTTGGAAGCTGATCAAAGAGAGAAGCAACCTGGAATTAAGGAGAAACTTCCTGACAGTGAGGACAATTAACCAGTGGAACAGCTTACCTCCAGAAATTGTGGATGCTCCATTACTGGAGATTTTTAAGAAGAGACTAGAGTCTCTAGACTAGGGGTGTCAAACTGCCGGCCTGCGGGCTAGACACGTCATGACGAAACCGCGCCCACCCCATTGCCGGCAATGGGGAAAAAGCTTGGAGACGTCACGTGACGTCACGAGTTTGACATGCCTGCTCTAGACAGTCACTTGTCCAAGATGGTATAGGTCCATGGTGGCGAACCTATGGCACGCATGCCACAGGTGGCACACAGAGCCCTTTCTGTGGGCACGTGCACCATCGCCCCAGTTCAAGGCCTTCAGCTGGGTTTTATAAAACCTTTTCGCTTTAGGCCTCTGCCACCATGTGCAAAAAAAAAGGTTCAATCAATCAATCAATCAATTTCAACTTATCACGGGGGAAAAAAATCTCACAAAGTTGGAATTGATTGAACTTTTTAATCCCACCCAGTCTGCCATTACCACCACAGCCACGCCCACCCAATTGGCCACACCCGCCCAGTGGGCCACATCCACCCAGCACCCAACGATACAGAAGTGGGTTTTGGGTTGCAGTTTGGGCATTCAGTCTCTAAAAGGTTCGCCATCACTGGTATAGGTTCTTTTGCTTGAGCAGGGGGCTGGACTAGAAGACCTCCAAGGTCCCTTCCAGCTCTATTCTATTCTATATAGTAGAGAATTTAAACAGTGAGAGCTTTCCAGCATACATATTGCTGGAAAGCAGATTGATTTGTGCTTAGAGTGTAAGCCGCCCTGAGTCTTCGGAGAAGGGTGGGATATAAATGGGATTAAAATAAAAATAAAAAATAAAAATATTGGGGCCATGCTTTTTAACTTATTCTACAGTCATTAAGCTAGGATTAGCAAGGGAATTAGCTGATTTTGCTAGTGTTATACCAATTATTTAGGGAAATTCATACAAACAAATATGAAAACCCCAAAAGGAATTCTTTATACAAGCTGATGGAAATCTGAGTTGCACTTGGCAGTGATTGGTCTGAAAAGTACTGTTGGGCTTAATAAAATAAAAATTAGGGATCATTAGGAAATGAGATGAAAACTGGTAGTTTCAATAAGATGCCATGATTTAGATTAGTGATGCATTCATTCAGGGAATAGTGGTTTTTTTTGTAACTGTCCTTCAAAAACGATGAAACAAACAGTTAAATTGATCAAGGGGCCTACTGTACGAGGATCTTTCTTTGTTTAGCTTCAGAATTAATAAATTGGGAGGGGAGATGTGATAGTTCAGAAAGGAAGATTTTCTCTCTCACAGTACTGAAGTCTACGGTCATCCAATAAACCTGAAAGCTTGTCAAATTAGGAAATGTAAAAAGAAAACTCTTTGCAAAGGTCCAACCTAAAAATAAGTAATTACTATAAGAAGTAATGATGGATTTCAGTTGATTGTGGCTACATATTTTCTATATTCAGAGGCAGTTTATGTCTCATGGTATCATTTCCTGGGACAGAAGTTGGAGTGAGTTATTCAATCATATCCTGCATCTTTCTGGCCTCAATGGGAACTAATTGGTATACAGGTAGCCCTCGACTTACAACAGTTCATTTAGTGACCGTCTGAAGTTACAACAGCACTGGAAAAGGTGACTTATGACCATTGTATCATCCCCATGGTCATGTGATCAAAATTCAGACACTTAGCAACTGACTCGTATTTATGACGGTGGCCACGTCCCAGGGTCATGTGATCATCTTTTGCGACCTTCTGACAAGCAAAGTCATGTTACTAACTTAACAACTGCTTTGATTTACTTAACAACTGTGGCTAAGAAAGGTCATTAAATGAGGCAAAACTCAATGCTTAGCAGTGGAAATTTTTGGTTCGGTTGTGGTCGTAAGTCAAGGACTACCTGTATGAGATAAGCAAAATTCTTTCGTTATGCCATCCTTATCTTTTAAAACTAGAGCAATTTGCTAGTAACCTATGAATAATACTTAACCTTTTGCCTTTTTTTTGCTGTTTAGTCCTTATTGCCATGCCTGTTTGACCATAAGATACAACTTAATTGGCACTTTCACCTGGAAGTAATGGTCATCCTCAATGACTATAATTTCTAAATTTGAATGGACCGCACATTTCTCAAATTCAGGGCTATTAGCCAAGACCTTGAGGTGAACAGGGCAAAAATTGTCCTTTGCCAACTTGACTAGCATAATAGATTCATCAGAGCAGATTATCCTCCAAGTGCTTCAATGGGTTGAAAGACTTGACAAAGAGTTTCCATTTCAGAATTCACTTCTTCAGGATGAAAAAATTGGGTTTTTACTCTTCCTAATAATGCTCAGGCTTTGATGTGCCCCTTTTAGCAGCAAAAGATTCAAAACATTTGTGCATATCTTTCTGTTACGCAAATGTAATGGTTAAATGATAAATTAGCTAATAATAGCAATCACTACAGGGGTACCCGAAAATACAGCTGGGATAAAAAAAAATAAAACCAATGAGATTTTCATTTAAACTTTTCTGCATGCTGTGAAGAACTTCCCAAGTGACCTTCAGTCAGACAACCAAAGGTCAGAACTCTGCAAACTGTTAAAATTTGGGAGATAAATGTGTGTGTTATTTAGCATTATCTCTGCTAATCCTAGTGCTAATATCCATTTCAAAAAATAAACAGTACAAATCCTTAATAATAAGCAAAATAAACAAGTATGGAAGATTTAATCTCTATAACAATGTAACTGGACACCACGGACTGAGGTAGGCCATTTTTATATTTTCAGTGGCATTTTACAGATTTGCAGAAAACTCAGTATAGCTTTAGACAACTATATGTACTTATTTGGATTAAAGCAGGCATGTCAAACTGCCAGCCTGCGGGCGGGATGCGTCATGCTGAAACTGCGCTCACCCCATTGCCGGCAACGGGGGAAAAGTCCCAATATGTTGTGCAATGTCACATGATGTTGCGAGTTTGATATGCCTGGATTAAAGGATCCATTTTATACAGACTTTTATTTTAATCTTTGATTTTGTGGCTGTAGTAATTTTATATTGTCACAATCTTGCTGTAATTATTCTATTTTTCAGACTGAAAAGACAAACTTTTGAATAAATATAACAAGTTTCATATAAGATCTGATCAACATTTTGTTTCGAAGTCAATCTCCAATATTCTGTATTGAAATACATTTTGTGTACACAGACTGAAAATGTAGTGATAACCCTGAAAGTAACTTCAACAGCTATAGTTTACATGCTTATTTCTCCTCAGTATGTAGCAGCTGAATTTGTTCCACTGAATTGCAATGTGAAATCTAAACATATGAAATCTCTGACAGCCCTCAATATGCTATTTATTTAATACACAGGAGTCCTCGGTTAATGACTTCCCTATTTAACAATCGTTTGAATTTAGGACAGTGCTCAAATAACTGTTACCACATCCTTTGTTGATATATAACTTTGCTTATGACCTTCACAGCTGGCTTATGACAAGCAAAGTAAATGGGAACGCTGGCATGAAGACACAAGTTGTGGTCATGTGACATTGCGTTTAATGACCATAGATGATTCGCTTAATGACCACAGTAGAAATGACATCAAGAGTTGGATGTGGTCACTTCATGTTTCCCTTAACGACTTTGTCATTTAGCAATGAGTTGCCTATCCCAATTGTGGTTGTTAAGTGAGGACTATGTATATAGTCTTCCCTTCTTCCTTGACATTATTTTAATGATCCAAGTGATATGTATAGAGAAGTTTTATTTCGATATCTGATTTCTTTGTAGCATGTTCAGAACATATTGAATTATTCGATACTCGAAAGCAAGCACCACATATCGCAAGAAGTGAATACCAAAGTCAATCCCAAAATTTCGGTTGTTAAGCAAGATAGTTGTTAAGGGAATTTCGCCCCATTTTACAACCTTTCTTGCTACAGTTGTTAAGTGAATCACTGCAATTGTTAAGTTAGTAACAGGGTTGTTAAGTGAATCTGGCTTCCCCATTGACTTTGTAGAAGGTTGCAAAAGTGATCACATGACTGGGATACTGCAACCATCATAAATATTAATCAGTTGCCAAACATCTGAATTTTGATTACATAACCATGGGGATACTGCAATGGTCATTAAGTGTGGAAAATGGTCATTATGTTTATTTTTTTCAGTGCCATTGTAACTTTGAATGGTCACTAAACAAATGGTTGTAAGTCAAGGACTACCTGTAATATATATATTATCTTCCTAAACTAATGAAATTACAATAATGGTGAGTGCAATCATGAAATAAGAGACAAGTGCTACTTGATGGAAAGACCATAACAATTGTAGACGATTCCCGAGTGCAGTAACATCATATTGACAACAAATGTATGATCTAATCCTTGGTTTTCCAAGCTGTAATATAACATATGTCCTGCCAGAAAAGCTGAACAAAGAAAAATTGATGTCTTTTAACTGAGGTGTTGAATAAAATTGATATGATTGGATAAAATTGAGAATGCAGTAGTTTGGATTGCAAACCTTCCCTACTTCAGATAAATATTTTACATGAAATTAAATCAGGTGATTCATTGATGCACTAAGAAGCTAAAGCTTCAATACTTTGGACATATAATGCAATGACAAGAGTCACTAGGTGACTAGGAGAAGATCCTGGTATTTGGAAAAGGCTAACAAAAAGGCAGTTGAAAAATAAATTGCTAGAAGGAAGTAGATATTACCAGGGACAGTACAAGTAAGAGCTTATGAAAATTCAAAAAAAGCAGCCACCAACAGGCAAATGATGTCTACTGGGGCACGAAGAGTAGAAAGCAACTGAATATATACCGTAACATGACGTTTGATTGCTGTTTGCTGCTCTGTTTGAACAATGGTCAGGGCCAGGAACACTGGCTAAATATATTGCAGGTTAGCCAATCTTTTACACAAGTTCAGACTTACTTGTTATTAGCTGAATCATAGTTTACTTAACTAACTTAATTTCCTGGACTTGCATGGACACTGAACCATAAAATAATGAACATGGGATGGGCACCCACAATGCACCAGGACAGTGTTTCTCCACCTTGGCCCCTTGAAGATGGGTGGACTTCAACTCCCAGCAAAGTTGCACTGGGCTAAAATAGCACTGGTTAATTTGTGCTTCCATTGAGCCTCACAAAATTAGATTCCACCTTAATAATATCCTCCATTCATGTTTTGATCCTGAATGCCACAAAATCAGTTAAAGTGTCCAGATCAGTATTCTTAACTAGTCCAACACTGATCCTTTGTAGAAGGTTTGCATTAAAGGAAAGGAAATATTAGAATTTCCAACAATAAATCTGTTATATGAAAAGCAACAGAAAAATACGCTGACACTTTAAAGAATAATTCATTGTTACAGAAACTCTGATAGACGTAAGTCAATTTCATCAGCTGCATGAAGAGGAGCAACAAATGAATGGTGGTGAATGCATTTAGCAATATGCAACAAGCTTTTTTGAACAAGCTGGCCTGGCCTGATGAAGGGATTGGGGGGGGGTTGTTATGGTTATTTTATTGAGTTTTAAAGATGTATTTTAGTATGTGGGCATTTATTTAATCTTGTTTTAACTTTTGTAATCTGTATTTTTATTCTTGCCCTGTTCACCGCCCTGAGTCCTTCGGGAGAAGGGCGGTATAGAAATAGTATTAAATAAATAAATAAATAAATATTTGCCACAAAAAGGGGCGGCAAGGTGGCTCAACAGTTAAGATGCTGGGCTTGTTGGCCTGAAAGCTGACAGCCCAGGTTTGAAACTCAAGAGTCACACAACATGGTGAGTTCCCATCCTTGCCCCAGTTCCTGCCAATCTAGCAGCTCAAAAGCATACAAATGCAAGTAGATAAATAGGTACCACTTTGGTGCAAAGGTAACAGTACCCCATGACATCAAGCTGGCCACGTCTGCAGAAATGTCTTTGAACAGTACTGGCTCAATGGCCTTGAAATGGAGATGAGCACTGCCCCTTTGGTTGGCAACAATTAGCAGAGTAAAATCCGCAGGGACTCTTTTACCCAATTTACTTGCCACAAAAGAAATAAGATTTTGCAAAAGGAAAGAACTGGTTCTGATATATTTAAATCTTAAAAATATGCCAAAAATATTCCTGAAAACTCAGTTTCAGAGGAGCCCTTCATGCTGAGTTGAAAAGCCCTCAGCAACTTATGGCTGTGCAAATGATTAAGGAAGTGATGGAATGTGTAGAGGAAAAGCTGTGTCCCCGTCCCCCCCCCTTTGTTCTGCCTCCACCACTGGATGCAAAACTCAACTGAGTCAGCTGAGAGCAATGTCCCTAAGAAAAAGCTTCCCATCTTCTGCATTACAGTATCCAGAAACACCTTTCTTTGATTCAATAAGGAAATCTAACAATACTTCGGAAGAGAAAGTTCATGATCATCTTCAAAGGCACTTTTCAAATCTGGCTGACAAAGTAGTTTATTAATTCAGACATGGCAGTTTGCTAATTTACTAAAGTAAAGCAGAAGAAGAAAGACTCCCATTTGCAAGACAATAACAGAATAACAAGAGTTGGAAAGGACCTTGGAGGTCTTCTGGTCCAACCCCCTGCTCAGGCAGGAAACCTATACCATTTCAGACAAATCTCTTCTTAAACATCTCCAGCGTTGGGGCACCCACAACTTCTGGAGGCAAGTTGTTCCACTGATTAATTGTTCTGACTATTAAAAAAATTCTCCTTAGTTCTAGGTTGCTTCTCTCCTTGATTGGTTTCCATCCATTGCTTCTTATCATGCCTTCAGATGCTTTGAAAAATGCTTTGACCCTCTCTTTTTTGTTGCAGCCCCTTAGAATTTGGAACATTGCTGTCATATCACCCCTAGTCCTTTTTTCATTACTTTATTACTTTATTTCATTCAATTCTGATAAGGAAAAATATCACAAATGTGTTGAGGGATCTCAGATGCTATATTTTTCACCTGTAAAGTAGAACAAACACAAAATGACATTCAAGCAAGATGCAATTGCTTGTTTATCTGCAACTAAAAAATAATGATTGGTACTTGGCTTTTTAGGAGTAATGAGTTGTAACATCAGGTTGTTTTTCCCCACTGATGTTCTACTAGTTATCATCCAGACTACTCTCCATGTGTTCAGTTGTCAGAGTGTAATTATACCACATCATAAATAGCAACCATTCATTCTCTTGCACTCTCCCCCAGTCACAAACACAAATATACTTGATAGCAACATCTTGACCCCAACTTTCAGGGTAAGTGATCTGTCTGGATAGCACTTCCAATGAACTTCTGTGATGAGGTTATTCTCTGGCATTAGCATCAATGATGCATTTTGCTAATTTTACCATACACACTTTTGCCAAACACTGCATTTATAAAAAAAAAATATTGCTGGCTAATACTGTTTATAAAAAGTATAATATGGTAACCATTTCAGCATTGCAGTTACTACTTTTGAAATGACTACATTCTATTAATTCCTTCTCGTCACAGAGAAAAATGTAAATTATGTACAAAATCTGTTCTGTCTACAAACATTCTTAGGATTTAAACAGAATAATCCTGTCAGATAAAACACAAAAAATCCATCAGTTGTGTGTACAGATCAAATTATTAAACCAGCTGCCCTCAGAATAACTTGAAGAAATCCATAAGCCTTATACAAATTCCCCAGTATTTGATGCACTGACAATTAATTAATTAAAGTTTATATCCTTACAGATATAACAGTGTTCCGTGTGCCTTTGGCGTCTAGTCATGCAGGCCACATGACCATGGAGACGTCCTCGGACAAGCGCTGGCTCTTTGGCTTTGAAATGGAGATGAGCACCGGCCCCTAGAGTTGGAAACGACTAGCATGCATGTGCGGGGGAAACTTTACCTTTACCTTTATCCTTACAGAATGCTATCCTACCTTTTTTTTCTTGCCGAATTGTTTTTCCAAAGAACTCAAAGAAACTGATAAGCCTACCCAAAGCATTCAAAAGCAGTGGTAGGTCAATTGAACTAGCCCGAGCAAAGCATCTCTCCTTAAAATTGAATTTTCAAAAATATTTTAATGAACATTTAAAAAATGATACTGTATATATTTTTATCTATATATTCTAGAATTATCTAAATAACACAAAAGGAATGTATAAATGTAATGGATTTCCATATTCATAAATGTTTAAAGATGCTTGATAGTGATAAAGAAGATGTAGTATAACCATGCTCTTTTGTAATGGAAGCTTTGCTCAAACAAACTTGAATTTCTTGATTTTGTTGACCGCCTACTACTGGAATTCTGTGTTTTTTTAGATGTTGTTGAACAACAACATGCACAGGAGGACACAAGTCTTTCTACAGGCAACTTGGGGAGTAATTACTAATGAAACTAGAAATATTTTAAAGGTATTACTCAAATGATCCATCTCCAGTAACAAGTTTCTGTTGATTGACATATTTATTACTGGATAGTTCATAGGAGATATCCATTCTCCAAAAGCTGTTTGGGCATGATCCTCAAATTAATTTTTCTCTTCCTTATGATCACTACTTTTCTGAAGACAAGCTGTTCAGAGTCACTTGGCAGTGAGACTTAATAATAAATACCGTAAATGTAGCACGACAATAAAAGGCATGGGCTGAAGCTTGTGTTACTCTAGTAGTAACACAGTTTATGGAGATATGTGGTGAATAGAGTGCCAAAATTAACAGTTTGGGGGACAAGATGGTTATCATGCATACGGTAGAGTGCACAATTATTTTTAAAATAAAAAAGGCTCCTTTGCATTTAAAGCAAAGTTATATGGAGTTTTGTATTATGAGCTTTAATATTAATTATTACATTATTATTTTATTAAATTATTTTGGTTGCTACAATATAAAAAAGATGTTGAGACTCTAGAAAGAGTGCAAAGAAGAGCAACAAAGATGATTAGGGGACTGAAGGCTAAAACATAAGAATGATTGTAGGAATTGGGTATATCTGGTCTAGTGAAAAGAAGAATCAGGGATAACATGATAGTAGTATTCCAATATCCCAGGGGCTGCCACAAAGAAGAGGGGTTCAACCAAGAACCTAGAGGCAGGACAAGAATAACAGGCAGGAAAACCAATACCATTTCAGACAAACGGTTGTCCAATCTCTTCTTAAAAACTTCCAGTGTTGGAGCATTCACAAATTGTTCCACTGATTAATTGTTCTAATAGTCAGGACATTTCTCGTTAGTTCTAGGTTGCTTCTCTTCTTGATTAGTTTCCATCCATCGCTTCTTATCCTGCCTTCAGGTGCTTTGGAGAATAGGTTGAACCCCACTTCTTTGTGGCAGCCCCTCAAATATTGGAACAGTGCTATCATGTCACCCCGGTCCTTCTTTTCATTAAACTAGACATACCCAATCCCAGCAATTGTTCTTTATATGTTTTAGCCTCCAGTCTGCTAATCATCTTTGTTGCTCTTCTCTGCACTTTTTCTAGAGTTTCAACATCTTTTTTACATTGTGGCAGCCAAAACTGGATGAAGCAATAGATGGAAACTGATCAAGGAGAGAATCATTCTAGAACTAAGGAGAAGTTCCCTAACAGAACAATTAATCCAGGGGTGTCAAACTCAATTTCATTGAGGGCCGCATCAGCATTACGGTTGCCCTCGGAGAGGCTGGGTGGGTGGGTGCGGTGTACTGGCTGGGCGTGGCTGGACTGCATGTGGCCTACTGGGTGGGCATGGCCAACTCTACATCGTTTGGGTCAAGGGTGCTTATGGGGGCCTGGGCAGGAGTGGGACAGATCTGAGGGTCTCTAGCAGAAGGACCGGGGCAAGTGCCAAGGCATGGTCCACTGGAGGAGCCTCACTGTTCCTCTCAGGCCATATGGGGGGGCTGGATGGTGGCGCAGAGGTCAAATGCCCAGCCCAGCCCTCAAGTATATGCAGCATTAAGCCCAGTCCCACTTCCCCAAGGGGGTGCCCAGCTGCACTTACCTCCTCCTCAAGGCTGCTGCTGCTGTGCTTGCTCTCCTTAGCCAGGTTGCTCATGTTGGGTATGAGGGCAAAGTCAAGAGGGAGGCCCAGTCCCTCTCCATGTGAGGAGACCTGGCTTTGTATCCAAAGCTTCCTTAGCAATACGATGGGAGACCACCCAGGATAGGCCAGAGGAGGGGGCAACAGGATGGTGAAAGGGCAGCAGGGAAGGACTAAGGCAGGACTTCCCTCAGACCCTCCCTTTCCTCCCTCCCTCCCTCCCTTAGAGTGGTGGGAAAATATTTGAGATGAGGGAGGGAGAAAAACAGGCAAGAAACACAGCTGGGGAAGTGTCATCCTTCATGAGGAATGAAGAAATGTACCATCGCCTGGAAGTGGCCAGCACATGGCCGTCGCCTACTTCACATATCTCGCCTACTTCACATATCCGGCTCTGGGGGAGGGGATGCCATGAGCAGCATGAGAGTCGATGATACCTGCGCAATGCTGCCCAGCCCCCAGCCTGCCCAGTTTTGGCAGGCAGCGGGGCACTCTTCTCACAGTGCCGAGAGGCTGAGCCGGGTGGCATAAATCTGAAGAGAAGCGCAATGCTGCCCAGCCCCTAGCCTGCCTGAAGTAGGCAGGGCCATGTGCTGGCCACTTCCAGGCAATGGTGCATTTCTTCATTCCTCACAAAGGGTGATACCTCCCCCAACGCACGCCCAGGGAGTGGGGCTGATGCAGCAGGGGCTGGTCCCATACTGCTTCCAGACGGCTTTGTGGAGCTAAGACTGAATGCGTTTCAGCATAGATGGCCACCACGAAATTGTACATTGGCTCCTGGCTGGACTGGGCTGGGGCCAAGGCAGCGGGGGCTGTTCCCTCACTGTTTCCAGGATGGCTTCGCTGGCCACATGAAACCACTTCGCGGGCCGGATCCACCCCCCGGGCCTTGTGTTTGACATGTCTGGTATAGATATTACCAAAGAAATTGTTGTTTACACTAAGACATATGGTGCATATTTTGACTACTTTATAGTATGGAATAGGCTAAGATTATTAGGTGAAATCTTGAAGATATTCAAGATAAAAAATAGTTTTTTAATCTATTAGATTCTTAACTACACTGTTATAGCTGGCCATAGAGCATACTTCTAATGATTTCAGCCATTTAATAATTCTTGCTTACCTAAATCCACCTTGTATTCTGTCTATTTGTCATGGTAGAGCCTGATCAAATGATGGAATCTATGTAGCATACTCCATTGCTACGTAGACAGGAGAGGACAATTAGTTCTGAACTCTTTCCTTCTCTAGTTGCTGTTTAGTTGGATGCATATTATTTCTATGGACCAGAGGAATCTCAAAAGTTTATTCCCTAATCCCTAATTAGTCAAGAGACAGATATAGATAATATACATTTGGCAAAAAAATACATATGTAGATTTGTGATACTGGTGATATCTGTGGCTCAGATGTAGAATGAAGGTGGAGGTTGGTTCTCTGAGCTTGTGGGTTGGTTTTTGAACGTTTTGTTACCAGGATAGGTAACATCTTCAGCAGAATTTAAGGAATGTCAGGATTCTTTTGTTTATAAGGGCTTTGTGTGATTTTGTGATGGTGAGGTCACCTCAAGTCAGGGTCACTTCAGGTCAAGTCTTGTGATGGGTCAGGTGTGGGTCACTAGTTACAGTCTTGTGATGGGGAGGTCACCTTACGTGAGGATCATTGGGAGGTGTGTTGGTGCGGGGGTTGCATAATTGGTTGAGAGTGCTGTCTCTGGTGGCTGTGCTGTTGATTTGAATTCTGAGGGGTTTGTAGACTGGTTGTAAGTCAATGTGTCAGTTGATGGAATTGCTTGTGGAGCGCAAGGCTTCGATAAATTCATGAGCCTGGCAGGTGGTAGCATGGCTGATGATTCTTGTATCGACTGGTGCTGTTTAGTGTCAGTGTGGGTAGTGATTAGGGATTTATGATCATGGTGTTTGACTGCCAGCTGGTGTTCATGGACCCTGGTTTTCACTTGATGTGATATTTTGTTGATTTTGTAAATCACATTGTTTCTTTCATCATTCTGTATCTTATATTTGGTTCTAGATCAGGGGTGTCAAACTCAATTTCATTGAGGGCCGCATCAGCATTGCGGTTGCCCTCAGGGGGCCGGGTGGGTATGACCAGGGTTGGCGTGGCCTACTGGGTGGGCATGGCTAGAGTGGGTGTGGCCTACTGGGTGGGTCTGGCCAGCTCTACATCGTTTGCATCAAGGGTGCCTATGGGGGCCCAGGCAGGAGTGGGAGAGATCTGAGGGTCTCTGGCAGAAAGAGGGTCTCTGGGCCAGGGCCAAGGCAGTGGGGGCCGTTCCCTCACTGTTTCCAGGATGGCTTCGCGGGCCACATGAAACCACTTTGTGGTCCAGATCCGGCCCCCGGGCCTTGTGTTTGACATGTCTGAATTAATCAGTGGAACAGCTTGCCTCAAGAAGTTGTGGGTGCTCCAACACCAAAAAAATTTAAGAAGAGATTGGACAAACATTTATCTGAAAATATTATAGTTTCCTGCTTGAGCAGGGAGTTGGACTGAGATCTCCAAGGTCCCTTCCAAGTCTGTTATTCTGTTAAAGAACCTCATTTTTATCTTTAATATAACCTGTAGAAAAACATGATAGGCAAAAAATCCTTATAGTTAGCTGATCTACTCTTCATTGGGAACTTTCTATCAGTGTGGGCATAATTTTATAACAAAAAGTATCCCATTCAACACATATACAAACACAAACCCTTCCTTCCTCTCCCTTATAAATTGAGTTGCATCATAACAGCTTCTGGTGCGGGTAATAAACTCCTAAACCAGTTGCCTTTCCATTTCTGCATCCTGTTTTCTTCATCCCTCTCTTCTTATGAGGATCCTGGTAATTTTCTTGAACCTCTGTGCTTTCTGTCTGCTATCTGCCATTCCTTATCTCTTGCTGATTATTTCCTCTGGCACGGATGCCTCCCACACTTTGCTCTTCCGTCCACCATCTGCTGCTTCATTTCTCCACAGTCTGTTTTCTGGTCCTCGAATTGTCTCCATCAGCCTTCTTCAGTTAAGTGTTCACCTACCTCTCTACGTATGATGGATTATAAACTCTATCTCTCCCCAATCAAGATCTCAGGAGGAAACCCAGCTGGGAAAAATGTTTACATTCCCCTGGTCCAGGGGTAGGCAACCTCGGCTCTTTTATGACTCATGGACTTCAACTCCCAGAATTCCTGAGTCAGTCCATGAGTCATAAAAGAGCCGAGGTTGTCTACCCCTGCCCTGGTCCATTTTGGTTTTGAAATATATCAAGGCAGGGGTTTTTTTGAGATAGAATTCATCTTTGATCATCTAATAAAATATTTCCCCCCCCCTTCTTTATCTTTTATCCCCAAAAGATCTATGTATGTTTTGCTAAAGACTGGAGATTACTCTGAATTGGTGAATTGAACAATATATGCTTGCTGCTTCTCCCTAGCAGTCATGCAAAGAATTTTGGTGCAACTTGACACTCTCTTCGCACCTGATTGGAACCCGGTATGAATGTCTCTAGCTCACTCCCACATTTCATCTGAGTCTGTAACAAAATACAGATATGGCTTGAATGTCTGCCAGTTCTTTTCTTTCCATCTACTTTTTGCAATGTTTGCCATTTTCCTTGACAGAGTCCAGAATCGAAAAGCCTGAATTGATCTAATAAAAAGGTATTGTTTCAATGTGGATCTTTAGTTTATTCTGTACAGTTTCCCGCTACTTCTTCTATAAAAAAAAATAGCCCTTTTGATCCAACTGAAATTAAGAACTGGGGTAGGGAGTGATTCCTAGTTTGTGCAGTTTGCTTTTCTTCCACCTGTTACAGTACAGCTAGTCCTCAACTTATGACCAGTACCTTAGCAAATGTTCAGATTTATGATAAACCCCCCAGAGCTACTTATGACCCAAAGTTCCGACAGTGCCTCCCTCTCCCGTGATCACATTTTGGGCACTTGGCAACAGGCTTGCATTTACAACCGTTTGCGGTGTCCCATAATCATATGACTGTGATTTATGACAATTCTTTGCTAGAAATTGGTGTTTACATCTGTTCAGCAAAAATTGCTTACTGACTACAATGGGTATGCTTAAGAACTGCCATGTTTGCCTAAGGAGCGCCACAAAAAGGTCACAAAATTGGCCGTGGTCTCATGGTCACCCGTTCAGTCTTTCTTATGACCTACGACTGAAATTCCAGGGTCAATTACAGTCGTAATTTGAAGACTATCTGTACTACAGCACAAATGCCTTTGGGGCTTGTATTAACAATTTATCCTTCTTTGAAAGATGGGAAGAGAATGATCAATTTTATATGACCTGATCTTTTGTTTCTGAAGTAGTACATGCACTGTTCATTACATTTCACTCTATTTTTTTTTAAAAGAACTAGGATGTTAATCAAATAACAAAAAATTGTCCACAAGAAATATAAAGCATAATATATGTGAATAAAATGTATTGTATTTCAAACTTTCCTTGAACAGTAAATAATGAATTTCTCCTTGCCCTTAAAAAGAAGTACCAAGGTAGTATTTGTAGTTCTGGATTTAATTATGCCCAGTATAACCTGCATATTTTCTCAGTAGTATATCCCATTACATTTGATGGAACCTTTTCCTAGGTAATTATGCCTGGTAATTAACCTAAATGATAAGTAGACAATTAAGTGAATTTGCCCCATTTTATGACTTTTCTTGCCACAGTTAAGTGAATCACTGCAGTTGTTAAGTTAGTAACATGGTTGTTAAGTTAGTAACACAGTTGTTAAGTGAATCTGGTTTCCCCATTGACTTTGCTTGTCAGAAAGTTGCAAAAGGGGACCACATAACCCTGGGACACTGTGACGGTCATAAATACGAGTCAGTTGCCAAGCGTCTAAATTCTGATCACATGACCATGGGGATGCTGCAACAGTCATAAGTGTGAAAAATGGTCATAAGTCACTTTTTTCAGTGCCGTTGTAACTTAGAATGGTTGCTAAATGAACTGTTGCAAGTCGAGGACAACCTATAAAATAGAAGAAAAATAAAAATGCATATCAGGCAGGCACAATTTATCATCTATACAACTAGGAGACAAGGTAGGTAGGAGGTTATTGTTTTTACTCTTTTTATATTGGGTTTTTTATTTTTTGTAAGCTGCCTAGATTCACTGAAAGCGAGCGGGCAGCCATATAAATTCTCCAAATAAATAAATAAATAGACCCATGCCCAGGGCCCCAGGCTCAAGCACAAAGGTCAACAGGGACAGGGCCAATCTAATCCCAGGGGGAAGGATGTTTCAAAGGGCAGGAGCCGCAGCAGGAAAGGCTCTGCTTCAAAGCACTGCCAGCTGATACTCCCTAGCTGATGGTATCCAAATAAAAAATAAAAAATGGGGAGACAATTTCCCCAATATATTGGGGTTTTTTGTACTGGTTTTGTCTTCTTATCATGGTTTTTATTCTGCACGTCTTTTTGTCTTTTTGAATTGGTGACCTTACAAATCTGATGAATTATTATTTTTATCTGCAGTGTACTAATCCTTCCACAGTTAGCTCTCTGATCAGACTCACTTGCAGTCTTTAAATCTCCATTAAAGCTGCCAGGACATTCCAAACCAACTTGTACATAACATACAGACAGAACACGACAAAAGACAGAGAAGCAAAGGAATATTAAAATCCTGTGAGAAGGGAAAAATAGAACTCCTCTCTGAATATATTCTTATGAAACTGCCTGAACAGCTGCAAGATTGGAATTTAGACTGTCAACATACTATAGACCATTAGAAGGAAGGCTTGTTAATTAATACACCATCCGTTTGCTTTGAGTTCGAAAATGGTAGGGTACAATTTTTGAATTGTTCAGTGACTGCTGGAGGCAAAAGAATCAGCGAGATGAAACATCCAAAAGGTCAGGCATTTCCATGCAAAGCAGCTGCAGCAATATTATTCAATTTCTGTCTATGTCTACAAATGACCAAGAATAAGCTTCCAGGGAGAAAGCAAGCAACAGCTGCAGGACCTTCATCTCAGAAAACAAGAAAATACCATTTTAACTATTACATGACCATTATACCACTCTAACATTAATTGCAGCTATTCCCAATGTGTTGCTAGTCTCAATTCAAGGTATTGATTAGGGGTCTTCAAACTTGGTCCCTTTATGACTTGTGGACTTCAACTCCCAGAATTCCTCAGCCACAAGTCATAAAAGGGCCAAGTGTGAAGATCCCTGGTATTGATTCTTGTTTAGAAGTCTTAAACCTGGAATCACTACATGCTATTCATGGAAATCAAAGTGCCTGTGAATACAGCCCTTGGGCTTTCACCTCAACCTTGTTTTGGAAATATTTGTATGCCACCACAACCATGCAACTCTTGGTGTATAACCTAAAATTTACAGAGCAAAATAGGTAGCATAAAATATATAAGACAGCCCATATTTTCAAATTTTCAAATGTGTCTAGTGCCAAAATAATTGGAGACTCCTACATAAATTATTTGAGGCTTAAGAGACACCCATTTCACTTTTAAATATGTTTTGTTAAAGATTCTGAACCACTCACTTTTGTAGGTGGCCCCTGATATGCTACAAAGCTTGAGACAGTCTGTAAACTGTTAGAAATTGTATGTTTCTATTTTAAAAAAATATACACAAGCTGTAGTATAGGGACCTGACATAATTTTAAAAGCAAACATTCAACACACACCCAAAACTAGGAGAAAAACCTGAAAATCTTGATACCACCCCATATCCATATGGTGCTTTAAGTGCTAGCCCAGTGCAAATTGGCATGTAACTGGTGCATTCCAAAGTACCCTGTCATACTTTCCTGACTGATAACATGCTCAATATTACTGGCATTAATATCCTTTAGTGTAGGATGTCTTGTGCAATTCAGTTTTCAAAGTTTTCTGTTTCCAAGATCTGTTAAATTGTTTATCTCTTTCACAACTGTGAGTCATGCAATTACCCAGTGTCTCTCTCTTATTCAACTACCTGTCACCAGGTGAGTATGTTGATTTAAGCATTTGCAATCTCTCTAGAACTAACAATATCAATTTAATAAATGTTCTCCCCTTCCCTGACTAATAGGTGAAGTCTATTTTCACCTATTCTTCATGTACTAAATCTTTGGAAGCAAAGAAATCAACACATAGCCAATGTAGAACAACTTATGATTCTGATCCTTGGAAGATAACTATTAGTTTTTAGCCAGTATCTCTTTTAAGGCAATAGCTCAGGATTTGATCCTCTCACGTTCGGCATCCATAAGTATCTCTAATTGCTTGTTTTTTAATTTTGAGCCAAGGTATGAAAGCAAAGATAAGATTTATACACTTTACTAAGTTGTATTTAGCTTAATGTTAAGTTTGTTGTAATAAGCCATTTCCAGTTTATTCCAAGTTCTAGAATTTGTTTTAACTTGGTTGAGATTGCCAAAATCTCTTGATGTATTACAATAAGCCATGAACCATTATTTACCTACCACAATGGCTGGGTTCATTCAACATACTAAGCCAAAACTAAGCAAACCACATTATGGCTTAATATGATGCGTGCTACCAGCCACTGTGACTGATAAATCTGATTCATGGTTTACAGTAAGTGTGCACACATTTGGATTCCATAAAGATCCTGATCACAGTTAATTTTGTTACATTTTAGCTTCCACAGAAACTATTTATAAACTCAAAGGCTTTCTTAGAAATTAATTGCTAATTGTCTGTAATTTTAAGGGACAAATCCACATGGATGAATGCTATAACAACAAATACAAATCCCTACATTTTACATACAGTAGTCTCCAATTTGCAAGCCCAATTGGGACTGGAACTGTCACTAAGCTATAAGGTTAAGTAAGTTGCATTCTGTTTTACTATCTTTTTATCACAGTTATTAAGAAAATCATGTGGACATTAAGAAAAGTCCAACTTTCCCCATTGACTTTGCTTGTTGAAAGCCCCAAGATTGTAAACAGCAATCATGGTACCCACACAATCCAGCGACCATCCTAAATAAATGCTAGTGGCCATGCTCCTGAATTTTAATCAAGTGACCCAAGGAACACTGCAACAGTCATATGTGAGGACCAATCGTAAGTCACTCTTTTTTAGCACCATCATAACTTTGGTCAGATGTTGAGGACTGCCAGTATTCATTATAAAATTCAAGCAAGGAGCTCTGCTATTTCTAGTGAAATCTCTTCTAATCATAAACATTTCCTGGTCAGTAAAATGAGTTTATTGTTATTTCATACTTCAAAATCCACATTCTATGAGGTCAGGAAAAAAAGAGAAGACTATCTGAAAACCAAGAAATATAAAAATATTGAGATATAAGCCTAATCTTGGATGGAGATCACCAGAAATGCCTTATAGGAAATTGGCTTCTCTATATGCTTTTTTTTAGGAGATCGGTCTATCTGCAAAACATAGCTGTTGTGTTTTTTCCAAAACTATTTAGAATCTTGTCCAGGCTAAGCTATCAAGAAGAGTCAAGGTTTCATAAAAACCTTCAAGAGGAACCACTACACCCTGATAATATTGTGATATCACTTCCTGAAGCATTAGTAGCATTCTTAACCTTTTGGTCGGAAGTTACTTTTTTGACAATACAAATGAGTAAATAATAGAAATATCAATGGCCTGGTGAAGCCATTTCCTCTTTGCAAAATAAGATGTAGCTCTCACACTTATATTGCTTGTTTTATTTATTTTAACCCCTTTTTAATATAGCCAAATACATGGACAAAATACTATCAAGTGAGTTATTACAGCATTACTATATACTCTGCTTACACAAAGCAGCCACCCTATTCTAAGGAAACTGATTTTATGCATTTGCTTTTAATTATTCCACAAAAGCAATATTTTACAAACTAACCTCGCCAAAAAGACGAGGCACAATACATTGTCTAAGGCTAAGCCATAACATGGGTAGTTTTGTTTTGCTACAGCATGATACATTTATGACTTAATGTGTGAAGCAGACCACAATATTTTCAACCAATCATGGCTGTGCATAACATCTAAAATTAATCAAGAAAGTGAGCTCTTGTGTTTGTATCTTCAATCTTGATAGCAGGAAAAGAACTGAAAACAGCAGATGTAAAATCATCATTATTGTTGTTACTATTATTTATTAAATTTATATGGCTGCACATCTCATTTGCCTGTGACTTTGAGTGATGTAGATCATTCAAACACAAGTCAAATCTTAATCTTCTACCATTAAAAATAATTAGAAATTAAAAGGTACATTTAAAATACAACAATAAAAGAGGAGACTGCACTCTTAACTATAGGCAATATAACTATTTAACAGGTTCATATTTCCTTGGGATCCCCATGTCCAATGGCACATACAGGTTTCGATGGCTTTCTGAAAGGCCAGAAGGGTTGGGGCCATTCCTGATGTTGTTCCAGAGGGAAGGGACCATGGCAGAAATTATTTGAGAGGCAACTTTCTTTTAAAAACCATCAGTAGAGCTAGGAAAGTCATAATAGCAAATTACGTACTCTGTCATCACTTCTACAAGGACATTTTGAAGAACAAATCTCCATCTGCTTTGATATTTATGAAAAAAAATAAACTGAATCCTTTTGGCATTCTAGTTAGCAAGCTAGCTAAATAACCAACTCCAAATCTTAAAAAAAAACCTGTCTACCTGGCATATAGCAAGAATCTATGGTCACAGTTGTACAGTAGATAGACTTCAATGCCTCTGAATCAGCAGAGGCAACAGTGGAACACGGCGGGCTTCAAAATATCTGGAAGACTAGTTTTCTCTACCTGACATGCCTGTACTTCCTTTGGCTTCCAAATAGCTAATGTACTACCTGCATATTTAAACATAGAAACCAGGATTTCTATGATAAATTGTAAAAAATAGAGGGAAAAAATCTCTCTTGAATATTAAATCATGGCCACATTAATCCCTGGCTTGTTCAACAAGCCATAACAACCGGAGTCACACACAGTGCCAAATGATATAAGTAGCATTACACAACCTACTTTCTGGAACCATACAACATACTAAGACAAAATCAGATAAACCATATTTAGAACCAAGCAACGAGTGCATTCTGAATGCTCCCTTGTTAACTTTTATATTACTTATAATTAGAAAGTCAGCAAGTATTTCTTAAAAATAATATTAAAATTAAATAATGATATTAAGTAAAAGTTTATCACAATATGATTAAATGCAAGAAAAAATATTTCAATTTAATAGAATTGCATAGTCGTGCTTCAGATTCAAAGGCACAAACATGAAACACCTACCTTTGAATTTTCTGAAAGCAACTCGTCTTTTCTACAGTTAAGTCCTGGGAAAAGTTATAAAAGCAATCCTCAATTTACAACTACAATTGGTACCAGAATTTCCATTGCTAAGCAAGGTGGTTGTTAAGTTAGTCATGCCTAATGTTACAACCTTTTTGCTGTGGTGGTTAAATGATTCTGGGTTCCCCCATTGACTTTGTCGGAAGACAGCTAGGAAAGTCCCAAATAACGATCATGTGACCCCGGGACACTGCAATAGTAAGCAGTTGCCATGTTTATTCCCAGCTTGGATGAACCACGATGAAGACCTTTCTTCCAACAGTAATAAATACATGCCAGTTGACAAGCTCCCAAATTTTGACCATATAACCATAGGGATGCTGTGGCAATCATAAATATAAGGACAGGTTGTAAATCACTTTTCCCAGAGCTGTTTTAACTTTGAACGGTCACTAGGTAAATAATTATTAATCAAGGATTACCTGTATTTAGTTTCAGGTAAACTGCAAAGAGTGCTATATTGTGCACCCTCGTGCGCTCTGAAGCACCTTTTCATTTTTGAATCTGAAGCACTACACAGCCCTACAATTTGGAAGAGAGAATTTTTAATGCATGATTTATATTGCTCCTACAAAACTGTTGTTCTGTCCTTTAGTTGCTTATTCATAGAAAACAAGAAATACACTGAGTCTCGTTTTAGACCTGTGAATGTTCCTTGTCATAAAAAAAATACAAGTACTGGAAACTGTTATAGCTTATTATTTACGTATTGTTTATCTAACAATTTGGGAGAAAGGCTTCAGCTCTGCCAGTGAATTTTACAGGAAAATTAGCCGGTATGAAAATGACATTTCTTTCAAGGAGGAAATCAGACACTGACAAAAACAGATTATGTACATATTTAAAAAGAGAGAATTCATAATACATTCTACAATTATAACTAGGCAGACGCTCATTCATCTCACTTCTCCTACCTGTCTGATCAACTGCATCATCCACCTTCACTAAAGAGCATTCTGTAAGTCACTTGCATATTATGAAAGTGGTGTCATATCTCTTTCCCAGCTCAAGCTTTTTACCAGGAAATGTGTTGTTAACTTTCCCAGCAGGTGAAGAAAACTACCAGTGTTTGCTTAAGTATTTGGCCTGACAAGCAGACTTTTCAGCATCATAAATATAACAGTACTGCATTTTCTAGAAACACCACAAAATTAGTCTCTTGAAGCAGATGGGGGGAAAAAACATTGCCATCCACAAAAAATTGTGGCATTAACTTTTAGAGGACACTATAATTTCAGAATGCATCTAGCACAATGTTTTTCAAACTTGGCAACTTTAAGATGTGCAGAGTTCAACTCCCAGAATTTCCCAGTCACATCTTAAAGTTGCCAAATTTGAAAAACACTGATCTAGCCCCATCATGCTGTTACTATAATTTATATATGTCTTAGCTTTTCAGGAATCACAGTACTCATCACTGCTTTTGCTTTTTATTCTACTTTTGCTTTCACCAGAATTGCATGGAAGCAATTTTAAATTGATTTTGCAGTATAAGCAAGAATGCTGCCATAACAAATTTCAAATTCCTAACTTTAAGATAGGCATAAGCAGATGTTCTTAGATATATTGTTTATAAGTAATCAATATTCCAGTGCTTCTCAGTCTTTTGTCTAAGATCAAGTGTTCATTTAATATTCCACATTCCTATAATGTAGCTATATAATACTAAAACTCTTTTGTCTGTAACTTTTAACTGATGCAACCTAGGGCAACAATTTTTGAACCAAGGTGCCTCAAATGGGCTAATTTACACAAAGCATCCAAATTCTGAGAATCATGACTCCAATGGATTTAAATTTGTGTTTGAAATTTGCAAATTTGTAATCACTTAAGTTTCCTCAGCCTCTGCCCAGAAATTTAGTAGACTGGTCCCGCCTTAGTGAAGGCCAAAAATAGCCCTAAGGAGGCCAGGTAGGCTGGTCCCACTATAGCCTGCCGGAGAGCAGCCAACTGCAGGCAAGTTGGCAGGAAGTTGGAAGCTGTTCCTGCTCCCACTGCCTTTTTGCCTTTGGTTATCCCATTTCTCTATTTAGGTAAGGAAATATCTCTGAAATGATGACCCAACAGGGTATCAGTTGTATAGTTATTAATCTAAGTAGCAGCCCCTTAGGGACAGAATGGAATATCCTTCAGTTCTGCCTAATTGGGAAGTGGGTACAAAAGTTAGCATTCTGGCAACTGCAGCTGAGATTTCAGATCACATAGAATGGAGGAGGAGGAGGAGGAGGAGGAGGAGGAGGAAGAGGAAGAAGAAGAAGAAGAAGAAGAAGAAGAAGAAGAAGAAGAAGAAGAAGAAGAAGAAGAAGAAGAAGAAGAAGAAGAAGAATTATTTAGTTGAGTTTCAAGTGGCAAGAAGCAAAGATCCTACTGAGCTGAGCTTGAATTCTAGCAAAAACATGAATGCATCTATGCATTTTTCTCAATTAAGGAAATACCGGTAGTCTGTCTTTGCCTTCTTTCAATATGTTTTACAACAATGTTTTTTACCCTACAATCCCGAGGTTTCTGTTGATCATAACACCAATAAAGGCAGCTTGGGGAGGGGGTGAGTGATATGGCTGACTTGAAAAGAGATGAGCATGATCAGACCTGGTTTTGTAAGCTGCCTGGTCTTTTTTTTTGGTAGTTGGGTGCTCTTAACAAATCTAAAAGGCAGATTTATACTACTACTACTACTACAACAACAACAACAATACCCACCACTAAATCTCAGGATTACAGTCTATAGTGGGAATAACAAACAAACCAAAAGGCAATAATGGAACATTGTATTTTTCCCCAAAAATATAATCATTGAGAATTGAACTTAATTCAACGGATGCTTCTCTTTTGCCATAGGCATAGCGTTTTTACTTCATAGGAATGAAGGGTCAAACTTCTCCACTAGTGGAAAAACCAAGTGCATTCAAAAATTTGCTCAAGGCATCTTTGTAATCTAATGACAAATTGCAACAATTCAACAAGGTATATCAGCATTACTGATTTACAATGGAAACAAGAAAACCTTGCCAGCTTTTTTCATTTCAAACAGGGAGAGGGAGAAAGATCACAATACAATTTAAAGCTCTTCAAGTGGTTGAACTCTTCCAATCACATGCTTGGTTGCATTCCATGAAATTAAAATTCTGAAAGCTACTATCTATAACTGCACGCAGCATTCCACATTTAATAGCCTGGGGTGTTTCTAAATGGCTTACTGATCTGCAAGAAATACATTTTGGCTTGTGCTCCATTCTTTCTTGAAGGCTGCAACAAGCACACTCAAGCTAAGCAAGTTTTGTTTACCAGTTGATAGGCCATTAGCAGCATTTCTGACTTCATATTTTTTTAAATGAGCAAGGTCATGCCTTTTGGTATGAAGTTGTACAAGTTCTGGGACTATCTCATAATTATTGAAAGAGTAACATCTATAGCAGTGTGCGCTTCATGCAGATGTTACTAAGAGAATAACATTAATTATTGTGGTTTTATTAAGACCTTCTTAGTAGATAGTTTTACAGATAAAAACTAAAATACTTAAGAGACTGGGTTCCCGTACAGGATTATGTGATACCCTGTCTAACTATGCTTTGCTAAATAAGCCACAACTATCTGGCTTCATAGGTAATGATAATGGTAAGTGACAGTTTACCAACCACAATGCCTGGGTTAACACAACAGGCCACTTCACACAATGTGGGAAGAGTTGCAACATTTATGAAGGAATTCAATAAATTGTTCAAAAATAGTATTTTTCAACAAATGTGTGCTAGACTTCAGTGTTAAACTTTCAACCGCAATCATAAAAATTCAGAGCATTTTAGTTGTTGGATTTATAACTCCAGATTTTGCAGTGTTTATATCACATGATTTGCAATAAATCTGTAAGAACTGAAGACTAGGCAAAAATCAAAATCAAAAACAACATTCCCCCCTCCCCCCCACAACCCAGCCACAGTGCTTTTTAGACCATTTTTCAGAAAGTGTCAGAGGATGTTCTTTTCTTTAGTTCAGTAGTACAGTTTTCATGTAGAAGTGTTGTTCAAAATTGGCAAGTGTAAGATGTATGGACTTCAACTCCCAGAATTCCCCAGACATCCACACATTTTAAAAGTTGCCAGATTGAAAAAGCACTGACGGAGAAGATTCAAAATGTATTTCTTTGTAAGATTGTGCCTTTGGAATGCATGGGAGCAAATTTGAAGCACCTCATTTTGAATTGTTAAAGCAGCCACATATTTACATCATATAAACTGGCATGGACAACAGTGGAGAGGATCAAGAACAGCTTCTGAAACAGCCACATGGCCCTAGAAAATAGTGCAAGCTATTCAAAGGAATGTAGAACATGGGGCAAGCAGTGGTAGTCCCAACTATTATCAGCGTGGTACAAAACACAATGGCTTGGTTCACAACTCCAATATTATCCAAAGTCCTCAAATTGATAACTGTACTATACAAAGCCTGTATTCACATATGGCATGAGGCAGCCTAATTAATGCTGGCTTAGGATGCTGTGTGAACCCTAGCATTGTGATTTACAAACTAGGGTTTATGACTATATAGGCCAACTCATGACCTACAGGCTACATACAGCTGTCAGTCCCATTTGGTTACTGCATCCTACATTGCCCCAATAGGCAAAATGTCAGATTTTCAGTGATGAATTTCTAATAATGTTTTCATTGAAATAAAGGTTAAAAGGGATGCATTAAACCCCATGTTCATTTGGACTCTTAAGGCCTCCAGCAAACCTTGCAAAAAAAAAGAGAGCCTAAGTTGAAAATATTTGGCTATCCATCTGGTGCAGTTAAGGACATGAAGACTTCACAGATCAACAACATAATTTTAAAGTGCGGCCCCTTGGCCAAAAAAGTGCTTAGCTCTAGTTTATATTTTCCTATGAAGTGCAACTAAATGAGCTGAAACCTACTCAACAAACTCCGGTTAGCAAATCCTATGAGGATCGCCAAGCATATGAAATGGCAATAGGACCACAGGACAAAAGTCATGGCCTAAATGAATGCACTGCATGTACTGAACAACAACTTAATTGTCATCTAATAATTCCAACATATCCAGAAGTCAATACAACCTTCACAGAATGGCCTTCTTGCCCATCTCAGCTCTAAATGCATACTCACCTGGTCGCATCCTGCATTCACCAGTTCCTGCAACATTTGTCTATTGACTTCAACAACTCCAGAGGTAGTGCCCAGCTCATTAGCAAAGGGCAATAGAGAATATCTGATTTCTCGCAGTGCTTTCTGGTAATTCCCAAATTTGGCAGCCGGTCGGATTTGCTGCTGTCTGGCTGCATCCTTTCCTACTAGAATTTTAGAGTCCAGAGAACTTTCACTGCTTGGTCCAATGGGTAATCCCTGACTAGAAGATTTGGCAGGCTGTTTCAGACCTTCCCGGATCTCCTGTAATCTTTGTCTACTGTTCCCAGAGTAAGTAGTAGCAGGGAAAGTCTTTGGCCTCATGGTTAATCCAATTTTGTTTCAGCATCAATACCAACTTCTTTTGCATATATAACTGTGGATATTCAATGTTGTTCTTCTGGAAGATATCAGTTTGTTATGAAACATTTTTCCCTGAAATCAATTCACAGGTAGGTGGCAAACCTCCATAGCAAATCTTGTCACTTTTCCCAGTCTCTGGTACACAGAAGAATCAATAGTCATGGAGCAGTAGCTGATGTCATTTCTCTTCAGCTCAGTTTTATGGTTCCTAAAAACCTCTTGCTGTTTTTAATAAAATAACAGAGTTGGAAGGGATCTTGGAGGCTTTCTAGTCCAACCCCCTATTCAAGGTGGAAACCTATACAGTTTCAGACAAATGGTTTTCCAATCTCTTCTTTTCTCTCCAGTGTCTGAAAGAAAAAAGAACAAAAATACTGTCATGCAAATCTTTACTTTATTTTTTTTTGTCTTAAGGTATTCAGAAAAATATGCAATTACCTCGTTTTTATTTATGTAGTATTTTTTTTATAAAACCAAAATCATTAAATAATAAAAGATTAAAACTATGAAGGATATAGAAGTACCTCAGAATTAGATTCAACTATAAAATATCTATTAAACCAAATCAGCACTAAAAAGTCTTTTTTATTTTTTTAAAAAAACCTGATGTAAGAAACTCTTAATCTTTTTCTTTAAGAGCATTACATATTAGGGCAGGGGTGTCAAACTGCCGGCCTGCGGGCCAGATGCGTCAAGGCGAAACCGTGCTCACCCCATTGCCAGCAATGGAAAAAAAGTCACATCACATCACACGGTGAGTTTGACACCCCTGTATTAGGGGGAGTTGATTAGAAATTCTAAAGCAGGGCTGTCAAACTGTCAGGCCACCGGCCAGATGTGTCACATGGAAGCCATGCCCACCCCAGTTCCGGCAAGTAGAAAAAAGTCATGTCACGTGATGTGGTGAGTTTGACACCCCTGTTCTAAAGAAATGAAAGAACAAAAATAGTCAGTTCAACGTTGAAAGTAGAACAAGGAACCTGATGTTTAAAGCTTGATCTAAGAAAGATAGATAGCACTGTACAAATCGCTTACAGGAAAGAAAATGATCATGAGATTTTTTTTTGTTCATATTGTCTTCAGTTTAGGGGAAGAATAATGGATATCATTTCATCAATGGCAGGTCATTGGATTCATTTTCTGATCTGGAATTGTTTTTCCAGCAGTTGAGAATGGGCACAGACTTTTATCGTTTACAGTCTGCAACACAGAGCGAACAAGACTGGGGGAAAGTGCAAGTTGCTCAAAAGCAAGTTATGGGGGAATGGAATGTGGTAGGGACTGAAGCATGAAGAGATAAATTGCCATGCAGCAAGATGACCAGGAAATCTGCATTCCTCCATCTCGTAACATGGTACAATACATAATACTCATAAACATATACCTAGTGGGACGAATCATATTGACTGTTTTTCCCAGAAAAATATGGGATCATCCAAAAGGAATGAATACTGAAAGATAAAGCACACAGAGACCAGGCCAGAAAAAGCTGAAGTTGGAATAAAGAAGTCTAGAAGAAGCTTGCTGAACCAAAGGCACATATATACCAGATGCTCAGAAACCACGAGATGACAACTTCTTGAACAAAGCAAGGCTGATGCAGTAGCCAAAAGCAAAAGGATTGGAAAGTTTTTTTTCCAAACCCATCCAAGTATTCATGAAAAGGTAGATCAATAAAGCAGAATTGCTTAATTCCTTCATTGCAACTGTTTTTACGCATAAGGAAAAAACAGCCCCACCTATGAAAAGCAGCACTGTGGGAGACAGAAAAAGGAACAGAAGTCAAAATAAGTAAAAAAAATTGTAAGAGAACATCTATCCACTTTGGAATGAGTTCAAATTGCCAGGCCCAGATCATTGATATCACAGGTACTGAAAGAGCTGGCACATATCATCATGGAACCACTGAATAAAGTCATTCGTAGTTCCTGGAGCAACTGGAAAAAAAGCTGATGTGATTCCAATCTTCAACAAGGGGGAATAGGTCCAGGAAACTATAAACCAATCAGCATGACATCGATACTTGGGAAAATCCTGGAAAAGATAAGCAAGCAGAGGATCTGTGAGCACCTAGAAATGAACAAGATGATTACTAGAAGCCTGCCTGGGTTTGTTAAAAGCAGGTCATGCCAAACAGACCTTACTGCCTTCTTTGATAAAGTGACTAAATTAGTGGATCAAGTAAATGCTGTGCATATAATATACTTAGACTTCAATAAGGTATTTGATAAAGTAGACCATACCCTACTTCTTAGTAAGACAGAACAATGGGATAGACAGTACTACCACCAGATGGATTTGCAGCTGGCTGACCAAATGCACTCAGCATGTGCTTTTCAATGGAACTACATCTATGTGGAGAGAAGTATGCAGTGGGATGCCTCAAGGTAAGCACTAGGCCCAAGACAAATTCAAGTGAAGCCCACTTGAAGCCCTTATAAACAGAAGAACACTGACATCCTCTAAACTCCGCTAAAGATGTCACCTGGTAATGAAACATTTGGAAACCAACCCACAAGCTTGGAAAATGAACCTTCACCCTCACTTGAAAGCTATTATAGGGAAGAAGGGGTCAATTTGTTCTCCAAAACACTTGAGGGCAGGACAAGAAGCAATGGTTAGAAGGGAGATACAACCTGGAACTAAGGAGGAATTTCCTGACAGCAAGAACAATTAATTAATGGAAGAGGTTGCCTCCCAAAGTCATGGGTGCTCCATTGCTGGAGGTTTTCGAGAAAAGATTGGACAACTATTTGTCTGGAATGATATAAGGCCTCATGCCCTGGGTAGGGTGTTGGACTAGAAGATCTTCAAGATCCCTTCCAGTCCTATAATTCAATGATTCTTAATTTCAAGCCATGTGGTATCTTAGTTCTTCTGTGCTGCAACCTACAACATATATTTTCAGCATTTTGATACTCTCATGCAATTCTCATTTTTCTTTCGAGAAAGATCTTTCCGGAACCAAATACGTGGTTAGGATCCTGATACCAAATTCTTGAGCAAATGTATATAGAACTTCATCTTTCAATTAAAAACAAAAAAAGGATTTTTGCAGTTCTTTCAAGACTTATATGTTTATTATCATTACTATACATTCATAATAATTAGTGAAGCAGAAGAGATTTTCCTGCAGCTGATTTAACTTAATGCAATACGAGCAGCTTAGAAATATTATTATTAAAGCCTTCGCAGTAGATATGCAAAACAAAATTAAGTATTTAAGCATTTTTCCTCTCTATCCATGCTGCAGAATGGAAATAAACCACAACCATTTCTGTCACTGCTTTGGAAAGAAGGCATATTTTCATTCCATTTCTTACAACTCAGATTTTTTGAAAAATGGAAAGCCCCTTTTCTTCTATAAATAGCTACAACAACCACATGTACACTAGAAGAATATGAAGATCAGCTACACACACATTTTACAATAGTTGAGTATAGATATTAAATTCTTTGGGGCACGTATTCCTCTTCCAAATCACCAATTAAAGTATATTAAATACTACAGTAAGTACTGTGATAAACTAGAATAAGGAATAATATCTAGGTTTTTTAAAAAAAAATATCAAAAATTCCTTCAATTCATACTTAATTCTTGTAAGTCCACATAGATTTTCTTTGGTGATAATACAAAGATCTTTTGTCATTCCTTTCTTTTTGGATGTTTTTTCAATTAGTCCAAAGCCCTCCTGGTATTCACTAGGAGTTTGTTCTCCATGTAACATGGCCCAACTTAGCTTCTCAGCCCAGACAAGAGTCATCAAATGTTATCTGCTGAAACATAATATCTGGGGCAAATTACAAAAATACATTGACGTTCTGAGATCTAACATACATTTTATTTCATTTCAAAACAGATTATTAAGAGGAACAACTGGGAATAGGAAGTACTCATAGTACTTGGCTTCAAAGTCTATAAATAGGAGTATTTATTCGTAATCTTTGACTAGGACTTTAGAAAAATTTCCTGAATACTTGGAAAAGTGCTGGTTAGAATCCCTGATCTGATACAAATGTGCATATTGGGTGCCAGGTTTGTGGGCTGAACCTTCCCCATCCTACCTTTACTTTTTACCTAGCTGAGCTCTGCATCCAAATGTGGGATTCTAAAAAAAATTAAGTAAAACCCATAAACCACAGGTAGTCTGATTATTGCCAGCTCTAGATTCAATCCCTATGACATTCATTCAAGACCAGAACAGTTTTGATATTTTAGAATTGCATGGACTTCCTGAAAAGTTTTTTGTGCCTCCATGAGCTAAGGAGTTATCAAAGAAATATGAACACTAAACAGGCATCCCACTTACATCCAAGAAACTTTTAAAAAATGAGACAGACTTGACAACGTGATACAGATACCTTCTTCATTGCTTATCTTGACTACTCAAAGCCATTTATGCTGAATCTGGCAATTACAAGATTATCTAGGCAGGGGCTAATGTATAACTTACATGTGGCAACCCTCACCTTGTCGTATTTTACTAGGGATTCTCTCAGTAGAATATAGAAAGCCACATCTGATGTTAAATGAATCCCATAAAGCTCTTTATCACAATTTCCACCAGAGGTAAGGAATCTTACTTTGTATGCTGCAGGAAAGACTTAATTCTTTAGCAAAGGCAATTACTTAAAACACCATATGCTGAAGAGTGGGAAGTAGGCAGAGCTACGTTTCCTTTATAACTGACCCTACATCAGGGATAGGCAACCTCGGCTCTTTTATGACTCATGGACTTCAACTCCCAGAATTCCTGAGTCAGCTATGAGTTGAAGTCCATGAGTCATAAAAGAGCCGAGGTTGCCTACCCCTGCCCTACATCTTAGAGCAGGGATCTTCAAACTTCAAACTATCGTCAATATTAGCACAGCAAAGTAAAACACAAAATGATAAAAAAATGGCACAAACTTGCCTTTGAGCATGAAAAACATTAAGCATATACTAAATTCTACCACAACATTCTTCTCAATACATCTACATTTTATTTCACATATAATCAATGTTTGCTACCATCAGTTTAGCCTGTAATCTGCATCCAAGACAAAGGTTATGAGTGTTTTTTTAAAAAATAAAATAAAATAAGACATGCTATGAATAAGCCAGTCCCCACTAGGATGTAGAAACGTTTGCCTCAAAATGAGTACTGTAGATTCTTGAGGAAGATCAAAATAGGCTATAACACTAGTTCTTATGTATTCAGTAAAGAAACTATGCTCTATTTCAGATATAAACTGCAAGAGGGATCTTGGAGTCCTAGTGGACAATCACTTAAATATGAGCCAGCAGTGTGCTGCAGCTGCCAAAAAAGCCAACACAGTCCTAGGCTGCATTATCAGAGGGATAGAATCAAGATCACATGAAGCATTAATACCATGTCATAATGCCTTGGTAAGACCGCACTTGGAATACTGCATCCAGTTTTGGTCACCATAATATAAAAAAAATATTGAAACTCTGGAGAGAGTGCAGAGAAGAGCAATAAAGATGATTAGGTGAGTGGAGGCTAAAACATACAAAAATGGTTGCAGAAATTGGGCATGTCTAGTCTAGTGAAAAGAAGGACTAGGGGTGACATGATAGCAGTGTTCCAATATCTAAGAGGCTGCCACAAAGAAGACTGGGTCAACCTATTCTTCAGGGAACCTGAGGGAAGGACAAGAAGCAATGAATGGAAACTAATCAAGGAGAAAACCAACTGAGAATCAATTGAGAACCAATTGAGAAATTTCCTGACAGTTTGAATAATTAATCAGTGGGACGACTTGCCTCCAAATGTGAATGCTCCAACACTGGAGGTGTTTAAGAAGAGATTGGGCAACCATCTGTCTGAAATGGTACAGGATTTTCTTCCTGAGCAGGGGGTTGGATTAAAACACTTCCAAGATACCTTCCAACTCTATTATTCTGTTAAATTATGACCAAGGTTAAGAAATATGCCAGTTCCACAGAACTAATTTATAATAGGTTTCTCAAACCAGTTAGAGTAATAGTGACTCTTAACATACAATATATAGAATTTGTCTTCATTAGTTTCTTATTCATGTTAATAAGAATCATACACAAGTAATAATAAGATCATTTATTTTTTACGGATTGCTAATGGAATTCCAGGAAGACTGTTTTAATGCACATGGCTTTATTTCACTGGAAACTAGAATTGAAATATTCCTGAAGCAATCTGCCACAGAAAAAATATTATACAGTCAGAAATTTAACAATTCAGTACAGTAATATACTATGAAAATAGGGTCTTCAGTACCGGTCTAGGTAATCTGGCCTCTTTTAAAACAGGAAAGTCAACGCAAAATCTCCTGCCTGATATTTCTCACCTTGCCCTTCCATTTCCCCCCACCACACAAGCCCTGTGTTACACATTGTGCAATTTGCATTTGCAAATTTGCCAAATCAGTTTAATGGCACTCTAATTGCTGCTATATTACATTCATTTGTATGTTTGACATATGGAGAGAGCAGAACATTGCACAACTCTCTTGGCACCTTAGAAGAAAAAAAGCTAAGAACGAACCCAGCTGTCCCAGTGTGACCTTAATAGAGACAAACTACTGCAATATCTTGGGTGCAAATCATTCCCACATGTCATTAAAGACATCTCCTTTGGTCCAACATAATCTGTTTGCAGAAAGAAAAATCTCATTTCTTGGAAGCATTGCTCATAGAGTAAGATATGCAAAAGGACACAACACATAGCACAGACAAGCCCATACAAATTAAAGTCCCATACTGCAGAAATCCATCAATCTGTGAATATTTCCTCATGAATTTCTATTCCTTGGAACTGTTTCTACATAAGAATCATATCGAGATATCAGTTTTGTTGGCCTAAACTCTGTTTTACATTTCAGTTTTCTATAGTTATATCAATTAAAATCACCCTGGTGCAATCTGATGCTGATATATTGTTAAGTGAGTCAAGTTTAATTTAACAAGACTTATTTTTCAGGTATCTGTATTACTTTAATTTTGATGCTGCCTGGTTCCAATCAACTTTGGGTAGTTGGTAAGCATGTAAAAGCTTGTATTTTCACGGGACAATTGTTGTCAATACTGAACTTTCATTTCTGGAATTAAAATCAGCTTAATGCAGCAGACAACAAAAGGAAACTCATTTTGTGATCAAAAACATTTTTGTGACATTAGTTGTCAAAGGAAAGATTTATCAGCTACTTGCCTGGGTGTGATAAAATGGAACTATTGACTATAAAAGCCCGTACTATAATAGGTGCAATTTTTTAAAATAAGTAGTTGAAAAATTTGATCTATCTACTCTCAATAAAAGTCACCAGGGAAGGTTTCATTCTTAGGAGAAAATTAACGCTACTTAGGATGCTCTTTAAAAATGATTGATCAAATATATGAAATTGGAAAATTCTTAATCACCGAAGAACAGGAAATTAATATTTATAAATGTCAAAATTAGCTTCCTCTCTTATCAAAGCTATCAATTATGTCCTACCAATCCTGTTCCATATTTCTGTCAAGTTGGGTCTCCTTTAACTTTTCTTTGATATTACTGCTGCTACTTCTCAAACTGCAAAAGAATTCCTCCTCCTCAATAATTTCGTCAGGGGAACAAACGAAAATCACATTTCTAACAATATAGATTTCACCTGCATATGGAATATAATAGGTTTAGCATCACATGTAGAGATGTCTACAGGAATCAAACATGGAGAGAGTTATGCAAGGGTTTCTTTTCTGGATCTAGAGCTCCTCATATTCATTAATAAGTTAGGCAAAGGGATGCTCAACAAATCTGCAGATGGCACCAAGTTTGGTTAGGTTGTTAACAACATTACTAAAACCAGACTCAAGTTTCAAACGGATTTTGAGAGACTTCAACACTGTGCCTTACTCAACAAAATGCAGCTGCATGGCAAAAAAATGTAAGGTTCTCCTATAGCTGCCCATGTAGTCAGTGCAATCTAGGGGTGTATCGTAAGAGCTATAATGCCACAAAGGTCATGCTGTCTCTGCTCCTGTTTTAACTTCTACATGAAACTGCTTTGGGAGATGACCCATCACCATGGGAGTAAGATATCATCAGTAGGCTGATGATATTCAATTGTACATCTCTGCCCATGGTGAGTTATCCAATGTCGATTTGCTTCTGGGTGCAATTCAAGATGCTGGTTATCATCTTTAAAATCCTACATGACTTGGGGCCAGGTTAGTTCTTCTCCTGAGATACATCAACCTGATTTGCCAGGGCAGAAAGGCATGGCATATTGTGGTCCCATCTATTAAGGAAATACAACTGGTGCGACCGAGCAAAAGGGCTTTCTCAATGGTAGTGCCCTCCCTATGGACTACATTCCCCCAGAGATTAAAACTGTCCCCCCACCTTATTACTTTTCTGGAAAGCACTAAAGACACGGTAGTATCTCTGGGCTTGGGACCCTAAGCTGATACAGAAAATCAAGTGGTTGATATGATTGTATTTGTTGCCATTGGCGAAGGAAAGGAGGGATTGTATAGGTTTTATGCTTTGAATTGTTTTAATGTTGTAAGACACCTGGAGTCACCACGTGTGATTTGAATGGCCATATAAATCTGTAAACAAACAAACAAATGGCAGAAATAGTTTTGCTCTATGCTGCACCCGTCAAACCACATCTGGAATACCATGTTCAGTTCCAGTTGCCACAATACAAGGATGCTGAAAAACTGCAAAGAAGAGAGACAAAGATGCTGAAGGGTTTGAGGACTAAACCCTACGAAGATTGGTGAAAGAAACTTGAAGTCTTTCGCCTAAAGAATAGCAGGCTAAGGGATGCTTGACAGCACTCTTTCAATACATAAAAAGGATTATCACAAGTGCACATTTATACTCCAGAGAACTTGAAAATGGGTTAACAACTAGGGACAGGACAGGATAGCAAAAATAGGATAACAGCTACTGGGCTTTAACAGATAGAGATCCAAACTTGAAATAAGGAGAAATTTCATGACTATAAGAATTAATTAAGCAGGGGAACAGCCTCTCTCTCCAGGAGTGGTGCCTGGAGGTTTTAAAAGACGTTTGTCTGGGTGCAAGAAAGATTCCTGCCCAGAGCTAGAAGACTTCCAAGGTTCCTTTCAACGCTATGGTTCTACGAAACATATGACACAGAAGAGGCAATAAATGAAAAAAGTCCATTTGTAACAGTGGCCCATTCCCCCTTTCCCTCGTCTTTCTCAGCCTTGGGCCAGAGTCCTAATTCAGGAAATATCAGCAAGGGGCGGCGGTCCTCAAGGCAGAGGTGCCGGGATGGTCCTGCCCATTCCTCATGCTAACTCCCATCGACCTCAGAAGCCAAGCCAAGCCCAGGGAAGAGGCGGCGGCGGCGGCTCTTCCGACGGAAAGTTGAGGACAGAGCGGAATAAGGCGCAGCTTCCTTCAGCGGAGCGCGGGCCTGACTGACTAAAACTGGAAAGTTTATTCGGCGTTGGCTGCGGCTCTTCCGGTGGGATCGGGCCTAGGGCGGTCTCGGGAACGGCCAGGCACCCAAACCCGATCTTTCAAGCTCGTCGGGTTAAGATCTCTCCTGGAAGGGCGCAAAACACCCCGAGTGGATGCAGGGCCCCCCCCGGGAGGAGTGACGCTTCTTTGGATAATGAGCGAAGGTCCCTTGGCCACTCCTGTCCGCAAGAGCTGCAAGACTGCGAACCTTTTGCACCATCCTTTGCCGTCAGTTTCTTTTGTTTAAAAAAAAAGAAAAAGACACCGTCCCGTTCCCCCCCCCAACCCCCCAATTCTCAGGGAGGTTGCACTGTATTGGATCGGGCGGTGGAGTTCCGCCTCTGGACGCATTCCTGGTACATCTTCCACGATAGAATTAAAAATCATAAAACCAAACTCTCATTTCTCCGCCTTTTTAATCCGAAATAAACCTCTCCAGACTGATCAGATTCCGCCATGTTTCGCTCGGAAACGACTGAACCTCCTCCACTACAGTGGGCTTGGACAGGTCCGCCGTAGGAGTAACACCTACCAAGAAGCTTCGATCAACGTTGCCGGTTCAGACGTTCCACGGGTCCCGCTACTCATCGCTCCACTAACCGTGGACGTTCATTCGCGCGGAGCGCTCGGTTTGCTCGCGGCACACCCGTCTAGACAACGCTCTGGCATCATTCTCACGAGACGAACAAATGCGCTCCCCTGACCCAAACGCTCCTACGCGGGTTAGGGCTGCACGCAGCGCTTTCCAAAGACGTCTGCACGGTCAGGGGGATGCCGTCCCGCGTTCTCAAGCTAGAACGCGTCCTGGCAACGCAAAGGGCTGGCAAACCATTTTGGCTTCCTCTCGGCCACAAACGGGATCGAGGCAAAAGGCCTTTCTGGGTCGGCAACCGTTTTCCCCCACCGAGCCTGGCTGGGACACAGAACACGTTCCAACTTTCGCCTAATAAGACCAGCCAATTCAGCGGCCCAAGATCCGTCCGCCTGCCGAATCGCCACGCGATTTTCCGCGTCCATATCGGCGGCGGGGTGGAGCGGACTTCGGCCTCAAGGGAAATGGGTGGGTTTGGCCCAGGGGCCTCCAACGGCTGACCAGAGTCTCGCCAACTTAAGAAGGGCGGCCGATCCAGCCCTTCTGCTTTCTTACCCCGGATCCCTTCCCTCCAAGCCTTACAGGGGTCTTCAAACTTGGCCCTTTTAGGACTTGTGGACTTCAACTCCCAGAATTCCTCAGCCAGCAAAGCTGGCTGAGGAATTCTGGGAGTTGAAGTCCACAAGTCCTAAAAGGGCCAAGTTTGAAGACCCCTGCCTTACAGTATCCTGTCTTCCTCGACCGTTCCTGCCCGCGAGCCCGCCACTCCGTCTTCCGCTCCTCGGCCAGGGCTCTCCTCCTCCGCGGCGTGGCACCGACTTTGCTTTCCTCAACCTCTTCCAACTTCCCAAAAAGACGCGGCTGCCCTTGGCCGGCTCCCCGATTCTCCTGCCCGCCCCAAGTTATTAGAATAGTTTTTTTTTTTGCACCACGAGCAGCGCCGAAGAAGCTCCCGGGGGAAATGCCCCCCACCCCACCCCTTCCCAGAACTGTCCCCACCTGAGTCTTTTAAAAGCAGGACGGCAGAAAGCTGCAAAGGAGCAAGGAAAGAGGGAAGGGGGACCAGTCTTCACCCCTCCACACACACACACAC